>NW_027491266.1:1200000-1800000 GCF_021521415.1 Bidens hawaiensis
ACATGCACAACTCTAAATGATTCTCCACTTTAAATCGAGGAGATTTAGTTAGTATCACTTCTACTTTTACGCACCATAAAAAGCTACCATAACATACAATGGCTGTTCTAGAGTCTTTTAGGCCTAATAACTTCACTAGTTAAGCACACAGAATTAGTTTGTCTATCACTTTCCAAGGTTGGATCAATTTTGTTTTAAACATTGTATTGAAACTTCTTTCGAACTTATAGACTTGAAAAATTATATCATCTCCCTTTTTAAAAAAATTTAAATTCTATCGCCCCAATCAAGTCAAAGTCTTCAGGTAAATGGCTATCCTGAAGATCCAATGGATCATCTGGACCGACCACATACGAGTATGTGTCCTTCTAACTAAGTATGAACGACTATTTTTCAGCGAAAGAATAAAAACCCATCATAAACCGCCCCGGTCACTTTCAATCATCTGGTTAATGGCTATCCTCATAGTCTACTGGTAGAAGTAAGGACCAAACACTTCCGAAGATGTGTCCTTAAAACTGAAGCAACCGACTTAATTTTAAGCGATAGTGATTTTTTTTTTGATAAACACGAAAAACTAGGTTACTCGGGATTAATCATCCCATTATGCTCAACAAGATTTTGAAAACGAGTTCGGTCAAACGCTTTAGTGAAAAGATCGGCGAAATTATCCAACGAATCAACCTTTTCTAGCACTATTAATTTCTTCTCAGCACAATCCCGTATAAAATGATGAGGAATGTCAATATGTTTAGTTTTGCTGTGTTTGACGGGATTGTTAGTTACTGAGATTGCAGCAGTGTTATCAATACAAATAGGAGTTTGAGTGAAATTCAGACCGTAATCGCGCAATTGCTGTTGAATCCAAAGAACCTGGGAGCAGCAGCTTGATGCTGCCATGTACTCTGCTTCACAGGTGGAAATGGCTACAGAGGTCTGCTTCTTGCACTGCCATGACACCAATCTTCCTCCCAGAAACTGACACCCACCGGTTGTTGACTTCCGGTTTTGATTGCAACCTCCATAGTCAGAATCTGTGTAAGTGACCAAATCCAGCTCTCCCCCTTTCGTGTACCACAATCCCAACTTAGGCTTGCCTTTGAGATAACGTAAGATCCTTTTCACTCCCTTCATGTGAAATTCCTTCGGGCTTGCCTGAAAGCGAGCACAAAGACAAACTGCAAACATAATATCAGGTCTAGATGCAGTTAAATACATTAAAGAACCTATGATTGCTCGATATTGTGTGGGGTCCACGTCTTCATCACTGTCTGAATCAGCAACCAGTTTATGGTTGACGCAAACTGGAGTATCAAATGGGGTGCTGTCTTCCATCTTGAAGCGTTTGAGCACATCATGGACATATTTTGTTTGATGAATAAACATCCCATCTTTCTTCTGATCTACCTGTAAACCCAAAAAGAAATTTAATTCGCCCATTGCACTCATTTCAAACATCTTTTTCATGACTTCTTCAAATTCCTGACACATGGCAACTTTTGATGCAGCAAAAATGATGTCGTCCACATAGACTTGCACTAGTAGAAAATCTCCCGTTAAGAAAGGCACTTTTCACATCTAACTAGAACACTTTCATCTCATTGTGTGTAGCAAATGCCAAAAATAGTCGAATTGCCTCTAGTCTTGCCACATGAGCAAACACTTCATTGTAGTCGATTCCTTCTTGCTGATTAAACCCTTTTACTACCAGCCTCGCCTTATTCCTTATGATTATCCCTTTCTCATCTCTCTTACATTTAAAAACCCACTTTGTGCCAATAGCATGTACATTCTTCGGTTTTGAAACTAATTTCCATACTGCCATCTTTTCGAACTGTGCTAACTCTTCTTGCATGGCTTCGACCCACGAGCTATCCTTTAGAGCCATTTGATAGTTCTTCGGTTCAATCTGGCTGATGAAGCTGGTGTACAAGCATTCATTTAGGATACCCGTTTCTTTAATGCTTGCGTAAACACAGGTGTGCTCATTCAAACTTCTTCTTGTTTGAACACCGTCAGACAAAACACCTATCACGTTCTCCAACGGGTTATTTTTGTGAATTCCAGTAGTAGGAACAGGACCGACCTCCAGATTGTTTTCTAAGTTCGAAGAGAGTTCATCTATGGGTGATTGATGTTGAGAGTGAAATGGATTGTAGAATTCTTCCTCAGTAGAGGCAGCAGGAGTATCGGCGGCACTTGACGAAGAAGGTTGACTTTCATCGTATCGCAGACGTTGCACAACATTTTCCACCTCATCATACAGAATCTGTGAAGCAATTTTCTCATCAACTTCTTCAAAATCCAAGTAAGGCATATTAAAAGATTTGAAAAGTTTATCATAGTCGAAGGCTTCAGCGGGTCCCATGCTAGGCTTTGGTGATTTGTAACTTGTAATGTCCGTGTTACATACCACCTCAACCTTGCTGTTCGATAAATTAAAGACTCTTCTGTTGGGTGTACCAACAACATATCCGACTAAAATACCTTCGTCGGCTTTCTCACCAAATTTTGAGTTTGTCTTTAATATCGTACATGGGGACCCGAAAGGTTCGAAACCATTCAAGTTTGGCTTTCTACCATGCATAAGTTCATAACAAGTTTTGTTTAATCTTTTAGCAGTTAAAACACGATTAAGGATATAACAGGTTGTGGCCACAGCTTCAGCCTAGAACACCACGGGAAGTTTAGCATCAGCCAGCATGGTTCTGGCTCCATCAATTAGCGTTCTATTCTTCCTCTCAGCCACCCCATTTTGTTGCGGAGTATACGGGGCGCTGTACTGATGGTCTATCCCTTTCTGTAAGCAGAACATCTCCATCTGGTAGTTCTTGAACTCTGTCCCATTATCACTCCTGATGTACTTAACCTTTCTTCCAACAATATTTTCAACCTTGGTAATCAAGTTAATTACCAGCTGAACCGTCTCATCTTTTGCCTTCAGAAAGTATACCCAAGAGTATCGAGAGTAATCATCGGTTACTACCAAGCAGTATGAAGTTCCACCTAGACTCTTTACATTCACGTGACCAAAGAGATCCATGTGAAGTAGATCTAGGGTACTGACAATTGAGTTGACCTTCTTGGAGTAACGAGATTTTTTGTGTTGCTTTCCCTTCTTGCACGATAAGCATTGATCTTCAAAGTTAAAATTCTTCAAGGGAACTCCAAGCACTAGCCCATTCTTGACAATGAAATTCATTTTACGAAGATGTATATGTCCCATTCTTCGATGCCATAACTCGGACTCGGACTCAGTTGCTTTTGACAGAAGACATGATTCTTCGGTTGTCATCTCAGTTGACCTCATATCCATTACATACGTGTTCTTTTCTCTTGGAGCTCTCATCACCACCCATGCCTCTGGTATCTTGACACCAGGAGAAAGGACGATTGCCTCGTTTTTAGTAAAATGTACCGTGTATTCTTTGTCACAAATCTGAGACACACTCAACAAGTTATGCTTCAATTCTTCAACAAAATTCACCTTCTCTAACTTCATTTTTCCATTTGTCACAGTTCCCATACCAGTGATTCTACCTCCACTCTCTCCCGCGAAACTAACCCTACCTCCTTGAACAGGTTTCCATTCATGTAACAAATTCTTGTTACCAGTCATGTGCCGGGAACAGCCACTGTCCACAACCCACAGATTGTTTATTGCCCTGATCAACTGTTCCTGCACAGTTAAAGAAAAAGATTAAAATCTAGGGACCCAAGACCTACTGGCCTTGGGTCGATTAAATCTGTTGAACGGCATTCAGTACTTTGGTTGCCCAAATCAGTTTGAGGATGATTTATGTAAGTTCTAAAAGGAAACCTTCTCGAGGATTGACTATGAGGCCTTCCAAACCTTAGTGAATTGACTGAATTATAATTTTTGTGAACCGGGAAAAAATGAGACCGATTTCTTTGAAATCTTGGATTTGTCCATTGTCTGAAATTTGGTGAGGTAGCATTCTTACCAGTATAATAATTACTATTCGTTTTATTCTCAGTTTTCGGAGGCCTCATACCTCCAAATTTTCTCTGGTTTAAAGGACAATCAGCAATAAGGTGTCCTACTTGATTGCATCTGAAACAACTTCTGTGTTCAACTTTCGTCTCAACAGTTGTTTCAGATGTTGAGGTTGCATTACTACCCGTTTGTCTAACATATGGAGGGACAAACGGATTGAGGGAAGAATTCTTTTCATTTGGCTTATATTCATCCCCTCGTTTCAGTAACACTACCTCCTCTTTTATCTCACCCAATTCGGATGACTTGTCCGAATTTGATGAGACAGAGCTAGGAACAGAAATCTCTACATTAGAAAGTTTCTTACTCGTTTCGCTCTTATTAACTTCAGGTTCTTTAGTCGAAATTTTGACTGGAACTGTCTGACTAATCTCAACATCAGCAAATTTCTGATTACTAGGATTATAAGTATAGTTATTGTTATATGGTGGTGGAACTTCAGAAAATCCAATTCCCCCTTTGTTAATTGGGGAACGTTGAACATTTATGATGTGATCAAGCATTGCTGAGGAATTTCTAAATTGTTCAATTTTTCTGTTTAGTTCCACCACTTTTACCTGGTAATCAGCTATCTGTTTATCTCTTTCAGCAATTAGTTTGGTTTTTTCTTCTAACACTTCATAACTTAGATCAATTACTTGTATTTTATTAGCTAGACTGGCTTTAAGACTTCTAATATCCTTTTCACTAGCTTTTATTTTTACCGAGTAACTGTTTTCTCTAGTTTTAGTGTAGTGGTGATCTTCTTTTAACGTTTTAAATTAAGCGTCCAAACTAACAAACTGATCAGTTACTGTTTTCAATTGTTCAGACAGACTGTGACATTCGTCAATTTCGGGTCACTTTTGTTATGTAAACCCGACCCGTTTGTAACCCTAACATTTCAAATATATAAAATATTGGATCTTGTCATTTAAAATATATAAAATATATAAAATATTGTTCTTTTTATATTATGCATTGTTTGACCATTTAAACATACTCATTTTTATGCAAACCATAAAAGAATGTTTATACCCAACCCTTCACTCCTTCCCTATATATACACACCCATCTTCTTCATTTTACTCTTGCTACATCTCCAAAAAACTCTCTCAAACTGTTGGTGCATTTTGTGACCGTCGCTATGCAATTCAGACCAGCGGAACGCCACAGGAGAAGTTAGCACAACTTCGCCTTAGGCGAAGTTAGAACAACTTCGCCAACGGCGAAGTTGTAACAACTTCTGCCTTAGGCGAAGTTATCACAACTTCGCCCAAGGTGAAGTTATGAACAACTTCGCCTACTGGCCCAAGCCCAAGCCCGAGAAGATGTTTTGTCTATATATATGTGTGTCTTGTTTAGGTTTTGTATCCAGAAATTAGAGTATTGTGTGTTACAGTTTATTTGTCTAAAGAGAGACCGAGAGTGAGAGTCATGTGGGACGACCCGAGGTAGAGCTCACCTCGGGTCGGCCGTCATTTGATTACGAGTTTTGTATGTAATTCGTTTTGATTATTATATAAGAATCTGCAGATTTGTTTATCCCGTTCTTGTATTTGTTCGTGTATTTGTTCGTGTACGTGTTTGTGTTCTTTATCTTTACACCAATAAACGAGTCTAGGAGGATTCCGCACTCCTAGACCTCGTGCGGATCTCGTATCGATCGGCGACGTCCCCGGGGGGACCTACTAGTGGTATCAGAGCCTTAGGCTCTTATGCTATGGTTTGAGATCTGCGTTTTGGTGTTTCTGGCACGTTTCTGTGCGTTTCTGGCCGAACAGCGCCGTAGGCGAAGTTATTGTTCATCAGGCGAAGTTGCCGTCACTGTTCGTAGGGTTTCAGCGAAGATATAAGGTCTGGCGAAGTTATAGTATCTTTAGCCTAATGGAACTTGCATTTTAGCATTTTTCCCACCTTATTACTTAACATTGGTTAAGTAAATATTAAGGTTAGATACTTTAACCCGGTTTTGAGCAAACTTACATTTTTTAAAAGGGTTATTTTTATAAATTCTTAAATAGTTACATTTTAAACCTTGAACTTTAACTGATTAGTTTTTGCAACAATTATTTTATTTAAAGATCTTCAAGACAACCTTTCTAAATCCAAGACTTTCTTTTATTTAGGCTTCATACGTTAAACTCGTCGTTCCGGCAAATCTCCAAATAATCAATCTTTCAAATTTATTACTTGAATGTGAGTAACTTCATACCCCGTTTTCTATCTTTTATTTTGGGGGTGACATTTCAACTTATCTAAACTAAATGTTTTATACTTGGGTCTTAAACCACAAACGTTGTTGTATACCTTACTTGAATAATTGCTCGATTTGGTGTTCTATGCTTATTTGACTATGTGTTTATCTCTTTTGGATGGTGGAACTATAAATCCTAGACCATTTGGCAACCCCTCATGGCAAGGTGTCGTTAACGTAATGCAATTAACGATAACTATAAAATCCTAAACTATTTGGCAACCCCTTATAGTTGGGTGTCGCTAACTTGTTAGCGATAACTATTTATCCAAGTTTATAGCTATTATTTATGGTTTTGTATACTAGTTTTGTGGCTTTTCATACTATATATGTATTGTTCAAACTTATGAATTACTCACCAACCTTTGTGTTGATAAACTTTATTTTATGAAATGTTACAGGTTTGCATCTAGGTTGATTATGGAGTTCGGTGAAGAAAACATCACAAATACCGTTAGGATATTAGCAAAAATGAACAATATTTGATTTGCTATATTTTGTTGTATTTGAGTTATGAATATTTGGTTATGTGACATTTTCGATGTTGTGAAATGAAATGAGTTTGTTAAATATCGTCGCTTTAAATAGTGTCATGCGCTTATGAGCAATCGTTGCACCCCGGCATGTTCCGCCGCCTTTGGTCGGGGTGTGACAGATTGGTATCAAAGCCATGACGATTAAGATAGGTGGTTAGACGTAACGACCTAGAATTGTTATGCTTAGGGTCCTATACGTGTGTTCATACGTGTTTACTCTATCTAATTGTTCATATCGATGTTTATTTATTAACTTGTTTAAAATTCACCAATATCCTAAATGATCACATACACACACTTTCATAGTATTTCCAAGGTATCCTTACCTTAAAACGCAAAAAGTAGATTTTCATTGTGTTTTATGGATTACAAGATTAGCTTGGATCCCGTTGTTTCAAATCCCTTAAAGGTTGCGTTTACTTCTGGTTTGTAGCCATCATAGGAAACGAGAAATTATAAAATGACCATTTGACAAAAAGATTCCAAGAATCGAAGGTGATTTACTTACCTGGGATGGTTGAGTTATAATGCTCGTTTTCTAGGCCATAAATCGTGTTATAAATGTCAATACTTTAAGTAGTCGAATGCGAGCGTTCCAGTCGCCATCCTAATTTTCGGTGTTTAAACAATAGAACTACGGTGATTTCGTGGACTAGTGTTTTGACATGACGTTGTATCTCGATTTATTGTGTTATTATCGTTATTTGAGTCGAAAACATGAAAAAGTTTCGGTGGTTCGTACACATGTTTAGACTCCAATATGTTGTTTTATAAAACTTTTTAGTGTTGGAATATTAAGTCATGGTGGTTCATGCACGATTTTTTCAACTCTATAAATCTCAAAATCTCAAATTTTTAAGCTTTAAATTCTCAAAAAAAAAAAAAAAAAAAAAACATTTACTATTGTTTTCGGTTTTGTTATTTATAAACAAAGTTTTATATTTTATCTAACACTAACATCTTCTCCATACTAACTCTAGGATTCACAAATCAAAAATCGAAATATTATTTTATTTTATACACCTTTATATTCATTTCCTTTTTACCCAAAAACTTATCCCATTTTCTTTATAATTTTTTTAGCATGCCTCTGCTAAGACGCCAACCGCGCAAGAACTCCACTCGACGTATAGCCGCCATCATCGCCAAGCAAATGGCCGCTGTGATTCCCGAACTATTAACCCAAATACAAGCAAACCAACCCGCTCCCGTTGTTGCACCTATTGAGCCCAAACCCGCATCCTACCTGCTTAAACAATTTACTAGTGCCAACCCGTCCGAATTCTATGGAACCAACTGTGCGACTACGTTGTTGCAGTGGTTCGAATCTGTGGAGAATGTGTTTTTACACAGCGAATGCCCCGAAGCGAAAAAGACAAACTTCGCTTCAAGCATGTTTAGGGGAACCGCCCTAACTTGGTGGGGTAGTGTCATGCACCTCCAAGGTACGGATATGGCCATGGCTCTTCCATGGGCCGAGCTCAAGGCGCTGATGAAGAAGAAATTCTGTCCTAAACACGAGCTCCAAAAGCTTGAGGTAGAATTTTGGGACCTAAAACAAGAAGGTGGTGATAACGCCGCTTACTCGCTCCGTTTCCACTAGCTAAGCGTTCTTGTACCTCACTTGGTCACCCCAACCGAACGTGAAATTGACAAATATATTGGGGGTTTACCTATGAAAATCCGGGACTCAGTCATGAGTAGCAAACCCGCGAACCTTGAGGAAGCCATCACGTTAGCCGGTTGGCTATCGGAAAATCACGTGAAGGAGGGTACCCTAACCCTCAAGAAAACAATCAAGAAAGCCAAAATCGAGCCCGCTCCCCAAGCCAAGATTGAACCCGCACCACAAGCTATAAACTACTCCAACTCCTCCCGACACAACAACAACAACAAGAAGAAACCCAAGACTAATTACCGAAACTTTGCCGTCACCCAACCTCAACCACCACAACAAGCCCAAACTCTTCCCCAAAACCGAAAACCTTATATTGGTAACTCCCCACTATGTAACACTTGCCAACTTCACCACCCAACGAACTCGCCGTGTCGCCATTGTACAATTTGTAATCGATTTGGTCACTTCCCCAACACATGCCAATCCACCCAACCAAACCAACCTAACTAACCTAACCCACCAACCCAACCGAGAAACTTTCCCCAAAATGCCCAAAACCGCTATGCACCATACCCATCAAACCAACCCCAACAACACCGAGCTTGCTTTAATTGTGGTGATCCCTGTAGGACCGATTCGGGACTCGGTTTCCCAACGATTCACGGGGCAACGTGTTAGAGTGCGGAATCCTCTAACACGGCGATTCGGTGGTGATCAACGGGCACGTAGGTATGATTCCTAAAGGGGTTTGACGCCTAGGATTGGAGGAAACGACCAAGAACACGAAGAACAGTAGAGAGAGTTTCTGTAGGCTGCTGGTTCGTGAGTGTGTAATCTGTGCTCCCTTTTGTGAAATTTCCCAAGTAACGTTTATATACCGAAGACTCATTCGGTCGAATGAGATACTCATTCGATCGAATGAGATCTGGTTCGATCGAATGAGATCTGGTTCGATCGAATGAGATCTGGTTCGATCGAATCAGTCACTGATTCGATCGAATCAGCTTCGTTTGACATTTTCAGTACGTTAACTTGGTTTCACGATCGTTGGTTTCATGTTGAACCAACCTGATAGAACTGGGGACATACATGTGACATTTCATGTCCTAACAAACTCCCCCTTGGAGCCAGTTCTATTTGCCTGTAACCAATCGAGTTCTCTTGCTCGATCGTAACTCCCCCTTGGAGTTATCTCACTCTCTCTTTTCTCAAAACTAGTGGTGCATACGTTGCATCCATAAACTCCTTTCTTCATGGATTTCTCTCTTGATCAAATGGTACAGTCAGTCAGACTTACCATAGGTTCCGCATATCCTGAAACGCTGTCAATTGGAATTTTGGATTAACATTTAAGCACAATTGTATTAGATTTGTAAAATTGGCATTAAAGCATAATCTATCACAATATTCCAAATCATATTTCATTCAATTCAAAACAATTACAATCAGAAGATTTAACTTTGAATTACAACAAGAAACAAGATAAACGAAAGACATGACAATTAATCTTTAGTTTCTTGGGCATACTTCTTCTGTTGTTCTTTCCAATTTGATCCTGCATGTATGTCATAGGCAAAGCAAATCCTAATGACATTTCTGTACGTTAACGCTTGCCCTATGTCTTCAGGAGCATAAAGAATCTCTGTCTTGTACAACGTATAGACATCATCCCTTGACAAATTTGTGAGCCACATTGGATCAAAAATACGAATTGTGCTCCAGTTTCCATAGTCATTGAGCACAATAACTGCCTCATGCAGTCTTCCATCATAGTACCAATGCCTGAATGATTTGTAGAAGTCCTGCTTCATCTTTCTAAGAGGAATCTTCTTCATTGTGAGTGGTGGCATGTACTTCAAAATAACTTTTGGCCTGTTGGTGATCGGATCGATCTCCTTTTTGCTTATATATCTCTTCGGCCTTTGTGGTGTGATCATCTTCCATTTTGTGTTGTACTCTTTTCGCAATACACTCTGATAATACGTGGCAAATGGAGATGAGTTGGCGTATAGCAGATCAAGATAATTCAGACGGTTCAGATTATAAGTAGGAAGGGTCTTCAAATCAGTAATACGTTGTAAGTATTCAACCCCCCTTTCTCTCTTGACAGCTACGTAGTTAAGATCCTTCAGACATGCCCAAGCGATAATTTCTCCTGAAGTTCTGCGACCCTTCATTTTATATGACGTTGTATGAGGAATGGTCGGCTTCGCTTGTCGTCTGGATCTAATCTTCTTAAGAATAGCATTGAATGCTTTCTTGCATTCCTCGGTTTTCTCTAAAAAATCGGCTTGATCCGCTTCAGAAGGCTGTTCCATATTGTTTGACCTTTCTTCAGCCTTCTTCTGTATTTCCTCCTCTGTTACATTTTGGAAGAAACTTGCAGAGTTAGGAAGATCGTCATTTTGAGACGTATAGTATTCAGGATACTCTTCCTTTGACAAGTCTTCCATTTCAACTTCATCAAATTGAGAGGGATCGACGTGTGAGGGATCAGTGGCCGTTGATGATGATGAATCAGGTGTAGCAGCAGAAGAAGACATTTGTTCTGTTGGAGGCAAAGCCAGATACTTGCCTGTTTCTACGTTGGATAATTCAAACATTTGTTCCAATTCTTCTTCTGTAAAATTATGAGAAATTTCACCTTCTTCCAAGTCTCCACTTGCGAAGTTTCGCTGCTCATTTGGATTGTCCAGTAGAAACGTGAAAAATTCTGCTGCAGTTTTTGATTGCAGCGGTTGGACATTAAACGGATCATCATCACCTGTTTGATTAAACAACCACAATTTAACAACAATTTTAAGTAAACATATGTAAAATCATAAACATGAAATACAATATCATTACATAATAAACTGAGTCTATACAAAAATCATCATTTAACAAGATTTAACATTTAAATCCTCACTACATTCACTCAATTCACTCTTTAATACCTTCACCTCCATCATCTGAAGAGTCAAGTTCGTCTGTGTCCACATCAACATTTGTTGGACCTTTCAAACGTAGAACATCTCCTTTCAATTCTGTTACTTTCGCCTCAAGGCTTAAATTCGACTCTCGTAGTTACTTGATAGAAGAGCCCTGTTCGGCGACAGTCGCATTCAGCTGAGTGTTTTCAATTCTGAGCATGTCGTTTTCGGCTTGAAGTTTGGCAATCTGCTCATCTTTCAGTCGATTTTGCTCTTCTTGCCGTCTATTCAGCTCTTCTTGCCGTCTATTCATCTCTTCTTGCTCAGTCTTGAACATGAACATCTTCATCATAGCCTTGTGAAGATCAGCTAGTTCTGTTGCAACCTGAGGAGGTATAGACATTTCAGGTTGAGGTTGAGTAGTCGGTTGTGGTGCTGATTGTGTTGCTGGTTGCTGTGTTGGTGGCGGTGCTTGTTGAACGGGAGGAGCAGCAGACGAAGTCCCAACTGATTGTAACGTTGGAGGACGTGGGAGATCAGAAAATAAACTTCGATACTTCCTTGTAACCTTCTTCTTTTGCCTCTTCGCAGGCCTTTCTTCGCCCGCAACATCCTCGGCCCTAACCTCACCAGCAAAGTGCACATCCGATGCACTTGCTTCATCACCAGCATCCAGAACCTCAACGTTAAAGAATGAATCAGCCTCTTTTTCGGCATCTGTTCTGGTGTCTGCCGGTACCGCTTCCTCCTCAGTGTCAGATTCGTCGCTGGTTTTCTGATAAGGTAAGTTCTCGACGTCTGAATCACTGGCGGCATTCCTCCACTTCCTCTTCGGAGGAGCCTTGTAAGACGGATTTGTCACGTGCCCAAAACACCGTTTGTGTGGTGGTCTTGTGGGGCGATCCTTGTAAAGATTTTAAACGGTTGAGGGTTTCGTTCTTCATGTGGTCCAGTTTCACCACAACACCCTCATTTTCTTTCAGTAGACCCGGAGCTTGACTATCGACGATCATTTGCACAAATCTCGGGTACTGTAGAAACTTCTCGCCCGCCCCTTGTTTTATTGTCAGATTTTCCACCATATGGCTGAAGGTCATCTGCGAGAAGTTGTAGGGGCGGTTCATCACTAATGCAGCCATTGTGAACTGCATGCTTTCCCTCAATTTGTCAAAACTTGTTCTTTGAGGTCCTAAGCAGTGCATCACCACGTGTGCCAGATATTTGAACTCTGGACACAGATTGGCTTTATGGAGTAGACCGGCATTCTGGTCACCGTCGTACTTCATTCTTGCAAAACATCCTCTGGTTCCAGCAGGATGTAACCCAGTAGGATCTGAATCAGCATCAGCAAACCCACAGACTTCCCTGAGGATTTGGGCAGATACAACAATTCCGTGCCCTCTAACATTGGAGCGAATTACCGACGGCACAACAGTTTTGTCGTGCGAGGCATTCCTCCAGAATTCCTGTTGAATTGACATGATGGGTTCTACTACCCTTGAGATAGGTCCGTGAATCCTGGACCGTTTCAGGAATTTGATCATTGTTGCAAAGTCTTTCCCATGGCTTGCCTTTTCGTCGAGAAAGGCTACTATGTTGTGCTTGATTGATGTTTTGAAGGGAATGAAAACTTCTGCAACTTCAGCCATTTTATCTGCAAACATAAACGTGTTAGAACAAACAGATATCGAAAAGACTGAATGCGTTTAACATTTTCAAACTTTCTGGACTGGTTCAATCGAATGAGCAATGATTCGATCGAATGAGCTACTCATTCGATCGAGTGAGCTACTCATTCGATCGAGTGAGATCTAGTTCGATCACAGACAGTCGAATGAGATAGATATCATCTTTGACCTCTGATTCGATCGAACTACTGATCGAATAAGTCTCATTCGATCGAACAAGAGACTCGTTCGACCGAATAGACTGATTCGACTCCTTCAACCTCAGCCCAGAATGTGAAGAAACCCGATCGACATTTTCGATCGTTTAAAGATACGCAACACCCAGATAGCATCAGTTGAAGTTTATGAACATGTATCAACATTAAACTACAAGACTTAAACGGTTAAAAAAACAGTTTAATATCAGTTTCGTTCTAAAGTCCGTTTCCGAGAACAAAAACGACCAAAAACATGATCAAAACACGGTTAAAATCCAAAAAATCTTACATTTTAGTGATGTACGTGAAAAATCGAATAAGATGAATGGATCAAAACGAGGGTTTCGCGTAAACAATTTTGAGAGTAAATTTCTGTAAAATTTTTCGAATAATTCTGACCGATCGAATGAGTCTGAGTATTTATACTGTTTCTGGGCTCATTCGATCGAATGGACTTGTTCGATTGGACCAATCGATCGAATGAGAGTCTATTCGATCGAATAAGTCTCTCGCAACACCTCTCATTCTCACAACAACTGACTCGATCGAATCGGCTCATTCGATCGATTTACTCGATCGAATAGCAACATATTCGATCGTATGAGGGAAAAACTTTGGAAAAATAAACTTTTAAACTTTTTATTCCCCGCCATCGATCGTGGTGCCTTTTGAACCTGCAAGAAAACATAAACTTTTGACACTTGGTTAGTTTTCTTAGACATTTTCCGATGATGAGAGCTTAGTTCCTGCAGAACATATAGACCATAAAACATTAGTAAACACACGGAAAAATATCAGGCACAACCATCTTTGAGTTTTCTTGTCACTTCTTCTTTCTTTCATGCACAGTCGGTTGCGCAGATAAACATTTAGCAGCCTGCATGAAGTTTTCTTTCATTCCTACATACTGGATAAACATTTAGTAGGAATAGACAGGGATCAGACTACCTGTCACGATGATTTCTCATCGATTTTCAAACAAACAGAACTAAATAAAATGAAAAATAAATAGAAATAAAATCCTTTTTTTTTTTTTTTTTATAATATTCAAACTGAAATAAGCAACTGTATAAAATTTAAAATACAATATTTTTGGTTGAGAAGGATCTATAATAAGAAATCATACAGACTTATTTGACTATCTACTGAGACTTTTCGTGATTTTTCACATGTTTTTGATTTTTCTTAATAAAAGAGTATACAATATTAAACTAGACATAATGAACATTCTTTTTTGTGAGAAAGATCCGAACATGGGATCAGTACTGACATTATAGCACTCAGTAAGTTCAATATAATTTCTTTTGGTCGATGCATATTACCGATGCGATTATGGGTATATTTGTCCATTTAAACTTAAACAAACATCCTCTCGTCTGTCAATGACCATTTGATAATTGCTTGTGATCACAGCTATGTATCCCACCATATTTTGATTGACTCATGTAGGACCTCACAACATATTGAACAGTCAAATCGGCGCATCTTATTTTTGACAAACAACCATAAGCTTATAGGATCCCCTTTGTTCGCTTTTCATCAAATTTTGTTGCTTTTCTCATTCTTGCGAATTTAATTAGCAACTTGATGATTTTATCATGTTTTCACATACGTGTTCGGTATTCATCTACTTGTCCCAAAATCATTTATTTATTTTTATTTATTTTTTTATTTTATTTTTTTTTCAGGAGATATCCAAGTTATCAGCGCTGTCCAGGTCGATACTTACGTATCACAGAGGGAGATAATAACTTTAGATATACCAGTATGGAAGAGCGCTGTCCAGGTCGATACTTACGTATCACAGAGGGAGATCAATCCAAACCGGTGGAGCATAAGATATTTAATACAGATATCCAAGTTATCAGCGCTGTCCAGGTCGATACTTACGTATCACAGAGGGAGATAATAACTTTAGATATCACAGCATGGAAGAGCGCTGTCCAGGTCGATACTTACGTATCACAGAGGGAGATCATTCCAAAGCCGGTGAAGTATAAAATATTTAATACTCCTCCTTAATAAATGTTTAAAGCATTTGATTTAGAAGGGACTTTCGATGAAAGCAGACCTGCAACACGAAGATCTAACATTCTTTAAGAATTTAGCTTTTGGGGGAACCAATTTGGGCCGATGGTAATTCGTGTACGCGTGATAAGACATATCCTCAATTGATATTGGTCTTTAGACAGTGACGTCTCGTCAATTTATCTTAGATGTACACCCATAGCTGACAATCTAAATGATTTAGATAGGTCAAATCCAGACTCAATTCAGTAAGATAAGCCTACCAATATATCACATTAGTACTATGCATGACCAATTTTTCACTTTATATCTTTTTAACATCATGCTACTGTCAGTGTGCCATCACTTCCCAAAGGTTGGATACAATTTCTCATTTTCTGAATATATGAATGTTTTTGGATAAAAAAATTTAAATTATTTCGCCCCGATCAAGTCAAAGTCTTCAGGTAAACGGCTATCCTGACGATCCAATGGATCAGCTGGACCGACCACATACGAGTATGTGTCCTTCTAACTAAGTATGAACGACTATTTTTCAGCGAAAGAATAAAAACACATCATAAACCGCCCCGGTCACTTTCAGTCATCTGGTTAATGGTTATCCTCATAATCTACTAGTAGAAGTAAGGACCAAATATATCCGAAGATATGTCCTTCAAACTGAAGCAACCGACATAATTCTAAGCGATAGTGACGATTTTTTTTTTTTTTTTTTTTTTTTTTTTTTTTAATATAAGGAAAATGAGAATAAGCTATACAGAAATAAAAATCTTTTTGATGTCTCAGTATGATAGCGTCTGTGTACTATCATCTTTCTTGTAACAAGATCAACTTCTCAAAATTTTAAAATTTTTGATGTTTTTGGGTTTTTGTATTTTATATTGTTTTTGGTTTTTCTTGAAACCTTTCTCCCCCTAAAAGTTATAAAAACAAAATCTTTTTGGATTTTTCAAATTTTTAAGTAAAGAAAAAAATGAAAAACAATTTAAATGATATCTTCAGGAACATCATCTGATTGACGTTTAACGCCGTTGATCTCTAGCAAATATAAAAACCGTGGTTTGTCAAATGACTTAGTGAAGAGATCAGCGCGTTGTTCCTGAGTGAGGATTTTTACCACATCGATTAACTTCTTTTCGTAACAGTCACGAAGGAAGTGATATCGAATTTCGATGTGCTTCGTTTTGCTAAAATGGACAGGATTTTTGGTAATTGAAATTGCGGCAGAATTATCAATATATATGGGAGTAGTAGAACATTCAATACCGTAGTCACGCATCTGTTGCTGAATCCAAATAACTTGAGAACAGCAACTGGCAGCCGCAATATATTCCGCCTCAGCTGTTGAAGTGGAGACTGACGTCTGCTTTTTGCATTGCCACGTTACTAAACGACTTCCAAAGAACTGACATCCTGCTGTTGTTGATTTGTAATCGAGTTTACAACCACCATAGTCCGAATCACTATACGCATGTAGATCAAAGTTATCATCATGAGGATACCAAAGACCCCAATCTGGAGTACCCTTCAGATAACGCAAAATTCTTTTGACTGCAATAAGATGGGAGACCTTCGGCTTTGACTGGTAACGTGCACAGAGACACGTAGCAAACATTATGTCCGGCCGAGAAGCAGTCAGGTACATTAGAGATCCGATGATCCCTCTATAGTGAGTTGGATTGATCAATTCACCCTTCTCGTCAGGATTAATCCCGTGATTAACCTCTAACGGAGTTCCTTGTGAAGAAGAACTCAATATCTCGAACCGTTTCAAGATGTCATTGACGTATTTTGTCTGGTGAATGAAGACACCGGAGTCTGTTTGATCAACCTGAAGTCCTAAGAAGAACTTCATCTCACCCATGGAGCTCATTTCAAATTTTTCTTGCATCACTTGTTCAAACTCCTTGCATAGTGTTTTATTCGTGGACCCGAAAATGATGTCGTCCACGTACACTTGTACCATAATGAGATCTCCTTCTTTCTCCTTTGTAAATAACGTGCAGTCGATCGTTCCTCTTCTAAACCCGTTGTTCAGAAGGTGTTTGGATAGTTCCTTGTACCAAGCTCTCGGGGCTTGGTGAAGACCGTACAAAGCCTTGTTGAGCAGGTAGGCTTTGTCCTTGTGATTTGGGTCTTCAAAACCCGGAGGTTGTGCCACATATACGGTCTCTTCGATGTGACCGTACAAAAAGGCACTCTTGACGTCCATCTGATATACTTTGAATCTCTTGAAAGACGCATACGCCAAGAACATCCGGATTGCCTCCAAACGCGCAACCGGAGCATACACCTCATTGTAGTCTAGGCCCTCGATTTGCCTAAACCCTTGGACCACCAGGCGGGCTTTGTTGCGAACAATCACTCCATGATCGTCGCGTTTACATTTGAGTACCCACTTAGTGCCAATTTTCTTCTGTCCTTTGGGGAGATCCACCAGCTTCCACACACCAAGTCTCTTGAACTGTAATAATTCTTCTTGCTTGGCTGAGACCCAGTTAGCGTCTTTCAGCGCATCGGTGATGCTGCGTGGTTCTTCTTGTGCTAAGAAGCATTCATGGGCATTTAGCGCAACTGATCCTGACTCCATCATTTCAGTGTAGAGGCCAAAATTCAGTTGTCGACGTGTTTTGACACCCTGTTGAATGTCCCCTATAATGTTGTCTTGTGGATGATCACGTTCAGTCCTGACCACCGGATTGTCAGGAACGACAACATTTTGTTCCAAGTTAGTTAAGTTCGGCTCAGGAACTGGAGCGGTTGGTGCCTCTGAAGTAGACGTTAGAGGCTGATCTGCATTTGGCGCTTCTTGATTTGACGATGAAGGTTGTGGAGTAACCTGTGTCGGTGCCGATTGTACATCATCTGTTGGTGATTCATCTTCAGATTAAGATTCGGATGACTCTTGAACTTGCTCGCTAGACTCTGTGGAGGAAGACGATGATGGATCAGGATGAGGTGAAGATTGCTGTGATTCATCAGAAGGTGCATTTTGCGCCTCATACATCATCTGAATAGCAACCTCATACAAATTGAATGACTTGAACAATTTGTCAAAATCAAACAACCAGTCTTCTCCTGACCCCTTGGCTGGTTCTGTATAGCGTTGAACGTCGACATGGTACCATTCTTCAACTAATTTTGTTGATCTGTTGAAGACCCGTTTGAGAGGTACACTGTAACCCAGAAAATAGCCGTTGATGATCTTCTCCTCGAACTTATTACCGACTTGCCTTTTAAGTAACATGCAAAGAGCTCCAAATGGTTCCAGGTGCTCTAAATTAGGTCTCCGTCGTTGAAGAAGCTCGAAGCTTGTCTTGCCGTGGCGCTTGACAATGCCTACCCGATTCAATGTGAAACAGGCGTTGGCAATTGCCTCACTCCAAAACGTGACAGGCAACACTGAGTCTGCTAACATTGTTCTAGCTGTCTCGATTAACGTTCGATTTTTCCTTTCAGCAACCCCGTTCATTTGTGGAACATACGGGGCACTGAACTCCTGAACAATACCTCTTTCTTTGCAAAAATTTTCAACATTCGCATTCTTAAACTCTGTCCCGTTATCTGAACGCATTCTCCGAACCTTCAGATTGTACTGTGACTCAAGAGTTGTAACCATCAGATTTATACACCCAAATGTCTCGGACTTTGCTTTCAAGAAAAACACCCAAGAGAATCTCGAATATTCATCAGTAACTACTAGACAGTATGAGTGCCCAGAGATACTTTTGACGCTTATTGGGCCAAAAAGATCCATATGAAGGAGTTCCAATGGAATATCAATCGAGTGGAAACTCTTAGACTTGTGGGACCTTTTTACTTGCTTTCCCGCTTTGCACTGCACACACGAATCAGGGAGACGGAAACTTCTCAGATTAACTCCCTCAACTAGCCTGTTGTGCACAAGCTTGTTCATGTTCCTGACATTAATGTGTCCCATCCGTTTATGCCATATGACAGTATCACGTTCGGATGCCTTGGACACAAAACATGTCGCCGTTGGAGACGATGACCCTGCCTTAGCCATATCCAGAATGTAGAGATCACTCTGGCGTGCGGCTGACATTAAAACCTTGTCTTCAGAAATGGTGAAATCCTTAGCCAAGATGTGGCAGTCTCGATCATCAAACATAACTTTGAAACCCTTGTCGCAGATTTGACTTATCGACAACAGGTTGTTCTCCAACTCCTTGATGAAATTAACCTTATCAAACGAAATTCGCCCATTAGAAACAATTCCTTGGGCCGTGATGTAACCACCTTGATTTCCTGCAAAGGAAACTGCACCTCCTTTTATCTGTCTGACACTGGATAGGAGATTCATGTTTCCAGTCATGTGCCTGGAAGCTCCTGAGTCGATGATCCACATGTTGAATCTTGGATCATACAGAGCAACCTGCACACAAAAAGCAAAAGGTTTAAATATCATTGGAAACCCAAGCCTTTATGGTCTTGGGTTTTCCATTATCATCACGAATTAACAATTCAATCCATTTACCCTCATTAACACTGTTTTCTGGTTTGACATTGTTATCAACAGTGTTGTTTTTCTTTTGTTTCCAACTGTCAGTCTTCTTCTCAACATGTTTGACATAACTGGTTGAAGACTGACTTTCACTTGTTGAAGTGGAAACACTTGGGCTTGAGGGATTCGGTGATCTGTGTGGTGAGGTTGACTGAGGTTTCCTAGGAGAAACCGACCGCGGTGTGTGAGACCGAGTTTGACTTTGAATGTCAACGGTCGGTCGCCTCATAGGAGTTGACTTGACATATCTAGGATCCGTGTACTTGTAACAGAATCTTGCTATATGGCCAACCTCTCCACATGAGAAACAGTAATTTCTCCCCCTTTGACGTGGTGGAGAGTAATAACTTTGTTGTTGTTTGTTACCATAGTACCCCTTTGATTTGACATTTTGGGGTGAAGTTTGTCTGGGAGGGGGTTTTGGAAAATTATGTTTTTCATTAAAGTTACCCTCTCTGACAAACTGGGTACCATGTTCCACATGCACTTTCTCAGATTTATGATTAAACTTGTTCTTCTGAGAATTACTTGTTGTTGCCTTTGATTTAGATGTGGATGGGCCTGACTTAGTTGTGGAACCTAAGTCTGTGGCAACAACATTTGGTTTGGTCTCAGGAGCCGGGTCAATGACTTCTTTACCCTTGGACTTTGAAATTTGGTTTGTTTCCTCGGGTGTTTTAACATTTGAGTCATCATCTGGCACAGCTCCTGGTGTGCTCACAAATTGGTTCAGTACAGGGGGTGGGACATTGTGATATCCCACACCTCTTTCCTTTTTGCACCGGAACTCGGGGATAATGTGTTCTAGCAAATAAGAGGAATTGGAGTAACTTTTTAATTTGAAAGTCAATGATTCAAGATCAGCTTTTGTGTTCTCCATTTCCTTTTTCAAGACATTATTTTTATTGATATGAAAATTTATAGAATCTTGTTGATTTAGAACACATATCTCCAATTCCTTGTTCTGACGCTTAAGGCTATCAACTTTTTCTTTAAAAGCAGACTCTTTCTGCTTCCAAGCCTTGTTTTGTGCAAGAGCGTCAGTCAGTTCAATTAAAGATCTTGAGGCTGCTTGTTTATAAGCCTCGAGATCTTCAATTCTCTCTTTCAGAGAATGAATTTCTTGTTCAGACATTTCACATTTTAAACATTTGGTATTTTCTGGTTTGGGAGTAGTAGGGTTAGAACTTACCTTGGCATCATTTGACGTCTCTGCCATGAACGCGAAGTAAAGATTCCCTGCTCTTTCCAGAAAAGATGCAGACTTTGCTTTTGACAGTACCTTGTTGACTTCTTCAACAGTAGCAGCTTCTGCAGGAATTGTTGAACTTGGACATGATTGAGGAACATTTGACTCCTTTGCTTGATCCTCCTTAATCTCCACTGATGACACTTCAGCTTCATGCTCTCCTTCATTCATTTCAGTAGCTGGCTCCTCGACAACGTATTCTTCATCAGTTGAGGAATCATCAGACCCAGATTCTGAGTCTCCATCCACAATGTTGATGTCAGCCATGTTAATGCTGAAGTTCCAGGACTCGCCTTCATCACCTTGAACAGCAAGAGCAGTTTCATTGTTGATGTTTGCGTTGTTTGCTGCTGTTTGATTCTGAGGGACCAGTTGTCTCTCATTGTTGACATTAGCAGCGGCTGCAGCAGGAGTAGATGAAGTTGAAGTAGTTCGGAAGGGATATTGGTGACCTTCCCTCTTTGGTTTAGAGCACTCCTTAGCAAAATGACCAAGTTCGCCACAGTTGTAGCATTTAACTTTTGTTTTATCAAAACCAAACTTGGATTTATTGTTGATTGAAAGAGCTTGGCCTGTTTTCTTAGCCCACTTTCTAGCCCTACGGAACGCGCTGCCAAGTGCCCACATTATGTCGATGCGTTCCATATCGTCTTCATCTAGCTGTTCATAGTCATCACTGTCCAGATGACTATTGCCAAGTTTACCAGCCACCATTAAACTGTATGATTCAATTATTGTGCCTAACGTTGCCATATGTTCTTTGGCAACTTCCACCGTTACCTTTCCCAAGCCTTCAGTGTTTAACGTTGCCTTTTCAGTTGACTTGGGTCCGGAGTTAGAACTTGAATTTCCGGAATTTGATGTTGGTGGTGCAGAAGATCTCGTTTCGGTCCCCTTAGATTGATTTGACATTGAGGAGACAAACGCAGTCTTCATTGGAGCATGGTCATTTGAATCTGACATTGGAGAGTTTGACATGTACAGCGACTTGTCAGATGTTGCTCTGGGTTTCCTGGAGGATGCTCTTAATTCAGCGTCTTCCTGTCTGATTTCTTTTATAAAGTCAGAAAGAAGAATCGTCTCCAATTGATGACTTCTTCTCATCACAGTCAGGAAGGTGTTCCAGCTTGTTAAGAGTCCTTGAGCGAGACATCTAACCTTTTCAGTCCCTGTTGTTTTGACATTATAGGACTTTAGCTCTGACATATGATGATAGAATCTTGACAGCAACGATTCAATGTCTTCTCCGGATTCTGGACCAAACAAATCAAATTCACGCTTTAGCTCCCGTGCGTGAATTTCTTTAAGTGACTCAGATCCTTCGCATCGTTCAACCAGTGCGTTTTGTAGGACCGATTCGGGACTCGGTTTCCCAACGATTCACGGGGCAACGTGTTAGAGTGCGGAATCCTCTAACACGGCGATTCGGTGGTGATCAACGGGCACGTAGGTACGATTCCTAAAGGGGTTTGACGCCTAGGATTGGAGGAAACGACCAAGAACACGAAGAACAGTAGAGAGAGTTTCTGTAGGCTGCTGGTTCGTGAGTGTGTAATCTGTGCTCCCTTTTGTGAAATTTTCCAAGTAACGTTTATATACCGAAGACTCATTCGGTCGAATGAGATACTCATTCGATCGAATGAGATCTGGTTCGATCGAATGAGATCTGGTTCGATCGAATCAGTCACTGATTCGATCGAATCAGCTTCGTTTGACATTTTCAGTACGTTAAATTGGTTTCACGATCGTTGGTTTCATGTTGAACCAACCTGATAGAACTGGGGACATACATGTGACATTTCATGTCCTAACAATCCCAACCATTTCCGCCAAAATTGCCCACGTTTAGCTTTTGCCAACCAAGCTCAAACCGTAACCATACCATACTACCAAACACAAGCTTACCAAGTTCAAACTTACCAACCCCAAATTCCCCAACTCAATGCACCACTCATCCAACCCATCCAAACAATCCAAGCACCACCTCCACCTCCACAACAAGCACATCAAGTCAACCATGGTAATCAAGGGTGGGCGTTTATGATGAATGCAAATCAATCTCAAGTGGCAAACGATGTTGTGAACGGTATGTTTTTGGTGAACTATCATTTGGCTTCTATTTTATTTGATACCGGTGCCGATAGAAGTTTTATTTCTTTGAAATTTGAGTCGAAACTTGCGATGCCTCGAACTAAGCTTTCCCGACCGTTCTCTGTTGAAGTCGCCAATGGCAATTCTATTACCATCAATTCCGTCGTCCGCGATTGCTCTCTTATTCTTTCTAAGCATAAATTCTCCATCGATCTCATCCCGATGCAAATGGGTAGCTTCGATGTCATAGTAGGCATGGATTGGTTGTCTTTGCACCGTGCCGAAGTCGTTTGTTTTGATATATTCATTCGCATTCCGCTTGTCAACGGCAAGGTTCTTAAGGTCTTTGGAAACACAACGTCTCGAAGGCTAAATCTCATGTCGTGTTCTCAATCGCAAAAGTACTTACGCCAAAAGTACGTTCCGTTTTTAGCTCTCGGTGACAAAAAACAAAAAGGAAAGGAAGATCCAAGATTGTTCGTGATTTCCTTGATGTCTTTCCCGATGATGTTACCTGTCTTCCTCCCGTTCGTCCGATTGAATTCCAAATCGATCTTGTGCCCGGCGCGATGCCCGTGGCCAAGGCTCCTTATCGTCTAGCCCCGTCGGAAATGCAAGAACTATAAAACCAACTCGAAGAACTTTCCGATAAAGGCTTCATTCGTCCAAGCTCTTCTCCTTGGGGCGCTCCTGTTCTCTTCGTGAAAAAGAAGGATGGTTCGTTTCGTATGTGCATCAATTATCGAGAACTCAACAAACTTACTATTAAAAATCGTTATCCATTGCCACGTATCGACGACTTATTCGACCAACTTCAAGGCGCAACTTGTTTCTCCAAAATTGATCTTCGATCGGGTTATCATCAATTGTGTGTTCGCGAAGAAGACATTCCAAAAACCGCTTTCCGTACTCGATATGGACATTTCGAATTTTTGGTTATGCCCTTCGGGTTAACAAATGCACCCGCGGTGTTTATGGACCTCATGAACCGCGTTTGTAAACCATTCCTTGATAAATTCGTTATTGTCTTTATTGATGACATCCTTATCTTCTCTAATCCAAAGCCGAACATGAACATCATTTGCGTTCCATTCTCGAGCTCCTTAGAAACGAACAACTCTATGCCAAATTCTCCAAATGTGAATTTTGGCTCGAGGAAGTTCAATTTTTGGGACATATCGTAAACGACAAAGGTATTCATGTTGATCCCGCTAAAATTGAGGCTGTTAAGGATTGGAAAACTCCAACGACTCCCACGGAAATTCGATCCTTCCTCGGTTTGGCCGGATATTATCGGCGTTTCATTCGGAATTTTTCCAAGATCTCTTTGCCTCTTACCTCTCTCACCCATAAGGGACAACCCTTCGATTGGGGTTCGAAGCAAGAGGAAGCCTTTTGTACTCTCAAGGACATGCTTTGAAATGCTCCTATTCTAACTCTTCCCGATGGAAACGACGATTTTGTTGTGTTTTGTGATTCATCCCATCAAGGACTTGGTTGTGTTCTCATGCAACGAGGTCAAGTCATCGCATACGCATCAAGGCAACTTAAAGTCAACGAGAAGAACTATACGACTCACGATCTCGAACTTGGTGCCGTCGTTTTCTCTCTCAAAATATGGAGACATTACCTTTATGGAATAAAATGCGTGGTTTTTACCGATCATAAAAGCCTTCAACACATTTTTGACCAAAAAGATCTCAACATGAGACAACGATGATGGGCAGAATTACTTAGTGATTACGACTGCGAGATTCGCTACCACCCCGGTAAAGCGAATGTTGTCGCCGACGCCCTAAGTCGAAAGGTTAATGTTAAATCAGTTCTGCTTCTAAGCGTCATTGTTCAAACCGATCTTCAAATTCGTATCTTTCAAGCTCAACGCACCTCCATTGAAGAAGGTAACATGTATGATGAAATGTCATTTGGAGCAGAACTTCAACTCGAAACCAAACCCGATGGTCTTTTGTATTTTCTAAATCGTTTGTGGGTTCCCGATCGCGATGACCTTCGTACTTGTATTCTCGACGAAGCTCATAATTCGCACTATTCCGTTCATCCCGGTGCGGATAAGATGTACTTCGATCTTCGTGCTACCTTTTGGTGGCCGGGTATGAAAAAGGACGTAGCGTTGTTTGTATCTAAATGTCTTACTTTCTCAAAAGTCAAAGCCGAACATCAAAGACCTTTTGGTCTACTCGAGCAACCACCGATTCCCGTTTGGAAATGGGAAGACATTGCTATGGACTTTATCACCAAATTACCCAAAACCCAAAAAGGCAACGATAGCATTTGGGTGATCATAGATCGATTAACCAAATCTGCTCATTTCATTCCGATCCGCGAGAAGTATTCTGTCGAGCAGCTTGCTCAAATCTATGTTGGGGAAATCGTGTGCCGACACGGTTTGCCATTGTCTATCATCTCCGACCGCGATGCCCAATTTAGCTCTCATTTTTGGCGTTCACTTCAAGAAGCTTTGGGAACACGTCTCGATCTTAGCACCGCTTATCATCCTCAAACAAACGGTCAATCCGAATGTACAATCCAAACACTCGAGGATATGCTACGAGCATGTGTTCTTGATTTCGGTGGGAATTGGGATTCTCATCTTCCGTTCATCGAGTTCTCCTACAACAATAGCTACCACTCTAGCGTTGATGTGGCTCCTTTTCAAGCTCTTTACGGTCGTAAATGTCGTTCCCCGATTTGTTGGAACGAAATCGGTGAAGCTCAAATCACGGGACCCGAAATGGTCCAAGAAGCCACCGACGTCATTGATCAAATCCGTAAAAATCTCCTAACCGCTAGAAATCGTCAAAAGAGTTACGCCGACAAACGGCGAAAACCGATCGAATTTAATGTTGACGATCTTGTCCTTCTAAAAGTATCTCCTTGGAAGGGGTAGTCCGTTTTGGAAAGAAGGGTAAACTAGCTCCTCGTTTCGTTGGTCCTTTTAAAATTCTTGAGCGTGTTGGGAAAGTAGCGTATCGACTTGAACTACTGCAAGAACTTGCCGGTGTTCATCCGACATTTCATGTTTCGAATCTCAAAAAGTGCCTAGCCGAGGGTAATCTTAATATACCCCTCGATGAAGTTCATGTTGATGAGTCTATGATTATGGTTGAACGACCCGTTGAGATTATGGATCGCAACGAGAAGAAAACCAAACGTAGTCGTATTCGGTTAGTAAAAGTTCGTTGGGAATCACGGCGTGGCGCGGAGTTTACTTGGGAGCGATAAGACGCAATGAAAGAGAAGTATCCACATTTGTTTGCATCGTCGTCTTCATCTTAATTTCGGGACGAAATTTCATAAAGTAGGGAATACTGTGACAATCGTCAATTTCGGGTCACTTTTGTTATGTAAACCCGACCCGTTTGTAACCCGAACATTTCAAATATATAAAATATTGGATCTTGTCATTTAAAATATATAAAATATATAAAATATTATTTTTTTTATATTATGCATTGTTTGACCATTTAAATATACCCATTTTTATGCAAACCATAAAAGAATCTTTATACCCAACCCTTCACTCCTTCCCTATATATACACACCCATCTTCTTCATTTTACTCTTGCTACATCTCCAAAAAACTCTCTCAAACTCCATAGATTCAAGGTTGTTATTTCTTATGTATTTTTGAAGTTTTGACTTCTCAAGTCAAACTAACTATAGTCTTTCATTCTAACTTGTTCATCTAACATTATTAACTCTTGAATATGGTGGTACAACATATATATAATACACACCCCTTGTTTCCTTTATTTGTTACTTCACCGACTTTGGTTGGTTAAGTTTCGAATGTCATAAGGCAAGGCTTCATTGAGGACTTCGTGTTCTTGATATATATTTACACACACATAACTTATTATACATATCACTTATGACTAACTTCTAACCCTTTAGTTTGTTCATCTTATTTACAAGTTCCATGGTGTGGGTTTGTATAAGACTAACCTCGGTTTAACCGAAACTAGTCCAAACCGGAAACCGAACTTTTGTTTACTAGTTTTGTGAAAATAGTTGTTTAAACATTTTTATTGCTAGATTTGAGTTTCAAAAATCATTTTTACAAGTTCTTTGATATTAAGCATATGGAATCCATCTATGAACTCGTTGGGAGATGGAAACCGAACTAAACCGAAACTTTTGCTTAAAAGACTTGTAGTTAACTTTTTTTGTTGTAAAATTTAAGTTTTCTTCATTTATAAACCAATATACAAGTTCTATGATATTTGGGCATGTAGAAACCATCTATGAACTATTTGTGAGATGGAGACCGAACTATACCGACTTTTAATCGCTTAAGACACACAAGTGTGTTTTTAGTTATCAAGACTTGTATATTTCTTTAAAAAATAGTTTACAAACTGATTTTAATTATTTTTCTTAAGTACTTGGAATAGTTGGATCCAACTTGATCTCATAACATAGTTTGGACCGACAAAACCGAACACTCGCTTAACGTGCGTTGTTAGTTCTAAACAATAGATCTACATACATGGTTAAGTGTTAGTATGTTTTAATGAGTTATCTCATAACAATTAATATTTTGGAAAGTTGACTTTGGGTTTGACCATTTGTCAAGACCCGAACCGACAACCCGAACACTCGTTAAAAACCCGTTTTAGTATCTTTAGCCTAATGGAACTTGCATTTTAGCATTTTCCCCACCTTATTACTTAACATTGGTTAAGTAAATATTAAGGTTAGATACTTTAACCCGGTTTTGAGCAAACTTACATTTTTTAAAAGGGTTATTATTATAAATTCTTAAATAGTTACATTTTAAACCTTGAACTTTAACTGATTAGTTTTTGCAACAATTATTTTATTTAAAGATCTTCAAGACAACCTTTCTAAATCCAAGACTTTCTTTTATTTAGCCTTCATACGTTAAACTCGTCGTTCCGGCAAATCTCCAAATAATCAATTTTTCAAGTTTATTACTTGAATGTGAGTAACTTCATACCCCGTTTTCTATCTTTTATTTTGGGGGTGACATTTCAACTTATCTAAAAAAATGATTTATACTTGGGTCTTAAACCACAAACGTTGTTGTATACCTTACTTGAATAATTGCTCGATTTGGTGTTCTATGCTTATTTGACTACGTGTTTATCGCTTTTGGATGGTGGAACTATAAATCCTAGACCATTTGGCAACCCCTCATGGCAAGGTGTCGTAAACGTAATGCAATTAACGATAACTATAAAATCCTAAACTATTTGGCAACCCCTTATAGTTGGGTGTCGCTAACTTGTTAGCGATAACTATTTATCCAAGTTTATAGCTATTATTTATGGTTTTGTATACTAGTTTTGTGGCTTTTCATACTATATATCTATTGTTCAAACTTATGAATTGCTCACCAACCTTTGTGTTGATAAACTTTATTTTATGAAATGATACAGGTTTGCATCTAGGTTGATTATGGAGTTCGGTGAAGAAAACATCACAAATACCGTTAGGATATTAGCAAAAATGAACAATATTTGATTTGCTATATTTTGTTATATTTTGTTGTATTTGAGTTATGAATATTTGGTTATGTGACATTTTCGATGTTGTGAAATGAAATGAGTTTATTAAATATTGTCGCATTAAATAGTGTCATGCGCTTATGAGCAATCGTTGCACCCCGGCATGTTCCGCCGCCTTTGGTCGGGGTGTGACACAGATTCTCACATTGCATACAATGAAGTTCAGAACTTACCTCAGAGAGTTGATCGTTCACTTCTGCCATATATTCTTGATTTTCTCTCGTCTCTCTCTCGCTCCCTCCAGTTTCGATGTTTACCAAATTAGCCTGTTCGAACACTTCCTCAACCTACAGATTCCAGTTGTATCCACCATTCTTTCTAGATACCGTAGCCCTATTCTCACTACCTCCCCCATTCTGTTGTGCCGGCCTGTTCTGACTGCGTTCGACTCTCTCATTTGTACATTCCTTGGCAAAGTGAACATTTTGTTGACAGTTGTAACATCTAACCTTTGATTTGTCAAACCCTGGTCTTTCTCCAACGAACTTTCTACCCGTTTTCTTCATGAATCTCTTAGCCCTTCTTACAATCATAGCCATCTGCCACTGCAAATCCATCTCTTCTAAATCATCAGCATCGATCTGATCATAGTCTTCATCCAAAGTTGCAGGGTCGACTATTTTACCTTTGATATAGTTCTCATAAGATGCAATGAAGGATGCATAGAGAGCAAACTGCTGTTCAGCTGATTTAACACTCATGGGCATCTGTGAGTAGTTGTTGGTTGGAACATTTGATGAGAAATTACCAGTTGTTGCTTGAGTTTTTGAAGAACTACTACCTCCAGCTACGAAACATACGTCGCTATCCATATTGAGAATCACATGAACATCTCGAGTTGAGTTGGAGTTTGATTCTCCCTTTGAGTAGTAGGCAGACGATTCTGATTTTGAACTTGAACTTGAAGAGACTTTCGCACCATACATTCCCGGATCCTGAACCTGATCAGTTGGTGTCTCCTTTCGAACCATGTTGAGCTCAAAATTTCGTAACTTATTGATTGCTGTTTCAAGATCAATATTGGCAAATTCTTTATCCTCTCTCATCAAAACCATAAACATTTCCCATTTCGGTGGAAGAGCATCAAGAAGTTTCTCTACTATCTCTTTTTCTTTGTATTCAATGGAGTAATTATTAAGTTCGGTCATCAGGTGATAATATCTTGTGATGATATCTTCAAGTGATTCATTTTTCAAATACTTGAATACCGAGAATTGTGTTTTTAGCAGCTTTGTCTTGGAGGCACGTATCTCCACATTACCTTCATAACGATTTTCTAGTGCTTCCCATAGCTCTCTAGCAGTTTTGTACTTCTTGAAGGTATGAAGAATCTCTTGTGGAAGAGCCATGGTTATTGCTGCATGAGCTTTACTCTCTGCCTCATACATTTTATTTTCTTTCTCTTCCATCTTATTGTACTTCTTAATCTGTTCACGACCCTCAAACAAGGCTGTTGGTGGAATGTATCCATCTTGAATGCAAACTCACATCTTAGCATCTTGATTTTTCACATACTGTTCAAACCGATCTTTCCAAGCAACGAAATCGGTACCCTTAAGCATTTTTGGAGCTTTCGTTGCTGAACCGGCTTCTACCTCCATTTTTACCAGTTCCGTAATGTTTATTGAAGTCATCGTTGAAAGAAACACGACTCGAAATACGAAGAATAAGTATTTAATTTTAAACATAAATCAGAAGGCGAAGTTGTGCTTAACTTCGCTTGATTCCTAACTTCGCTTGATTCCTAACTTCGCTTGATTCAACTTCGCTTGATTGATAACTTCGCTTAACCTTATAAGTTCGCTTAAACCCTACGAACAGTGACGACAACTTCGCTTGATGAACACAAGGTTTTCGCAGGTTTTAATTTTACGTATTGCGAGGTATGCGAAGGTGTAATGGGTTATATTTGATGGTGGGAGATGGGTAAAACACAAAAACTAGGTATTTCAACGTAAACTCGTTCCGCGAATAGTTGAACGGAACGATCTTAACACTCGTGTGATAATCCCGAACCAAACAATCACGAGCAAAAGCTCTGATACCAATTGTAGGTTCCCAGCCGGATCTTCACAGGAGTATCTCGTAACACGTAGGTGCGGAATCCCTACGTAACACGATACGAGCGTAAGATGTATAAGACGTTAAAACCAAACACAAACACACGTTACAATACTAATAAACACGTTGTATTGCAACACTTCAACACGTGATCTCAAATCACAAAAATATGAGTTCTGGAATCGTTAAACAAAATAAGACGTAGGTTGAGGTTATATAATCCTCGACAACTTCGCCTAACATGTTAGGCGAAGTTGTCCTAACTTCGCTTGTCCACAAGTTCGCTGACATCAGGCGAACTTGTGTAACAATATATCAAATACTAAATCAAACAATCTAACACTATTACAGACACATACAAAATGCCAGATACTGAACTACTGACACTATGCACCAACATGGTTGAGTTACATACACCTCCTCTTCTATTTTTTCATTCAAGAATGAAGATTTGACATCAAGTTGGAATACCCTTATATATTTTGAGGTAGCATAAGCCAAGAAAATTCTTACTGCTTCAAGTCTTGCAACTGGTGCAAAGACCTCCTCAAAGTCAATCCCTTTTTCTTGTAGGCATCCCAATGCAACAAGTCTTGCTTTGTACTTAATCACAATTCCTCTTTCATCTGTTTTATTCCTGAAACCCATTTGGTTCCAATGGCATATATGTTTCTTGGCTTGTTTAAAAGTTCCCACACTTTCAAATCTCTGAATTGAGCCAACTCCTCTTGCATAGCTTCTACCCAGCTGTTGTCTTTCATTGCTTGAACAATGTTCTTAGGTTCTATTTGGTATGGGAATCAGGAGTACAAACAAATGTTTGCAGATTCAGAAGCACTTCTTGTTATTCTTTCATTGATGTTTCCAATGATATTCTCAGGAGGATGATTCTTTTCAACATAAGAGGATTGAATGATCACATTAGTAGATACAGTAGTATCAAGATTTGTGTTATTGATATCAGGTTCATCAATGATCAAATCAATTGTTGCATCATGAAACTCTGGTTCTTCTTCATTGTTTTGTTGTGAGGTAGATGCACCATTGTTTCCAATATTCAAACTTTGAAACAAGTCTTCAAATCTTTCATTTCTTCTTGCTTCTTAAGTATCATCTTGGTTGCTAGGATCCACTTAATTCAAAACATGATCATCTTGATTTTCCTGATGTCTTGATTTGCTTGTTCTTGAACTTGATTTGGAGCTTGTTCATTTTCAGCAGTTGAAGGATGCTTTATGAATATGTGTTTAGGTTTTTTTCTAGCAACCTTGGACCACAGCTTGTCCAAATCAATTTTCTTTGAAGATTCTTCTATAACCGCACTAGTCTTATACAAAGTTTCATCAAAGTCCTCAAGATATATTGCCCATTTATTGAACAGCTGTTTTATGTGGGGCACAACCTTGCTTCCTAAAAAAAACACATTTTTTTTAACTTATCACTATAAAAGCAATAAAATCTAATCTAGACATGCTAAATTTTTATTAGAGTCGATAGCTTGACTCACGGTTTTGCTATTTCAGTTTACGGGATGGAGGTGAAGAACCTCCATCGCGGTTTCTACGGGTTCTCCTAAGTAAAGTTTAAGCATGTGACCATTAACCTTAAGGCTATGCCCATCCTTTTGGACTAGTTCAACGTCTCCATAATCAAAACTTTTCTTAACCATAAAAGGATCAGACCATCTAGATTTCAACTTTCTTAACCATAAAAGGATCAGACCATCTAGATTTCAGACCATCTAGAGTTATAAAGGACTACTCGATCGCCTCCTTTAAAATGTTTTTCACCTTTCAGTCGTGCACATGAAGTCTTTTTATCATTTCTTTGGAAATGCGTGAGCTTTCGTACGCTTGCATCCTTAATTAATCTAGCTCGTGTAGTTGCATGAATCTATTTTTCGCTGCGAATGGTAGATCAAGATTGACAGTTTTAAGTAGCTCAATATGCTTTGTGCTCGAGTTCGACCGGAAGATGACACGCCCTTCCGTACACCAATTTGAACGGCGTAGTGCCTATAGGAGTTTTGTAAGCAGTACGGAAAGCCCATAGAGCGTCGTCCTTTTTTCCGACCAATCTCTGCGGTTATGACTTACAATTTTCTTAAAGATTCGTTTGATACCCCGATTTGTGACCTCCACTTGACCACTTGTTTGCGGGTTGTAGGGTGTATCGAGTCGATGATGAACCCCGTATCTGGCCAATACTTTCTCCATTTGTGCATTACAGAAGTGAAACGAGAGGATAATTTCTTCAGCAACTTAACTACCATCCTAGCGTCATTGGTGGGCAAAGCATGGGCTTAGATCCATTTTGATACGTAATCTACTGCGGCTTGGATGTAATGATGAGCAAACAATGGTTGAAATGTTCCCAAAAATCGATGCCCTAGATATCAAATATATTGTAGACCTGGGTTGGTTTTTGTAACATTCATCTCGGGAAGAGATGTTGCTAGCACGTTGGCATGAATCGCACGAGCGAACCATTTCATTTGTTTCTCGGTAGACTATAGGCAACTAGAATCCAGCATCGAATACTTTCTTTACGGTTGCCGATGCTCCATGATGACCTCCTGATGGTCCTTCAAGACATTGTTTTAGGATCTTATGTGCTTCTTCTCCATGTACGCATATTCGAATGATATTATCAGGTTGCAAAATAAGTATGGCTCTTCCCAAAAGATATATTTGATATAAGAAAAGAATTTCTTCCTTGGTTGATACGTCATTCCCTTGAGGACGATTCCACTAGCTTTGTAGTTTGCGATGTCAACAAACCAATGATGTTTTCCTTCTCGAGTTTGGCTATGCATAAGAAATTCATGGGGAAAGTTGTCATTTATATTGGTCCCCATCATTTCTTGTGAAGCTGAGCATTCCAGTCGAGAAAGATGATCAACTTCAAATTTGTTGGTAATTTCCATCTTATTAGGCCCGTCAAGTGTAGGTGACCGGTTTGGACCTGTTAGGCCTATAGAATTCATTTGGATGTAATGAGTTTATGGGGTTGCAATAGGGCTTTTATATTTTAGAGTTAAGTGCCATTTTAGTACCTGTGGTTTGTTTAATTACGCAATTTTAGTACCGATTTTGAATTTTTTGCAAATGACTATCTCACTTTTCTAAAACTTGTCATTTTAGTACTTTTTTCTAACCCCATCTAACTTTGTCAGTTAAGTCAGGGGTTATTTCGTAACTTAGTTATTATATTTATTTTTTACCTTTTCTTTTAAAGGTCTTTCTCCTTTTAATTCTTTCAATACCTGAGTCCCCTTTTGATCCAGATTGAGAGCTTAAACCACCATTGAAGGCTTGAAGCTCATGCTTTATGCCACCATCAACTACTAGTAACCACAGTACCCCCAGACTAACTCCGGCAGCCATCCCCATCCTCACGTCAGCGGCGTCACCTCACTCCATCTACTGTAACGTCATATCGCAGCATCACCATAGCTCCACCGGACATCTTCTCTCTCAGCTCACTCTCTCAACAATCTCTCACGCTCTTTCTCTATTAAAACCACCAGCCACCACATTCACCACCATAAATAACCACCATCAACTACTAGAAACCACCATAGCTAAATACCATTTCTGACCTTCATCGTCGCCGGTAGGCACTATCTCCGGTCGCCACCAGGATCTCTCTCTCTCTCTCTCTGTGTGTGTGTGTGTGTGTGTGTCCACCAGATCTGTCCAACAACCACTGTGTGCTCATTTAAAACTCTAATCTGGTTCCGGAAACGAGATAGGTGTCGGAATCGACAATTGTTGTGGTCGTTATCTAGCCGGAAAACCTGCAACTGTGGTGGTGGTGGGAAACAAAGAGAAACATGGTTGTAAACTAATTGTAATCCTCCCCTCTCGTCGGAGTTTACATTGAAGATGGCCGGTGGTTCATGATGGTGACGAGAGGGTTGAAGATAACATGTTCTTTTCTATTCTTTTTATAAAATAAAAATTATTTATAAATTTACAGGAAATGATGAATACAGGAAATATAAGAAAGAAGATTAAAAGGGGGTTAGGGTATTAAAAGAATTATTAAAAGGAAAGACCTTTAAAAGAAATATAATAAATAGATATAATAACTAAGTTACGAAATTACCCCTAACTTAACTGATAAAGTTAGACGGGGTTAGAAAAAAGTACTAAAATGACAAGTTGTAGAAAAGTGAGGCAACCATTTGCAAAAAATTCAAAATCGGTACTAAAGTTGCGTAATTAGACAAGCCAGAGGTACTAAAATGGCACTTAACTCTATATTTTATAATTACTTGTTGGATAAGTTTGGGTCACCCTATAAATACATAGCCATGATTAGGGTTATGATATTGTGAGAGGGATTATTATATTCAGGTTTTGTGATAGTTTCTTGATTAAAATAATACGTGAGTTTACCCTAAATATCGTGTGCCCATTTGTGTTTCCGTTATCAATTCGTTCTTGAATTGGTATCAAGAACCGATTAAGATATTCGTGTTAGTCGATCAAAGTCGTGGTCGATCAAATCATCCCACTCAATATCGCTGCTGAAGAAGGCGTCGTTCATTATTGCAAGAAAAGGAAGTTTTTGAGTTGAATTCAAGGAGAAAAATAATTCTTGATTGGTTGGTTGGTAATAAAAGTCAAAAGGAAGTTGATTTTTTTTTCCAAATTTGTGCCGACAAGGAGTACAAAGGAAAAACAATAGTAAAGTTGATTTATTATTTTTTCTTTGGTTTGTACGAGACGAAGAAAGAAAAAAATAAGCAGGAGGTATATTTTTTTTTTAAATTTTCTTGTTTCAAGAAATCTTGAACGAATTCTTTTCAAGGTTACGGTTTGACTAAGATCGATGGGTGAAAAGAAAACAACGAAGATGAGTGGTGGAAGTGGAAGTTGGAACTTGAATGCATTCCAAAATCCCATGCTTACCTCTACCAATTACATGGTGTGGGTTATTCGAATGAAGGTACTCTTGAACGTGCATAAGGTTTGGGATACCATTGATCCGGATGCAACTGATGATGATTAAAAAAACAATGCGATAGCGTTGATTTATCAGTCGATCCCGGAAGCGACACTCATTCAAGTGGGTAATCTTGATTCGGCCAAGGAGATTTGGAACGTGATTAAGACACGTAATCTTGGGGCTGATCGAGTTAAGGAGGCAGGATTGCAAACCCACATGAATGAGTTCGATGGTATGATGTTGAAAGAGACGGAGACCATTGATGAGTTTGTGGCAAAACTCTGGTGTACGGCGTCGAAGGTGGTGAGTTTAGGAGAGATGATCGAGGAAACTAAGATGATCAAGAAGTTCCTTTCAAGTCTACACCGGAAGTAAGTTTATTCAGATTGTTTCCTCCATTGAAAAACTTTGGATCTCAAAACTGTTGGGTTTGAAGACGTGGTGGGATATTTAAAAGCATACAAGGAGCGGATTCGGGAATAAGACATGCATTCCGAAACCCAAGGTAAGCTTTTGTTTCAAAGGTCTGAATCCTCAAGTAGTCGTTACAATGATCGCGAATCCACTCATGGAGGTCGTGGGCGTGAAGGAGGGTTAAGACAAGGTGGTCGCTGGCCGGGTAAAGACCGCGGTCATCAAGAAAACACCATGAACCGGGAAAACCATGAACATAAGGGAAAAACCCGGAACCTCTCAAAGGTTCAATGTTATAGAGGTGATGAGTTTGGACACTTTGTACACAAGTGTCCCAACCGAAAACAGAAAGTTTAAGGTTAGCAAAGTTAGCTGAAGCATCCGATACAATGGATCCTTCTTTGTTTATAATGAAGAGTGTTCAGGAAACGGTGTTCTTGAATGAAAAGAAGGTTATACCTGAAAACTACGAGTCCAAAGATGGTGATGAATGATATTTGGATAACGGCGTGAGTAACCCCAATTACGGGTAACAAGTCTTTCGTTTTTGAACTTAACAATCGTGTCATGGGAAAGGTTAAGTTTGGGGATGAATCTTATGTTAATATAAGTGGTAAGATTTCGATCTTTTAATTGAGGCTAAAACTAGTGAACATCATTTACCTTATGATGCATGATGGGCAAGGTACGTTAATGTTGAAGGTGACTCGTTCCCCTAATTGGCTATACCAGTACAATTAAAGATTGGCAAACCGGTTAGTTTACTTAGCCGAATTGAAGAAACAAGTTGGTTGTGGCATGCTAGGCTTGGTCACTTGAACTTTGAGTCAATAAAGCTAATGGCTAGAAGGGAGATCGTTGAACGGATGCGTAGCATTACCCATGAAAACAAGTTATGTGAATCTTGTTTGGCCGGGAAGTAAACGAGACAATCCTTTCCTAATTCGGAGGAGTTTAGGGAGACTCGAGCCTTAGAACTTGTGCATAGTGATATGTTTGTACCGATTACCCCTCCAACAATAGCGAGTAACAAGTACGTTTTTGTTTTAATCATTGATTACTCATGATTTGTTTGACATATTTGTTGAAGGCTAAAGATGAGGCGCTTGAAGCTTTCAAGAAGTTTAAGGAATTTGTTGAAAGTGATGCTGGGAAAAATATCAAGACATTTCTTACCGACTGAGGTGGTGAGTTTACCTCACATGAGTTCAACCAGTTTTCTGAGATGGAAGGCATTCAAAGACATCTAACGACACCATACACACCTCAACAAAACGGGGTGGTTGAAAGACCGAACCGAACCTTATTGGAGATGACACGGAGTATGTTAAAAGCAAAGGGTAAAACGAATTACTTATGGGGTGAGGAAATTCGACATGCAACGTACATCGAGAATCAGATTCCTACTCGTGCCCTAAATGAGAAAACGCCATACGAGATGTTAAAAGAAAAGAAACCGAATATTTCTCATCCATAAGTATTCGGTTGTGTGGCGTATGCGAAGATAGTGGGCACTCACTTGTAAAAGCTCGATTACCGTTCGAGGATTTTAGTGCATATCGGAGTCTTGACTGGTTCCAAAAATTACCGGTTTTTCGATCTGAAGACCCAGAAAGTTGATAGATGTTGATGTAATTTTTGACGGGAAGAAGACGTGGGTTTGGTCTAATTCAAGTCAAACCAATGAGAAAACGAAGCTAACACCTGGTTTATTTTGGGGAGTGATTGGAACGGGGTTATTGATACTGAGTTGGACAAGTTGTAACCGAGCCTATGGGAAGCAACGCATTAGCGGCGAAAATTAAGCTTTGTCACCAAATTCAGCAACAGAATCAACGATAGCTTCTGTCACAAATTTAAACAGCTCATCAGCACCTTTAGCGACAGATTCTTACACTCAGGTCGCTAATTCCAACAACTCAGCATCTAGTTTAGCGACGCCAGCAGCAAATGGTTTGGCGACACAACACATAATTAACCAAAAAGTAACCTGAGAAGATCTACACGTAATCTAATCACACCGGTTAAGTTCAATGATTATGTCCTATGTTCGGAAGTGGAGGACACTGAGCTTATTTGTTAGAAGAAGGTGAACCGAGAAATCTTGGTGAAGAAAAATCCAAACCGGAGCGGATAAAGGCTATGCAAACAAACTCGAATCCATTAAACGAAATGACACAAGTTGACTGGGTTACCGAGAGGGGCTAAGGCTATCGGATTTAAGTCGGTTTTCAAGGTGAAAAGAAATGAAGATCGTTCAATTAATAAATATAAAGAAAGACTCGTGGTAAATGGTTACGTGCAACAACCTGGAGTTGATTTTGACGAGGTCTTTGGTCCAATGGTGAGAGTTGAAACCGTTTGTATGCTTATTGCCATTACAGCTACTAAAGGATGGAAATTACAACATTTGGATGGAAAGTCGATAATGTTAGTGGTGGAGCATATTAGTGGCAAGGAACAACGAGCTGATATTCTTACAAAAGCACTTACGAGAATCAAGTTTGATGATATGAAAAGATTGCTCGGTGTTGAAGATCTCCTAGTTTCGAGTCAGAAATTAGGGGGTAATTGTTGGTAATTTTCATCTTATTAGGCCCGTCACGTGTAGGGGAACGGGTTGGATCTATTGGGCCTATGGAATTCATTAGTGATATAATGGGTTTATGGGGTTGCAATTGGGCTTTTATATTTTGTAATTACTTGTTGGAATGTTTGGGTCACCCTATAAATACATTGCCATGATTAGGGTTATGATATTATGAGAGGAATTATTGTATTCAAGTTTTGTGCTAGTTTCTTGATTATAATAATTCATGAGTTTACTCTTAATATCGTGTGCTCGTTTATGTTTCCGTTATCAATTCGTTCTTGAAAATTTTTGGCAACCTTCTTGTCCTTGATTTCGATGTCAAACTCTTGTAGAAGTAAAATCTATCGGATCAGACGGAGTTTGGCATCTTGTTTTGTGAACAAGTATTTAATTGCCACATGATCCATTTAAACAATGGTTTTTGAATGGACTAGATAAGAACGGAATTTGTCGAAAGCGAAGACTACAACCAGAAGCTCCTTCTTGGTAGTTGTGTAATTCTCTTTGGCATCATTGAGAGTCTTGCTGGTGTAGTAGATCAGATGAAAATGCTTCTTTCCTTTCTCCTAAGACTGATCCAACTGCTAAATCACTTGCATGACACATTAGTTCGAAAGGTAGTATCCAGTCTAGAGCTACCATGATTGGAGCATCTACAAGATTTCCCTTTAGAATTTGAAATGCATTAAAACGTTCTTCGGAGAGGATGAATAGATCATCTTTCTCCAAAAGTTGGGTCATTGGCCGAGCTATCTTTTAAAGGACTTTGATGAAACATTGATAAAAACCCGTATGGCCAAAATATCTTCGAATAGCTTTAACATATGTGGGCGGTGGAAGTTTGGAAATGGTTTCTACTTTGGTTCTATCCACCTCTAACGATGCCTTATTTAGCCCTTAAGTGACATTTTTCCCAATTCAGCACAAGGTTAGCTTCCTCACATATTGCTAACATTCTTTTAAGATTTTCAAGACATAAATTGAAGGAGTTTCCAAAGACGGAGAAGTCATCTATGAAAACTTCCATTGAATCCTCAATCATGTCGTGAAAGATAGCTACCATACATCATTGAAAAGTAGTTTGCACATTACGTAGTCCAAAGGGTATTCGTCGGTAAGCGAATGTGCCATAGGGACATGTAAATTTTGTTTTCTCCTGGTGTTTAGGTGAAATTGGAATTTGAAAATAGTCGGAGAATCCGTTAATAAAACAATAATACATTTTCCCTAACAGAAGCTCGAGAATCTGATCAATAAACAAGTAGAGGAAAGTGGTATTTCCTAGCGGCATCGTTGAGTTTGCAATAGTCGATGCAAACTCGCCATCCCATGATGGTTCTCATAGTAATTAGCTCATTCTTGCCATTGGTGACTACTGTTATTCCTTTTTTTCTTTGGAACTACTTGAACAAGACTTACTCAAGGAGAATCAGAAATAGGGTAAATCAATCCTGCAACAAGCAGTTTGAGTACTTCCTTTTTCACCACGTCTTGCATATTTGGATTCAGTCTTCTCTGGTGTTGCACTTCGAGTTCAAATTTTTCTTCCATTAAAATCTTGTGAGTGCAAAATGATGGGCTGATGCCTCTGATGTCCATAATTTCTCAAGCGAGAGCTTTCTTGTGAGATTTGAGAACTTCAAAGAGTCTTTCTTTTTAATCACTAGAAAGGTCGGAGGAAATGATGACAGACAGTTGAGATTTGCCTTTGAGGAAAGCATACTCAAGGTGTTTGGGTAATTCCTTAAGATTTAAAGTAGGCGGATCTTCAACAGAAGGTTTGGCTTTAGGTTTTAGATATCTATCTAATTCATCAAATGTCTCCTCGGAGTTTCTTTCTCCATACTCTACAGCTTGAATTTATAAATTGATGGCATGTGCTTTCTCTATAATCAATTGTGTATCACATGCTTCTTTCTCAATTGTTTTCCTTAAATGACAGCTCACTATTGATTCAAACATATCCATTAAGTATGCGTAATCATCTATGTACTGCGGATGTTTCATTGATTTGCTTATGTCAAAATTTACATCCTCATCCTTTACCTTGAGAGTGAGTTTTGCCGGTGCAAACATCTATGAGTGCTCTAGCGGTAGATAAGAATGGTCTTCCTAAGATGAGGGGTACACAATTGTCTTCATCCATGTCAAGAATAACGAAGTCAACTGGAAAAGACAAATTTATCGATTTTGACTAGCATGTTTTCAACTATGTCTCTTGGGTATTTTATTGATCTATCGACTAGCTGAATGCTCACATGGGTTGGAGTAGGTTCTCCAAGTCCTAATTTGGAGAAAGTTGTATAAGAAATTAAGTTGATTCTAACTCCTAGGTTGGCTAAAGCATTGCTGGTAAACAAGTTTCCTATCAAACAAGGGATAGTTAAAGTTCATGCGCCAATCATTTTCTTTGGAAGCTTGTTCTGGAGAATGGCGGAACATTCTTCACTGAGTATCACGTGGGATAACTATTCTAGCTTCCTTTTGTTTGATAGAACTTCCTTCAAGAACTTTACATATTTTGGCATTTTGGAAATGGCTTCTATGAATGGATGGTTAATATGCAATTACCTCCATCTTTTCCTGCTTCAAGCGAGCTGGATAAGGGTTTGGTGGAACATATGGTTTCATAGGTTCTATGATATATTTAGAAATGATTGGAATGGGTTAACTGTTGGGTGTGTCAAGAACCTTAGTCTCACCTTTAGATTGGATAGGTGTGACTTGTGAATTGTTTATGGCGGTTTTGCCACTTCTAGGGTTATGACATTGGCTTGAGCGTTGGAGTTGGTAGTGGTGTTACTAAGGAGTCCTCCGGGTGCTCTCTCGGTAAGTAGTTGGGCTAACTGTCCTACTTGGTTTTTGATGTTTTGCAAAGAAGCATTATGCATTCTTAGCTCCCCTTCATTCTTCAGGAATCGATCTTCGGTCAATTTGTTTAAAGCGTTTGTACTTGCAATGGGTTGTGTCCGCTGATTCTGCACTATAGATCCACTATTTAGTTGTTGGCTGGTACTTGCACCTTGGTTCTGGTATAGAGGTTTAGATTGAGAGGTTTGGTTTTGATTGAAGGGTATTCTATCAAAGCCAGGAGGAGCTTGATTGTTGGCTCCATCCCTCTAGTTGAAGTTCAGATGGTTTCTCCAACAAGGGTTGTAAGTGTTGCTATATTTGTTATTTTTTCGGCTTACAAAATCAAATTCTTCGATGGCCATACTTTGGAAGTATTGGTCCTTGTGATCTCCCATAAACCTATCACACTTTACCTTTGCTTTAGCCAGCTCAGACTGAAGCTGTTCAAATTTCTTCGAGTGGGACTTAAATTGTTCAGAGATAAATGTACTATTATCGACATGGTGTATGCCTTTGTGTGCTTGGGTTGATCATGGTATATTATAGGCAAACCTTTTCCTAGAAGCCTTTTCTAAGATATCGAATGCCTCATTTGGTGTTTTGGTTCCGAGATCTCCACTAGCAACCTGATCGATTGCTTGTTTGTTTTGACTTGTTTGAGTGTTGGGGAAAGATTGGACTTGAAGCCATTTGTTCAGTCAATGGTGTGGAAACCGTCAAAGAAGGCTCTTGTATCTCTCGCATGCTGCATGTTGTGACTTGTCTTCATCCGTCTGGAATCCGGTGATGCTGGCACGGTACATGGTAGTTTTGTCAGGTGGAAAGTATTTTAAAAGGAATTGCATTACCATCTTATCCCAATCGGTGATGGTACGAGATATTAAGGATTCAATCCATTCCAAGGCATTTCCTCATAGCAAAAACATAAAGAGTTTAAGTCTAACTTGATTTTCTGAGCAATGTTAAAATTTGAAAATTCCACATATTCGAATGAATTGGGAAATATGAGACAAGTGATCTTCATCCAGAAGGCCATGAAATTGGACAGAATATTCAATCATATGAATGATACTAGATTTGATTCCCATGTTAAGAAGTACTTCGGGTGGTGCAACGCTATTTCCATAACCGTCGAGTGTTGGCTTGCCATATTGGCTTATGTTTAGCTCATTGTTTAGCCCAGCCATCATGGGCTCTTCTTAGTTCTCCTCAGTTGATGTACCTTCCTCTTGTTCATCTTTAACATCCAGAAATTTCAAAGAATAATATTTTATATAATATTTAATTACGATGGGAAAAGTTTAATTGAGTTAGTAGAGAAATAATAAAATAATAAAGAAGAAAGGACAAGTAGGCTAATTAAATAGAATTAAAGATGGATAAAAAATGAAAGATGAGGCTAAGGTCCATGGGCTTAAGGGAGTATAAATACCCCTTAAACCCTAATCCTTTCCATTTCCACCCATCTTTACACCATAGCCTACACCTTCAAAAACACACACTTAAGCCAAACAGTCTATACTTTTCTATATTCAATGATCCGAGACCAACCGAATGTAAGAAATGATTTATCTCAGCTGTACATATATATTAGAACCCGACACCGCAGCCCCGTGATGCCGTACGATCTGTTTGGATCTAGATCTAGCTTTATTCAAGTGTTTAATCAACCAAAAACGAGCTTAAGGACCACCTTAGCTCAGATCTGGACACCTCGAAGATACCTAGACTATAAACGATTAAACCCCGATCAACCATGGTTGTTAACGGCGGCTGACCGCGCCGGAATTGAAGAAAAACCTCAAAAACGCGTAAAAAGGAGCTGAACATAACTTATACGCCGTATAAGATTTCCCTGTATAAGTATAAGCAGCAGCGTGTATGTTATAAACGTATAAGTATGCAGTGTGTATGTATGTAAACGTATAAGTATGTACCAAACGTGTATGTACATGCAACTTATATGTATGCAAATAGCGTATATGTAAACAACGTGTATGTATGTGAACGTGTATGTGAGACTTATACGCCAACGTACTTATACGCTATAACAGCTTATACGCCAATGTACTTATACGCTATAACAGCTTATACGCCAATGTAATTATACGCTAGAACAAATTATGTGCCAAAAGAACTTATACGTCCAAAAAATTATACGCCTGTTGATGGTTTTATAAAATAAACGACAGATAAACAATGCATATGTACATAAACGATAGACATGGACTTGTATGAAATATGAAATAACTAATAATGAAGGGTAATGTTTATAACGAAGATATGATTTAATTAAATAATTGAAATTCAACTTAACCCCAGCCAGGGGCTCTGGCTCGTGGACCCTGCTAGGGGCTGCCGCCCCTAGAACCCCGTTGCCAGGGGCGCTACCCTCAGACCCCCTGTAGTTAGGGGTTACTATAATTTAGAAGTATGGTATAACTAGAAGTAGTTAATTGATACTACGATTGATACACAGTTAGCCATGCATAGCTCAAGAATGGCATAACAGTAAATTCAGACAGGAACCGTTTGAAGGTGAGTTTCTAGCCCCATTTCCTTGTTATGTTTTCGAGACTGTGTGTGTGACACTCGTCAATTTCAGGTTAACTCCGTTAATCCGAACTCCGTTAATTCAAACTTAAGATCACACGAACTGTAACGCATATCTTATTACATTTAAACTAGGGTTTAAATGACGCATGACAATCACTAGACAAGTAGTCTTTCGGAATTTCACCGAATCACACACGAGTCGACTCAAACCGTTGGTGAACAAACGATAAGTATTTGATAGTTATGTGTTAATCTATGTGTTACTTTATATATATATATATATATATATATATATCACACTAAATTCAAGAAGCAAAAACCTAGTTTATGCTAGAAATTGATTAACTAGAAGTTCAGGGGGCTAAGTGTAACATAATTAATAATATAATCAAATTATTACAAAACCCTAACTCCCTCTTGTACGATCGTTCTTGTCCTCCCTCCCTCTCTTGGCAGTCGTAACACACACAACACACACATCTACAAGTATTTTTCAAGTTTTGTTGGAGGATTCAAGGTGCAAGATAGGTAATTAACATCCCCTCTAGCTATTCTAATGATTTAATTATGATATTGAGCATGTTAATCAAAACCCTAAATCTTGAAATTGATGATTGAAGATGAGTTAGGGTTTAATTATGTGTTTGTTGATGATTGCTAGTGAATTGATAACTAGTTATGTTATTATTGATTGTTAATTACATGTTTCTTGAAATTGAACTTTGAAGTAAAACCCTAATTATGTATGTAAAGTGAAATTGAGATGCATGGTTGGTGAATTATGCATCTAGAAGGTTGTATGTGTGAGTTATAGTTCATATGTTAATGATATGTTGAGTTTTGATGAAAACTGATGCTGGACAGATTATTGAATTCGTGTTTAAATGACTGTAAATCGATGTTAATTACATGTTCTGAAGTGATTTTAGATTCTATGATGTATTAGGTCGAGTATAGTTTCTAAAGAGTCCAAATTTGTAATTTTTGGACGTGTAAAAGTTAGTTTTTATTATTTTACAAAACTGTTGTGCAAGGCTGATTCGGGAGACCTGTTGTTAGGCTGTTTTGCGACTAAGAAATCTCATAAACGACAAAACCAAATGGATTGGTTCCACTTCCGGAAGTTAATATTTTGAGTTAGGAATCTAACCCAATTGGTCTTGCATTAATTGGATTTTTCATTTAACAGGAATAATAAATAACATTCTGTTGCGCATGATAATGATTGTTGTGTGTTTTCTGTGATGTTTTGATCATTGTGATAAAAATATATATGATAAAAATATAAGAAAAATAATTTTAGAAACCTAACTCACGTGTGCTTCTGTGATGATTTTTGGTGATTTATTTGACATGTTAGATTTTATTAAATAGAGTAATCTTGTCAAGTAAAAATCTACCTGGACAATTTAGCTGCTGAATTACTTGAATTATCCTATAAAATGGCATAACTGATCGATGTTTGCTATGTTTTATCCAAATTGCCCTTGTGGGGGATATTTGCTAGTAATGTACAATGTTAATACTTTACACTTAAGTAGTTGTTCACACATGTAACGTATCACCAACGTGTTTGTCGAGTCGCACTTATTTCACAAACGAAACACGAAACACATCTCATGCATAAGTTGTATGTGTCGAGTCTAGGGACTCACTCGTAGTTCAATACTTAGAAAATCTCGTTTTTGTTTCTAGAACACTAGTGAGGATTTTCTGTGACGCACACCTTTCTCGGATCTTTTTGGTTATCTTTGCAAACAGTGAGTTTCACGTCACCTTTTTACTCTTTTTAAACGCTTTTATTTGGGGGAGATAACATACTCCAACGCTATAGATTTTGTTTAGTTTTTATATATCACTTGTAAGACTAAGTGGCAAACAAACCAACTAAAGTCCTTCATAACATCGAACCGGTTAATATTTGGATAATAGCGAGTCACTGTTGAGTTTTACTACTGGGTTTGACAAACCCCACCCAACTCTAAACTTGACTGTAGGTCGAGTGGGTGTAATCTTGGCTAACACATTACCGTGGTCGTGGTTGACATGGTGGCAAGGCAATTGATAAACAGTCAGCTTCGGTGTCGAACACTTAGTAATACATTCTTGATAGGTTAGCTACCTATTGATATATAAATTGACTTAACACTATCTTGTAACGCAAAACACAAAAAGTAAACGCAAACGCAAACGCTTTATTTTTATAAACTTGTGAACTCACCAACCCTGTGTTGACACTTTTAGTATGTTATTCTTAGGTAGCCGAGGCGGGAGCGCGGTATAGGAACATGCATTTGCTAAACATCATCACTTTGAAAACTTCCTTTAATTTTTATTTTAATAACTTGGGTTTTTAAGTCGTCCTGTGTGGCGCAAACTTTTTGGTTTACAATTTACGCTTCCGCGTTTTATTTAAGACTTAATGTCTTGTTGGTTTAAAAACTTTAAACATGGCGTTTGATTATAACTAATGATTCCGATCCTTTTAGTTCACACCCTCTGACGGTAAAACTCCGTTAGTGGATTTTGAGGGTGTGACAGTGTGCATACTCTATGTGATTAGCTAATGCACTTTCCTTACGTGGTAAGTGTATGCCTTATATGATTTATGTATGAATGAATGCTTGACAGTGCGTGAATGGTCTTCGGATATAGCATGTACCGCTAGGTGATAGTTTGAAAATGTGATTTCTTATATACGATGTATGTATGCTATAGAAAAGATCAAGAATATGCATGAAAGTTATAATTATGAATAAATAGAAAAGTATGGTATGGTTGTATGGAAGAAAGGAAACCGGGCCCTAATAATACTCGAGGAAGAAGTGAACCGAGCCATAATAATACTCGAGGAAGAAGGGAACCGAGCCCTAATAATACTTGAGGAAGAAGGGAACCGGACCCTAATAATATCCGCAGCAGAAAAGGGAACTGGACCCTAATAATACTCGAGGAAGTAGGGCATAATGCTCTTTAAAACGTGTAAGTAAAGTAAGTATTAAAATATAAAAGAATGAGAGAAATAAAGAATAAAAGAAAGAATGTATGTACTTATGTATGTACAACAGAAAGATAAGCAGGTAAGTAATACGTATCTTCGGATACAAATGAGTAAGTATGTAAAAGTATTGTATGTTGCTTAATTAACTAGAACTCACTCAGCGTAGCTGAATTTTCGTATGCACGCAGGTAAATAGACTGAAGCAGCTAGCTTGAGGGAGACACATGGCAGGAACTGAGAAATCTGGCATGTGAAGATTTGTCTTGACGTTTTATATTTTATATTTTGTTTAAAAGATAAGTTATGAATGTTTGTAATGAATGGTTGACGTTTATTATTATTCCGCGAAAGTTTTAATTAACTCTGATAAATTGAACTGTGTTTATGAGTAAATCCAACGCCAAAGTAGGGCACCGGGACCGGGGCCTTACATCGTCCTTAACTCCTTTTGTTGCATTACACGCCTGAGTGCGGTTTCTTTGGTGAAAGTGGCGTTTAGGTTTGGAAGGTGGTGAAATGAGGTCGGGAGTAGATGTAGAGGATATACACTAACTAAGAAAGTAAAGATCTAAAGGCCAACTAAAGCTAAGCTAAACTAAGCAACTTCTCAAATACACTATACAAACTAAAAAATTAAACTAAAACTATACTAAAATACAAAATAAAGAAGCTAGAAAAATATTTTTGGCCTTTTGGATAGGTTTCAATATATATACTATGAACAAGGTTCAAAAAATAATCGGATTGTTTGTAAAAATTCACTGCGTGTCACTGGCAGCGACGCCAAAAACTTGATGCATGGCGGATGTAGTATGAAAAAGATGTTAAATTTTTTCAAAGGTTTTGTTCACACAATATTAAGTTTTAAATTTATAAAAATGATTATTATCTTAACTAAACAACACACAGTTAGGCAAGTGTACCGATCGTATATGTAGTAAAGTATAGATAAGAATCAAGTATCGATCCAAGGACACACTTATAGATTTTTACTACTAAATCGTTGTATTTATTTTAACCGGAAGTAAAGATCATTTTGGTTTTGGAGTTTAAATAAATGTTAATTAAAATTAAAAGACAATATTTTTGGGATTAGAAAGAAGATCAAAGATAAAAGTGTATCTTTTTGGTTAAAACTCCTCTTAACTTGGTTTAATAGTTTATTAGTAAACATATGATATGAGCTTGCTATGGTGATTAAATGTGAGAATAACATCGTTAGTCATATTATTCCATGATAATTAAAGAAAGCGATAATTTTGTCACACCCTCAAAATCCACTAACGGAGTTTTACCGTCAGAGGGTGTGAACTAACAGGATCGGAATCATTAGTTATAATCAAACCATAAAAACGTTTAAATGCAAATAAGTGCGGAAGCGTAAACCATATAAATAAAGATGATTCAAACAATGCATGTTCCTAGACCGCGCGCCCGCCTCGGCTACCTGAGAATAACATACTAAAAGGGTCAACACGAGGTTGGTGAGTTCACAAGTTATATAAAAATAAATCGTTTAGCGTTTGCGTTCAGCGTTTTACGTTAAGTGTCTTGCGTAACCACGTTACGGCGTTTAAGCGTTTTGCGTAACCACGTTACGGCGTTTAAGCGTTTTGCGTAACCTCGTTACGGCGTTTCAGTGTTGCGTAACCCCGTTACGACGTTTAAGTGTTGCGTAACCCCGTTACGACGTTTAAGTGTTGCGTAACCCCGTTACGACGTTTGAGTGTGTAACCATGTTACAGCGTTTGAGTGTGTAACCACGTTACAGCGTTTAAGTGTGTAACCACGTTACAGCGTTTAAGTGTTTTGCATTACCAGATAGTGTTATGTCAAATTATATATCGATAGGTAGCTAATCTATACAACAAGTATCGCTAAGTGGTTCGCGACCGAAGCTGACTGTTTATCAAGTGCCCGTCACCAGGTCCTCCAGACCATGGTAAGTGTTAGCCAAAATTTACACCCACTCAACCTCCAGTTGAGCTTAGCGTCGGGTGGGGTTTGTCAAACCCAGTAGTACTACCCAAAAGTGACTCGCTATTCCAAATATTAACCGGTCCGATGTGTGGGACTTCAAATGTTACGTATGCCGCTTAGCCTTTACAAGTGATATATAATTTATAACAAAATCTTTCATATGCGTTTATCTCAGAAAATATGTTTATCGGAGTATGTTATCTCCCCCAAGTGAAAAACGTTTGAAAACAGTTTAAGAGTGGGGTAAGTGAACTCACTGTTTGCGAAGAATATCCGATCTTGATCACCGAGTGATGCGCGTCGTAGAAAACTCTCTAGCGTTCTAAAATAACAAAGAGATTTTCTAAGTATCGGAATGTTTAACGAGTCTCTAGACTCGGCACATAATACCTATGCACGTAACATGTTTCGTGTTTCGTTTGTGAATCGTGTGTGACTTAAACAAGTAAAATTGTGATACGATACATGAGTGAGCAATTACTTTCGTGTCACGTATTAATAACATACTTATTAGCAATTATTCCCGTAGGGGCATTTTGGTCAACAAACAAAGACTAACTAACCATTATTCCCCATAAGGGCAATTTGGTCAATTCATGGCAATCAATTAGCAACTATTCCCCGCAAGGGTATTTTGGTCAAAACATAACAAATATACAAAAACTATCATATTTCATGCATTTTTACACAACTCAGCAGTTAGTTTCATTATGACAGAATTTCTACTTGAAAGATTGTACTATTTCACCGATCATAACGTCTCAATTAATTCACCAAAAATCACCACAGAAGCATACATATCTTAGGTTTCCAGAACATATTTTATCTTATTTTTATTCCACATATTTTTCTTATAATGACCAAAACATTACAGCAAACTCATATCAGTCAGATTCATGCGCAACAGAATGTTATTTGCAATTCCCGTTAAACGAAAAATCCAATAAATGCAGGACCACTTGGGTTAGGTTCCTAACTCAATAAGTCAACTTCCAGAAGTGGAACCAACCCAATTGGCCTCGTAGATCATGAGATATAACATTTACAAAACAACCTAACAGCAGGTCTAACAACTCAGCTTTGCACCACGTTTTTGTAAAATCATAAAAGTTAACTTTCACACGTCCAAAAATTACAAATTTATATTCTTTAGAAACTAGACTCAACCTAGTTTACTGTAGTATCAATTATCTCATTCATTTACCACTTTTACATCCCGTTACAGTCATTCCATCATCAACAACACAATCTGTCCAGAAACTGTTTTCATCCAAACTCAACAATTTAACTATCTATAGATCACAAATCATTCATAGAACATTCTAGACATCATAACTCCTATCAATCATACCATACATACATAGTTAGGGTTTTACTTGATATCAAACTCAAAGACAACAATAATCATGCAACAATATCAAATCTAGTTATCAATCATCATCAATTAAATCAAGAATCACATGAATAACATAATACCAAGAAATCAGCCATAAAGGTTTACAATTAACCCAATAAAACTAACAATTAAACATAGAGGATACATAGAATAGTTGTGTATACCTTCCTAGCACCTTAATCTTCAATCAAACTTGAAAGATCTTGATTGTGTGTGTGTGTATATTAATCGATCTCAAGGAAATAAAGGGAGGGGATGGCTGCCGATTTTAGTAGGGGAATAGGTAGGAGGTTAGGGTTTAGGTTTACCATGTATTTATAAAGGAATATGTTACACTTTGGCCCCTCAACTCCTAAGTATTACTTTTTCTAGAACATTCTATCATAACTTGCACATTAAGTTAACATTAAGTATTACTTTTTCTAGAACATTCTATCATAACTTGCACATTAAATTAACATGACAATAATATTATCACATAACACATAATCCTAACACATAATTATCACATAATTAGTGTTTTAGTGTTTTTCGTTTATTCATCAATCGTTTGCGTTTCGGTGCAAATCCCGAAAGACTACTACACATGTAGTAAGTGTTAAGCGTCATTTAAACCCTAGTTTAAATGTAATGAGGTTTGCGTTTAGATTCAATAATCTAAAGTTTGAATTGACGGAGTTGCGTTAACGGAGTTAACCTGAAATTGACGATTGTCACATCATTCCCATGTTAAAGAATTTTCGTCCCGAAAATTTGAGTCAAGTCGTGATGAGTGTCTGAAAAAGTAAGAAAAATTTTCAGTTTGTCATATCATCCCCTAGTAGAAAGAAATTTCGTCCCGAAATTTAATTCATACCTCCGGTGATTTCTGACGGTTTGCCGGGTTTCGCGGTTTTCTATGTTTGGTCAGCCCTTCAAAAAGGTGAGGATACTTTTTCATCATTTGATTCTCGCGTTCCCACGTGAACTCCGGTCCACGTCTCGAGTTCCAATGAACTTTAACAATTGAAATTTTGCTGTGCTTGAGCGTTTTGGTTTCCCAATCCAAAACCTCAACTGGTTCTTCAACGAAGCGTAACTGTTCATCAACTTGTAGTTCCTCTAAAGGGACTACTTGAGTTTCATCGGATAGGCATGTGAAAAACATTATGTACACTACTGAGTTCTGCTGGTAAGTCCAGTCGGTACGCCACTGGACGAACGCGTTCCGTTATCCGATAAGGACCAACATATCGTGGGTTGAGTTTGTTTCGCTTTCCAAAGCGAACCACACCTTTCCAAGGTGAGACTTTGAGTAACACTCGATCGTTTACTTGAAATTAGAGAGGTTTTCGGCGCTTGTCAGCGTAACTCATTTGGCGATCACGTGCTGCTGCCATGCGGTTTCGGATTTGAACAATCTTTTCCGAAGTTTCGAGTACCAGTTCTGGACCAGTGATTTGGCTGTCACCCACCTCTGCCCAGCAGAGCGGTGATCGACACTTCCGTCCGTCTAGTGCTTCAAACGGTGCCGCGTTAATACTTGCGTGGTAGCTGTTATTATACGAAAACTCTACCAAAGGTAAGTGGGGTTCCCAACTTTTTCCGAAATCCAACACGCATGCACGCAACATGTCCTCCAGGGTCTGAATAGTCCGTTCACTTTGCCCATCCGTCTGAGGATGGTATGCTGTACTCATATCGAGACGGGTGCCCAGTGCGCTTTGCAGCGACTTCCAAAAGTGCGAGGTGAAACGAGAATCTCGATCGGAAATGATCGAGACAGGCACTCCGTGTCTAGGCACCACTTCTTTCATGTATACGCGAGTCAGTCTTTCCATTTTGTCTGTTTCCTTAATTGCTAGGAAGTGTGCCGATTTAGTCAACCGGTCAACGATCACCCAGATGGTATCGCATCCCGTCGGTGTCTTAGGCAAACCCGTAATAAAGTCCATTGAGATGTGCTCCCATTTCCACATTGGGAGTTCCGGTTGTTGCAGTAGACCAGATGGTTTCTGGTATTCTATCTTGACTCTGGCACAAGTCAAGCATTTGCTCACGTAGGTGGCAATGTCGTCTTTCATGTTCGGCCACCAGTAAAGTGCCTTTAAATCATGATACATTTTATCTGAGCCAGGGTGGATAGAATATCGGGACTTATGAGCTTCGTCCATCACTAGAGTTCTCAACTCTCCGTATCGTGGAACCCAAATCCGGTTCTCAAAATATCGGACCCCGTCCGATTTGGTTTCAAGTTGTTTGTCCATGCCCCGCATGAGTTCTGATGGAAGATTATCATCTTTCAAAGCTTCAAGTTGTGCATCGCGAATCTGGTCGGGTAAGCTAGCATGAATTGTGAGTTGCAATGCTCGTACTCGTCTGGGTTTATCGGTTTCTTTTCTACTGAGTGCGTCGGCCACTACATTGGCCTTGCCAGGGTGGTACTTGATGGCACAATCATAATCCTTAAGCAACTCGACCCAACGACGCTGTCGCATGTTCAGCTCCCTTTGATCGAAGATATGCTGGAGACTCTTGTGGTCGGTGTATATGGTAAACTTGGTACCGTACAAGTAATGCCTCCATATCTTTAGGGCAAACACCACAGCTCCGAGTTCCAAATCATGAGTCGTGTAGTTCTTCTCGTGAATCCGTAGTTGTCGAGAGGCATAGGCTATAACCTTCTCGAGTTGCATCTGCACACAACCGAGACCTTGTATAGATGCGTCACAGTGTACCTCAAAATTTTCCGTTCCCTCGGGGAGGGCTAAAATAGGGGCGCTACAAAGCTTGGTTTTCAACAGTTGAAAAGCGGATTCTTGCGCGTCACCCCAGTTGTACTTAGTGCCTTTTGTGAGTCAAAGCAGTGAGGGGTTGAGCAATCTTTGAAAATCCCTCGATGAAACGCCGGTAGTAGCCGGCCAGTCCTAGGAATTGCCGCACCTCAGTCGGAGTCTTAGGTGCTTCCCAGTTTTTGATGGCCTCTACCTTACCGGGATCGACATGGATACCATTCTCGTTGATCACATGTCCAAAAAAAAAGTGAACCTCGCGAAGCCAAAATTCACATTTCGAGAGTTTAGCATACAGTTGTTCCTTCTTCAATAGTTCCAAAATTACCCTTAAGTGATCTTCGTGGTCAGTCTCGTTCTTGGAGTAGACGAGAATATCATCGATGAAAACAATCACGAACTTGTCGAGGTACGCCTTGCATACTCGATTCATGAGATCCATAAATACGGCTGGCGCGTTGGTTAGGCCAAAAGGCATAACCGAAAACTCGTAGTGACCATACCGTGTTCTGAAAGCCGTCTTTGAGATATCTTCTTCGCGCACTCTCAGCTGGTGGTAACCGGATCGTAGATCAATCTTCGAGTAGTAACTCGATCCTTGAAGCTGGTCAAACAAATCATCAATTCGGGGTAAAGGATAACGGTTCTTGACCGTCACCTTGTTCAACTCCCGGTAGTCGATGCACATTCGGAAAGTCCCGTCTTTCTTTCGGACAAACAAGACAGGGGCTCCCCATGGCGATGAGCTAGGTCGGATAAAACCCTTATCCAACAAATCTTGCAACTGAGTGGACAACTCCTGAAGTTCCGCCGGTGCGAGCCGATACGGGGCTCGTGCTATGGGTGCTGCACCGGGTGTCAACTCGATTTGGAATTCGACTTGACGAATAGGAGGGAGTCCGGGCAAATCCTCTGGGAAAACTTTCGGGAAGTCTCGCACAACCGGTATGTCTTCAATTCGTTTCTCCTCCGCTGGTTTCTTAACAATCTGTGCCAAAATTGCCGGATGACCCTTTCGTAGATACTTCTGTGCCTTCAAAAGGGTAATGACGCTGGTGGTCATGCCGCTTCTCTCGCCTCGGACCGAAATGATCTCGCCGGAAGGGGTAGAAATGTGAACTATCTTGTCGTGACATATAATCTCCGCTCGGTTCTCGGATAACCAGTCCATGCCGACAACGACATCGAAACTACTAAGCGTAAAAGGAATAAGGTCGATATCAACAATATGACCTGACAGTTTTAACTTACATCCCGCAAGTACATGAGTCGTTACTATAGTCTTACCGTCAGCTAATTCAACATGAATCTTAGCATCTAACGGAGTTGGAGTTAAGTCTAAGAGTTGACTAAAGGCTTTCGACACAAAACTCCTATCAGCTCCAGTGTCAAACAAAACAGAAGCAAAACAATCGTTTACAGGGAACTTACCAGACACCACATGCGGATCATTGCGGGCTTGACCCGATCCAATCACAAACGCTATTCCTTTGCCATTTCCTCCACCATTACTGCCACTTCCATTACCCCCATTATTGTCATTCTGTTTCAGCTTGGGGCAATCCTTCCGGAAATGACCTTCCTGTCCACATTCAAAACATCCCTTAGTCGTCATCGGTGGCTTAGGAGCACCCTTCGCCGCAAGGTCAACTCTACATTCCTTCGCTTGGTGACCTATCTTTCCGCATCTTTGACACTTGACACGGTCACACTGACCAACATGATGATAGTTGCACCTATTGCACTTTGGATATCTCCCAGCATATCCGCTCGAACCCTGCCCGCTACCGTTGTTATTGTTGTTGTGACTTTGATTGTTAAAGCTCCGAGTGAATTCGGGCTTACGGTAGTGTTGTTGCGGTGGGAGGTTCGAGGATGAGGATCTGGTGTTGTCAAACTTCCTCTTTCCGCTGCTCGGGTTGCTGTTGCTGTTGTTGTCATTACTCGGGTTGTCACGGGCCTTAGTGGTTGAACCCCTAGGTGGTAACGCACCTTGGGCCACTGCTTGATCCGTCAGTTTGTGAGCTAACCGGATCGCTTGTTGTATCGTGGCTGGTCTGGAAGACGTCACCATGCCCTGAATCTGCGGTGCTAACCCATCAATGTACATTTCAATCCTCTTACTCGGCGGATCTACCATCCGTGGACACATCACTGCTAACTCGTGAGAACGGGTAGTGTAGGCTTCGATTTCCGAACCCACCATCTTCAATGACCAAAATTCTGACTCCGACTTTGAAATCTCCTCCCTCGGACAATACTCTTCTCGCATCAAGTCTTTGAACTCCTCTCAGTTCATAGCGTTAGCTAGTTCCAATCCAAGAATTTGCACATTTGCACATCGTCTGAGGACACCTCTGAGTGTGCCTCCTCCTCAGCCGGTTCTTCTTCAGGCTCCTCCTCGGGATCTTCCTCGGGGTCCTCCTCAGGTTCCTCTTCAGGATCTTCTTCAGGATCTGCCTCAGGCTCGGCCTCAGGCTCTGCCTCGGGTTCGGCTGCGTTCTGAGCAAGTTGCATTTGTAGGTCATCGCAACGCTCGAGTGCTATCTCGGTTCGGGTCCTTGCTTCTTGGAGTTGCTCTTGCAAGTCTATCATCTCGGCTTGCATCTTCATCATAACCTTCGTTTGTTGCTCACTAGTCTCTTGCATTTCTTTCATTGCCGCTGCCATGCGGGCAATCTCCTCCTGAGTCTCGGTTCCGTCTTTAAACAGTCTGGAAACATTTTCTCTCGTGTAGCGCATGTAACCCACATCACGCTCCAAACAAGAAACGACAGCTGCGAGAACTCGCTCTACAGGTTCGGTTATGGGTGGTAGGGGGTTGGGATAAGTAGGGTGGTTCGGGTGAGGTAACGGGGGAACTTGTTCGCGATAGACCATACGTCTGATCATGTTAGGGTACCAATCCCAGCTAACGTCGTTTTCGTAAATGCCTCCGGATAGGCGGTACCTCTTTGGTGCGGGTGTTTCGAGTTCCGGGACTACTCGGGGTGGCAATGCGGTAGGTAATTGCGGTTCCTTCCCGTGAGCATGAGTCATCAGATCGGACGATGATGAGGATGGCGTCGACATCTCTACAGGTATGCCGTGTATGCGCGCGTATGAGTGAAAGAGGTAAAGAGATAAGACAACAAAGACTACACAAACCTATGCAGTGCGTATCATTATAACTAATGGGTCGTCGCGGTTATAGTCTAGTATGCATGCAGCTTCTAGTTCGCTATAACCAATGGCTCTGATACCAATCTGTCACACCCTCAAAATCCACTAACGGAGTTTTACCGTCAGAGGGTGTGAACTAACAGGATCGGAATCATTAGTTATAATCAAACCATAAAAACGTTTAAATGCAAATAAGTGCGGAAGCGTAAACCATATAAATAAAGATGATTCAAACAATGCATGTTCCTAGACCGCGCGCCCGCCTCGGCTACCTGAGAATAACATACTAAAAGGGTCAACACGAGGTTGGTGAGTTCACAAGTTATATAAAAATAAATCGTTTAGCGTTTGCGTTCAGCGTTTTACGTTAAGTGTCTTGCGTAACCACGTTACGGCGTTTAAGCGTTTTGCGTAACCACGTTACGGCGTTTAAGCGTTTTGCGTAACCTCGTTACGGCGTTTCAGTGTTGCGTAACCCCGTTACGACGTTTAAGTGTTGCGTAACCCCGTTACGACGTTTAAGTGTTGCGTAACCCCGTTACGACGTTTGAGTGTGTAACCATGTTACAGCGTTTGAGTGTGTAACCACGTTACAGCGTTTAAGTGTGTAACCACGTTACAGCGTTTAAGTGTTTTGCATTACCAGATAGTGTTATGTCAAATTATATATCGATAGGTAGCTAATCTATACAACAAGTATCGCTAAGTGGTTCGCGACCGAAGCTGACTGTTTATCAAGTGCCCGTCACCAGGTCCTCCAGACCATGGTAAGTGTTAGCCAAAATTTACACCCACTCAACCTCCAGTTGAGCTTAGCGTCGGGTGGGGTTTGTCAAACCCAGTAGTACTACCCAAAAGTGACTCGCTATTCCAAATATTAACCGGTCCGATGTGTGGGACTTCAAATGTTACGTATGCCGCTTAGCCTTTACAAGTGATATATAATTTATAACAAAATCTTTCATATGCGTTTATCTCAGAAAATATGTTTATCGGAGTATGTTATCTCCCCCAAGTGAAAAACGTTTGAAAACAGTTTAAGAGTGGGGTAAGTGAACTCACTGTTTGCGAAGAATATCCGATCTTGATCACCGAGTGATGCGCGTCGTAGAAAACTCTCTAGCGTTCTAAAATAACAAAGAGATTTTCTAAGTATCGGAATGTTTAACGAGTCTCTAGACTCGGCACATAATACCTATGCACGTAACATGTTTCGTGTTTCGTTTGTGAATCGTGTGTGACTTAAACAAGTAAAATTGTGATACGATACATGAGTGAGCAATTACTTTCGTGTCACGTATTAATAACATACTTATTAGCAATTATTCCCGTAGGGGCATTTTGGTCAACAAACAAAGACTAACTAACCATTATTCCCCATAAGGGCAATTTGGTCAATTCATGGCAATCAATTAGCAACTATTCCCCGCAAGGGTATTTTGGTCAAAACATAACAAATATACAAAAACTATCATATTTCATGCATTTTTACACAACTCAGCAGTTAGTTTCATTATGACAGAATTTCTACTTGAAAGATTGTACTATTTCACCGATCATAACGTCTCAATTAATTCACCAAAAATCACCACAGAAGCATACATATCTTAGGTTTCCAGAACATATTTTATCTTATTTTTATTCCACATATTTTTCTTATAATGACCAAAACATTACAGCAAACTCATATCAGTCAGATTCATGCGCAACAGAATGTTATTTGCAATTCCCGTTAAACAAAAAATCCAATAAATGCAGGACCACTTGGGTTAGGTTCCTAACTCAATAAGTCAACTTCCAGAAGTGGAACCAACCCAATTGGCCTCGTAGATCATGAGATATAACATTTACAAAACAACCTAACAGCAGGTCTAACAACTCAGCTTTGCACCACGTTTTTGTAAAATCATAAAAGTTAACTTTCACACGTCCAAAAATTACAAATTTATATTCTTTAGAAACTAGACTCAACCTAGTTTACTGTAGTATCAATTATCTCATTCATTTACCACTTTTACATCCCGTTACAGTCATTCCATCATCAACAACACAATCTGTCCAGAAACTGTTTTCATCCAAACTCAACAATTTAACTATCTATAGATCACAAATCATTCATAGAACATTCTAGACATCATAACTCCTATCAATCATACCATACATACATAGTTAGGGTTTTACTTGATATCAAACTCAAAGACAACAATAATCATGCAACAATATCAAATCTAGTTATCAATCATCATCAATTAAATCAAGAATCACATGAATAACATAATACCAAGAAATCAGCCATAAAGGTTTACAATTAACCCAATAAAACTAACAATTAAACATAGAGGATACATAGAATAGTTGTGTATACCTTCCTAGCACCTTAATCTTCAATCAAACTTGAAAGATCTTGATTGTGTGTGTGTGTATATTAATCGATCTCAAGGAAATAAAGGGAGGGGATGGCTGCCGATTTTAGTAGGGGAATAGGTAGGAGGTTAGGGTTTAGGTTTACCATGTATTTATAAAGGAATATGTTACACTTTGGCCCCTCAACTCCTAAGTATTACTTTTTCTAGAACATTCTATCATAACTTGCACATTAAGTTAACATTAAGTATTACTTTTTCTAGAACATTCTATCATAACTTGCACATTAAATTAACATGACAATAATATTATCACATAACACATAATCCTAACACATAATTATCACATAATTAGTGTTTTAGTGTTTTTCGTTTATTCATCAATCGTTTGCGTTTCGGTGCAAATCCCGAAAGACTACTACACATGTAGTAAGTGTTAAGCGTCATTTAAACCCTAGTTTAAATGTAATGAGGTTTGCGTTTAGATTCAATAATCTAAAGTTTGAATTGACGGAGTTGCGTTAACGGAGTTAACCTGAAATTGACGATTGTCACAAATTTTGACCCCCTTTACTAAAACATCATTTTATGTAAGCAAGTGGTTTTTGATAAAGATAAGTTAACTCACTTTAAAGATGAGACAATCCTTAAATTACTAAGTTAATTGTCGTTGATAAGTTAGTAGGAATAATCCTTTTATTATACATAGAATACCAATTAAGATTAGTTGAGTCGTAAAAGATTAACCTTGAATTACCATGTATTAACCCACACAACTCTTAAACAATTATAGAACTCATGTAATAACCACTCAAGAGTTGCTTAGAATAGGTTATGCTGCACACTCACTTAACGAGTAGTTAACCGACTTTAGTGGATGAACATCAACAATCTGTTTTCATAACATTGGTGATAATTCTCATTCTAAATTAGTCAATCACTACTAATATTCCATTTGGTCCATGTCAATATTAGGATTTACATTTTTCCCCAACCAAGCCCTTCCAAGAATGGCGATTTCTCGACTTATCATCAAGCTCATCTTAGAGGCTCTTTAAAAGATTTTTAAGTTATTCCCCAAACCCTCACAAGAGTGGAAGTTCCCAAACTTATCGTCAAGCTCGGTATTTGGGGGTTCATTTTAAGGATTCTTAATTTATTAACCAACTTCTTACAAGAATAGCGATTTCTTCACTTGTCATCAAGTTCAGGGTCTTGGTGTCTATTTTAAGGTTTGCCAAGGCTTCTCAAGACTTGCAATTTCTCACCTTATCGTCAAGCTTAGCAGTTGGGGTATCTTTTAAGAGTATTTTAACATTGCTCATCAAGTGATAATTGCAACATAATTGTTAATTATAAAAAAAACGATCACATGTTTTACTAGCATTATTAAACTTCAATTAAGATTCATTATAAAACACGATGATAATATGGAAGTTTAGCCACTAATAAGCATAATGATAATTATAAAAGTAATAGATACAAACATGATCAAATTGAAACAATCTAACCAATTTGGGTGACTAATCTTTTATGCTAATAACTTTTACCAAAAACTTAATCTCCTTAATCTTAAAGGGTTGGATGAATGAGATTAATTTCCTTATTAATGGTGGTGAAAAGAAGTGGTTGGAGAAGAGTGAATGTGTATTTATTGCCTTTCCATGGTGTCTTGAATGAAGAAGATGACCAGTCAGTTTATAGGCTGATCAGACCCTCAAGGCACGACCATGTTGAGTTGGGCACGGCCGTGTCTTCATTTTTGTCCTGCATCATTTATCGTCCATTGTCAGATCGTGTAACGATACCGACGAAACCAGGTATACCCTAACCGGTAGACGTTAGTTACGTCATATGTAATGTCGGGTACATGAGTTACCATAGTAACTATACGAGAATACAGGGTTCACTGTATTGATTGTGTGTGAATAAATAATTCATCGTATTGAATATGCGATTAATCGATTGATAGTTATTGAAACCCGAACGAATCGAGTGTTCAATTATAGACGAGATATATGATATTTAGTGATTTTACGAAGCATTAATGCTTCGGGATAAGTAAAGTACGGCACAGAAAAAGAATTTCGATTTAACGGTACGACGGTACATTAAACGAAACCTTTAATACCAAACCGAGCAAGAGACAATCGATCAAGCCGAAAAAGATGCGTAATAATTAATAATATGACGTTTTAAGTTAATAAATGTCATGGTTTAAGTTTTAAATCGGTTTTATATAAATTTCATTTTTAAGCCGAAAAACGACCGTTTTAGGCTCGTTTTAAGCCGAATTAAACGTTTAACCAAAAAACGAACTGAACCAGATTATCCAAAACATTATCCAGATTACGAGAATCTGAATATGTGGCTAAAAATGAAGATGTGGGTCCCACCCCACCCTCCAAAGGGGTCCGATCGGACCATCTCACCCCATTTCATTTCATTTTTTTTTCACAAACTTAACTCAACAATCTTCATATCTCTCAAGTTCTTGAGGCAAAACCCGAGACCCTAGCAAGGAGAAACCAAGGCTCTGTATTTAGTGGTAGATAAGGTGGAAAGACGAGTTTGTAACTCGTAGTGGCGGAAAACGAAAGATTGGACGTGTTAATTGATAATGATTGTTGTTACCTGCTTGCATGTGCTAAGGTGAGTTTCTCGAGCCTCATTTTACTGAACTGTTTTAAATATTTTCCCGGGGCGGAAAGCATGTTTCTATCAAAATGTTTAAGTATATGCTGATCGCATGGAAATGAATGTATTTATATAATGTTTATTGTACGGGAATCGTACGGTAATGTATTAAGATGGTAATTGTCTGAGTTGTTAACATTGTGAGGCCCGAAACAGTGTTCTGGGTTAATAGTGTCCCCGGAGGTTATTAAATGGGTTTCTGGATTAACAGTGTCCCCAGAGGGTATTAAATGTGTTTCTGGGTTAACAGTGTCCCCAGAGGTTATTAGATGTGTTTCTGGGTTAACAGTGTCCCCAGAGGTTATTAAATGTGTTTCTGGGTTAACAGTGTCCCCAGAGGTTATTAGATGTGTTTCTGGGTTAACAGTGTCCCCAGAGGTTATTAAATGTGTTTCTGGTTAACAGTGTCCCCAGTGGTTAATGGATGTGTCTCTGGGTTAACAGAGGTTTCACTTGTGGGCTCAGTATAATTTCATAGCTAATATATGATTACTATAATGATTTGTCATGGTTTATTTAAATTAGTGAAACTCACCAACTATTCGTAGTTGACCCGTTTTCTCACATGCTTTTCAGGTACAATTAAGATGAACTGATTGCTTACGTGCTAAGTGCTTGATGTGTGTAAGATTTGCGTGCAGGATGTTAGGATACATTATAACAAATAGAATTGTGTACCGTATTGTATGATGCGTGTATCACTTAGACGGTAATGAAATACGAGATAATGTAATTTTGAAGTATATTAATGCATTCAGTTTTCTTTATAAACAATGTGGTTGATATCAGAGGTGTCTGTCGCATCCCGTTTACGTTTCCGCTGCGGTTGCGGGGTGTTACAGAACTTGGTATCAGAGCCAGGTTTATATAAGAATTAGAATGTCTTTAAAAGATACCTAAAATATAACCAGTAGCTCAAGTATAATAGGATCTGAATATCAACTAATAACATATAGTGACGAGAGCTGGATGAACTTGGATGGACAAGTGAGTTATTATGGTCCGGAATATAATAACAGACTTGTCCGCACGAGGGAATTCAGGGGAAGTCACGGGGTACGTTAATAGGTAAAAATGGCAACATATGTGTAAAGTATATAATATTATTTATACGTGCTAATGTGTATATATATACGTGCATATCTTGTGGGTACATGTATTGAGAAATGGGACCCGGATAAGGAACCGGGGGATGAAATAATAAAAGTACCGAGGATGCTGAAATTTCTAAGAGCATCGGTTGGTGATGAGTCTGACTTATCGGGTCATAATTATGATAGTACCAAGTTAGATCTCCCGTTTGACATTAACCAGAAATATCTAGTAACCGTCACTCCCAACCGAAATTGATGAATCCCTTACCCTACCAACACCGGTACCGTATATCCTAATAAACCCAGATGTTCACCCGAACCGTCGACCCTCACGTACGGACGGATCCGTACCTGAACCCATTCTTATTCCATTAAGGTAAATAAATAAATAAAATGATAATAAAAATAAATTTGATAATAAATCAGCAGATAAAAATAATATATAGAAATATATATATGTATTTCTCACTCTCAAACATATGAGTCATACCACCTCCAGATCGAGAATTACCGATTTCAACGAACCTAAAACGCCTGAGGACATTGACTGAGCAAGTGATAGAGTTTCCCATAATAGTGTTAATAATATTTGAAGGCAACCCATGTTGCGCGATTACCTTGAACCTTGCAACTCCCTATGTTATCCTTATATCCGTTAGATGCCTACGCCCATGTATGCTCGAATAGAATGATTACCCATACACAAAGAGGTGTTGGAGTCATTATAGCATAGTTGGTTGTTCGTTCGTAGATGGTATACCGTATATGCCGGATATACAAATAGACACGGATATTATAACTCCGTGGTACGTAATCGTTTGGTGCTCACGGTGAGCATGTATCGGTTATGCTGACATGCAGAAGGATATTGAAATCAAGCATATTAAACATTGATCATTGTTGAGAAGATCTCTATGTCAGTTGGTGACAAGGGTTATGAAGCGTATTTAAAAGTTAACCGACGTCAGGTTAAGTCCATAGGTTATTATACTTGTGGGACATATATACTAGATACTGGTATGTGTAATATGTATGATAATATTTGGTGTGTATGTGTACCTGCTGTTATGATTGAACTGGTAACGAGTTATACGGTGAGATTAGTATTGATTACTGCGTACGGGATGAGTACGGCAGAATGACATAAAAAGAGTAACTCCAATGATAGAGATTGATATGATTCAGTTGATTGCTCAAAGATAGCAGATGATGATACCGAATGTAGTATCACAGATCACTGCTAGTGTTGATGCAAATGTGAACGCAGAATTATAGATCGAGCAATCACATGATTATGAATATTTCAATTCTTAGTGTTACTAATAAGAGTGATAATGTCCCACCGAATGCTATTATGACTACAAGTATTAGTTATATACTAAACATGAATAGTAGTCGTAATGAATTAGATCCGGTATGAAGAATATGTTTATCGGTCGTGTTAAAGGGATTATTAATAGTTGGCTGATGGTAAAGGGAGGAATAGATTAGCGAGTGGATAGAAAAGATCGAAATGGTTAAGGATATTGGTAAGAGTCTAGAACATTGTGTAGTGAAGTATACTACAGATATGTTGGTAGATTATGTTGTATCGTGATGGAACACGATGGTACAAAATAATAGATAGAAAATTTTTGCTCAGATGATGTGGTCGGAATTTAAAATTCTTGTGCTAGAGCACTTTTATTCGAGTAATTAAGTTCAGAGATTGGAAACTGAACTATGGAAGATAGAAATGTTGTATGCTGATCACTTAGAAAACGCTAATCGTTTGAAGGAATTGTCATGTCTGGTAACATGGCTAATTACTCCTGAAACTAAGCGAAGTGAGCGCAATATTGGGGAATAACTCCATCGATAAAGAGTATAGTCAATCCTATAAAATATACAACCTTTGAAAGGGTTGTGTCGCAAGCCAGCATTGATATATTTTACTCTATGGGAAGTGGACTGGAAGGACGTTAGGTGAGACGTCGAGTAATAAAGAAGAGAAATAATAAAGGTATAGTGCAAGATAGGCTTTGAATAAGTAGGTATGTCCTACAACCCAGAATTATACTAAGACTAGTTCTGGTGTGAAAACATGAACCACATGAAGGGTCCTTCCCTAACTGTGGAAAATATGGTTATCGGCAGGAAGAAGAATGTCGAGCGATAGTAGGCCACAGGTGTGGTAAAGATGGACGTAATGCCCCATTTGTAGAACCAGTTGAAGCATGTGAACCGGCAACCCCAACCCATTCATGTACAACCACTCCGAACCCAACAACTTCAATAACAATCCATCCGAAGAAATCAAATTATGCCAAACAGTTGTACTTGCTATGAATGTGGCAGTACAGAACGTTTCAAGAGAAATTGCCCAAAGTTGAACCAAGGTGTCGTGGAAGATGAACCTCATGACAAGCATCAACCTCTGATCAAGCAAGGAGCCGTGCTTTTGTGAGTAATTCAAATAAAGCACGTCATGATCCAAAAGTGGTATTAAGTACGTTGTAGTTTTAAATCAATAGGCTTCAGTGATATTTTTACAGTCGTCGATAGAAGTTAGTTCCTGCTAACCTCCTACCCTTTGGAAAGATACCGATTAGTGAAACTATAGAACCCTATACTGTAGAATCGCTAACTGTAAATCCCTAATGGTTAACTAAATTGTACGGAATTGTCCTATTATTCTGAACGATTAACCTTTCCTTATTGACCTACGACCAGTAAAGCAAAGAAGTTTTGACGTAATAGTTAGCATGGATTGGCTAACTCAACATGAAGTAGAAATCAAATATGAAAAGAAGATGATTATAAGCTCTCTTTCGGACGATGAAGCGATTAAATACAGAGAAAAGTGTACGGTATTATGTTGCCACTCAAATCTCATCTTGAGATGTTATAATATTTACGACAAGAAGACGTGGTGTATTTAACAAACGTGATTGCCAAAGTATTTAAAAGAAAACATATAGAAGATATCCCGGTGGTACGCAAATTTCCACAAGTTTTCCCAGAAGAACTCCCTGGATTACCGCCAACCCGACAGGTCGAATTCGAACCTTCGAACCTGATTCGAGTCGCTCAACGTGAGGCGTTGAAAGAGGAACAATTGTAAAAGAAGGAATCTTACGGCAATGAGGAGAATTTCGAACAGCGCGTGGACTAATTTCTCTACTTCAAAAATCGGGTTTGGATCCCGACCCTCCATGACCTTCGTGAATTAATCATTGACGAAGCGCATAGATCGAAATAATCCATACATCCGGGATCGGATTTGACTATTGATGATACGGATACCTGAAAGGATTTTTATTAATGGTCGAGTTTGGAGAAAGATATGGTTACGTGTGTTGGTGAATATTGAGTTATGCAAGAGATAAGGCTGCACACCGAAAACCCTAGGGAACGCCACAACGACAGAAAATTCGCCAATGATAGTGGGAATAAATTACAATGAATTCTTGCCTAAATTCCTGATGATGAAATGGTAACTCGTCGTGAAGTACCATTTTCAATGATCTCAGATTGAAATAGTCATCCTACTTCCATATTGGAAGGAGGGGAAGGAAGCATCGAGAGCTGGAAGCTTTCTATGGGTGAAGTAGTTATCACCAATTTGTTAAATTGAAAATGGGCGTCGATCAAGCCATAAGATTTGAATTGATTCGAGAAACAACCAATCGGATTTATAATGTTTAAGAGAAGTTGAAAGTAGCGCGAGGTTGGCAAAGGATTTATGCTAACGTTCAAAGGAAACCATTGTCACTGAATAGAGGTGACAAGGAATTTTAAGGCATCACCTTAGAGAGAGGTGATATAAGGTCTGGTAAAACCGAAAATAGCTTCTTAATATATTGGATCCCATGAGAACTATCTCCATGGTTGGTCATTTAGTTTATCGATTAAAGTACTCCAGGGGCTAAGTACAATACTTGATATTTTGCCATGTATACGGATTGAAAAGTGCCTAACCGAGGAGGCAACGAAAGTACTAGTAATAGAGGTACTCATAGAAGACATGCTTGATATCATAACTAATTCCGTAGAGATAGTAGACGGGAAAACTAAACAGTTTGGACATACCAAGCTTTATTAATTAAGATTAAGTGGAATTCACAGCGAGGACCAGATTATACTTGGTAACGCGAGGGTGAATTCTGAAGGAAAAACCCCCCACCTTTCTCTCGAAAGGAGATAGTGGGCGTGTAAAATTTCGAGGACGAAATTTCTTAACGGGGGGAGAATGTAACGATACCGACGAAACCAGGTATACCCTAACCGGTAGACGTTAGTTACGTCATATGTAATGTCGGGTACATGAGTTACCATAGTAACTATACGAGAATACAGGGTTCACTGTATTGATTGTGCGTGAATAAATAATTCATCGTATTGAATATGCGATTAATCGATTGATAGTTACTGAAACCCGAACGAATCGAGGGTTCAATTATAGACGAGATATATGATATTTAGTGATTTTACGAAGCATTAATGCTTCGGGATAAGTAAAGTACGGCACAGAAAAAGAATTTCGATTTAACGGTACGACGGTACATTAAACGAAACCTTTAATACCAAACCGAGCAAGAGACAATCGATCAAGCCGAAAAAGATGTGTAATAATTAATAATATGACGTTTTAAGTTAATAAATGTCATGGTTTAAGTTTTAAATCGGTTTTATATAAATTTCATTTTTAAGCCGAAAAACGACCGTTTTAGCCTCGTTTTAAGCCGAATTAAACGTTTAACCAAAAAACGAACTGAACCAGATTATCCACAACATTATCCAGATTACGAGAATCTGAATATGTGGCTTAAAATGAAGATGTGGGTCCCACCCCACCCTCCAAAGGGGTCCGATCGGACCATCTCACCCCATTTCATTTCATTTTTTTTTTTCACAAACTTAACTCAACAATCTTCATTTCTCTCAAGTTCTGGAGCCAAAACCCGAGACCCTAGCAAGGAGAAACCAAGGCTCTGTATTTAGTGGTAGATAAGGCGGAAAGACGAGTTTGTAACTCGTAGTGGCGGAAAACGAAAGATTGGACGTGTTAATTGATAATGATTGTTGTTACCTGCTTGCATGTGCTAAGGTGAGTTTCACGAGCCCCTTTTTACTGAACTGTTTTAAATATTTTCCCGGGGCGGAAAGCATGTTTCTGTCAAAATGTTTAAGTACATGCTGATCGCATGGAAATGAATGTATTTATATAATGTTTATTGTACGGGAATCGTACGGTAATGTATTAAGATGGTAATTGTCTGAGTTGTTAACATTGTGAGGCCCGAAACAGTGTTCTGGGTTAACAGTGTCCCCGGAGGTTATTAAATGGGTTTCTGGATTAACAGTGTCCCCAGAGGGTATTAAATGTGTTTCTGGGTTAACAGTGTCCCCAGAGGTTATTAGATGTGTTTCTGGGTTAACAGTGTCCCCAGAGGTTATTAAATGTGTTTCTGGGTTAACAGTGTCCCCAGAGGTTATTAGATGTGTTTCTGGGTTAACAGTGTCCCCAGAGGTTATTAAATGTGTTTCTGGGTTAACAGTGTCCCCAGAGGTTATTGGATGTGTCTCTGGGTTAACAGAGGTTTCACTTGTGGGCTCAGTATAATTTCATCGCTAACATATGATTACTATAATGATTTGTCATGGTTTATTTAAATTAGTGAAACTCACCAACTATTCGTAGTTGACCCGTTTTCTCACATGCTTTTCAGGTACAATTAAGATGAACTGATTGCTTACGTGCTAAGTGCTTGATGTGTGTAAGATTTGCGTGCAGGATGTTAGGATACATTATAACAAATAGAATTGTGTACCGTATTGTATGATGCGTGTATCACCTAGACGGTAATGAAATACAAGATAATGTAATTTTGAAGTATATTAATGCATTCAGTTTTCTTTATAAATAATGTGGTTGATATCAGAGGTGTCTGTCGCATCCCGTTTACGTTTCCGCTGCGGTTGCCGGGTGTTACAGATCGTACAACTATGGGTTAACCCAGTCGTGTTGAGTTCCACAACAATCCAAATTCCATCAGTTTTGTCATTTTATCTTACTTGAAGGCATGGTCGTGTTTTGCTTCAGAACTTCGTATTGTGTCTTTTCGTTTTGCTCTTGATGACATGGGGTGTGTTTGGGTTAACATGACCATGTCTTGATTTCCAGAATTTTGTCTTTACCTCATATGCTCTTGGCATGGCCATGTCTTGATTCATCATGGGGTGTGTTGAGTTTTGTTTTCATCGTTTATCTTAGTTTTTCTTTGTATTTCTGCTTGTTTTATGTTTAGGACTATATTTACCTATAGATAGAAATTATAAACATTAGTGGTTATTTATTCAAATATAGTTTCCGAAATTAGGCTTATTTGGAGATATTTAAGTGCTAAAAAGATTTATAATTTCTTATACATCAATAATTTTCGGTCCCGAATAATCACACACACTCAATAACTATGTCATAACTCACACAATAAATGTGTCGACAAGAGAGTTAATGACAGATTCTATTTTAGGTAAGAAAACTGTTTGGTAATGGCGGAATCAGAAACAAACAGAGTAGTTGCTAAATGATTGATGAATGTAACAGTCACAAACAATCACTCAAAAGATTTCCATTTATATAAATGATTCATACAAATGTTAATCGATTAGGGTTTCTTGTTTGGAAAGTTTATCCGTACAATTTTATGGCAGCCGTCACACTCAATCAGAAAATATTGCTTTTGGCCCGAAAAGTTTAAGGTTTGCTGTCAAAAATCCGTAGGAGGAGTGTCCTAAAATATTCTATTTATAGGCCTGCCACCTCCTGACAGCTGTCATACATTCTAGAAACCCTAATGATTGGTACATAATCAGGTTACATAATCAAAACTATACTAAGTGCAAATATAGGTCTTACGGGTAGACTTTGTAATACATGTCTTCACCGAGTAGGCTTTGTGCCTTCTGTCTTCTACGAGTAGACCTGGTAATCTTGAAGTGTGCTTGGGAACAGTTCTCCGGGTAGACTTTACTTAGGAAAATACTCACCTAGCAGACTTCAATCTTCTTGATCATATCAAACTTTGCCCGATATAATCATACGAGCTACCTTGTTCTTCAATGATCCTTTCAACTCCTTGCTAGTGAATAGCGTATTAGTAAAACCAAGTGTGCTGGTAACACTGTAGCTTACTCGGAGTTGAACCTTGCCCGACGAAGTCCTTAGGATAATTCTTTTAACTTCCATCAAGCAAGCTCGGACCACTGTTTATTGATGAATACCTTGCCCGATCTTCCAATTACTTGTCTTCATGAGCTTGGTCAACCAAGAGCTTACTCGGAAGCAAACCTTGCTTGGCTATGAAGAACACTCTTTCTAGATATAGTGAACCCTACTCGGATTGACACTAAAGAAGAATTCTAGAAGATAACCTTGCCCGATGGACAAAACACCCTGCTAGGGTATGTAAACCTTGCCCGGGAGTCCAAGTGTGCTCGGATTCCATACTTAGCGATTTCTGAGGAGGTTGAGAAGATTCCAATCTTCCTTATAACCCCTTTAGGTCAAATCTTTGACTCAACAATCTCCCCCTATATTTGAACACCTCAGCTGTCCCAAAACGCTTCTAAAGTTACATACACTTAGTCAAAATACAAATCAAATCAAAGTCAAATTACATATTCATAAAGTAAAAACATTACATAATCAAGTTTTGTCCTTAGACATTACAAAGCAAATCTTATTCTAAGATCTTCATCTTCTTCTTGCATCATAGACTGATTCTATTCGATTAATTATTACCGTTCCTGCCCTTTGTTGAAAGATGGATAGATTTGGTAATGAGGGTGTCTCTTTGGAATAGTCATATCCCTTATATACCTCATATATTCATTATGCAAAAAAGTCAGGTCTTCATATTTTCTGATTATACCCAAGATAAGTCCATCTGAATTTCGAAGAATATAGTGGCCATCAGTTTCCTTATATTCAATTTCAGCAATGATGCCATTCTTCTGGACACTATTGTTTGGGCGTGTCATTCTTATCCTCATGCTTATACATGTATTCATATTTGACAGGGGATTGTTGTTTCTGACTGACAACTGATAATTCAATTCAGCACTTCTTATATTTTTCATTCGATTTGCTTTTCTTCCTTACTCTTGCTTATTCAGTTTCCTCTTTTTCTTTTCATCAAAGAATGGGAACCCTTTTTCAGATTCACTTCTTAAATACTTTGAAAGCTCATTTTTTTTGTCTTCCGGCAATCTTATTATTGTCAAGATAATCATACAAATCAAGTGTGGCCATCTTCTCCAATTGCTCCCTTGAATAATCAGCAAAATCATCTCTAAATATAATGTCTCTCAGTTTTCTACTCTGCAAAATTGCTTTCAAAGATTGAGAGACTAAGTCATAGTAGAGAATTCTTGGTAGATACACATCAAATTGTGGTCTTGTCTCTCTTTGGGATCCGGCTCTACTTGACTCACCCTTGCTTGCTGATGGGTATTTCCTTGAGGCAGAGGGCCTAGTTGGGATAGACTTCATGGGTTTTCTAGGCCCTGATATAGCAAAAGCTTTCATGTACATATATTCAATTAGCTCAGCAGGATAATTGATAAGATCTGCAAAGTTTTCATTTGCATCTCTGTGAAGTCTTGTAATAATTTTAACTAACATTGGATTATTCAATAGCCCTACAGGCACAAATCTCCCTTCAACAAAGCTCCTGGAATTTTCACCCTGCAACAAGACTTTCTCCCATTCAACCTTCTACATATAAAATAGTTATTTCAAGTGATCCTTTTCTAGTTCATTAAAGGCATTCACATCCATTACCTTTTGATTCACCATTATACCCCTTAGAATTTGAATCATTTCTTCATTTTCCCAAGGAACTATAGGTTCATCTACTTGTTCTTCTTTAATTTCCACTGGGATTGGGGTTTCTTCAGTTTCAGCCCTTTTTGATTCTTTCTCAGCCTCCTGCTTCTTTCTCAATGTGATTATTCTTCTTTACTTTTTGAGAGGCTCAGGCTGTTCTTCCCTTGACTGCCTAAGGATGACTCAGGTTGAACTCTCTTTAACTTGTCTTTTCATTGTAGTCTGTTATAATGAGAGTCAACGACAGTTTTAGAAAGGTTATTCACCAATTCTGGTGACTCACCATTCTCCAACAGATATCCACATCTACCATCAAGTTTCTTTCTCAAGTTATCAATCCTTTCAGCCAGTTCAGCTCCCTTGCAATCTTTCTTTTTCATTTTTTGCAACAACTTCTCTGGTGTTATTGTATGCTTCTCTAAGCTTCTCAAACTTGAAATGAGACAAATCTTTTTTAGAGTAGTCGTGACGTCTCAAATATTCTTTATACTTCTGACTATCTCTATTTTTCTTTTGCATCATTCTCTTAACAACATCCCTTTCTTTGTCCAACTTATTCTGCAACTTCTCATTAGTTAAAGGATCCAGATCTTCAAATTTGAAACCATGTCTAATCAGACATACAATCAAAGGATGGTTCCTTCTTGCATCATCAAGACTTTGTTGGATATTTTCCTTTTGTTCGTTCGACAATTCTACTTGAGGGGACACAATATCAAAATTTTCATCAACTCTATCCTGATCATTAACATCATCATCATCATCATCAGATGCATCATCCTCCTCTGTTGATTCATTCACAGCATCAATATTTGGTTCATTAGGAGTTGGATTATCATCAGCTGGAATATTTGGAACTCCTTGAATCACTTCCTCAGGCCTCAACATTTGAAGAGGAACCGGCCTCAGAGGACTTGCTTGCTCATCTGGGTCTCAACAAAATATTGGTTCTTATCATCCCACTTCTCCCTATTCACAGATTCAGCTTCACTAGCTTGATCATGAGCTTTCCTCTTCCTTTAATATACTTTTCAAACCTTTTTACATTCTCATGAATTTTTGAGGCCTTTGCCATCATTTCTTCAAAAGTCTCTTCAGTTTGCCTCTCAGGTCCCTTTTCTGGTTCCTTTTGAGGTTCTTTTCAGGTTGATCCTTGAACTGATTAAACATACTCACAACAATGGCCAGTGAATTATCTACTTATTTAGTCCTCATTAGATTGATCAAGGTCTCAATCACCTCTTGATCATCTTCCTCCTCCTGATCTAAAGATTTTGCAATATTAGCCTGCTGAAACAATGTCTCCTGCTCTGCCAGCTCTTCTGTAGTTAAAGTTCGGGCAATGTGTTCCCTCTCCCTTATTTCATACATTACATGTTCCAGCCTTCTGACAGCAGCAACAACAATTTCATCTACTTCTTCTTCCTCCTCAGTATCTGCCCTAACAGGCTCAATCACTTTCTCAGCAATGGCTTTGCCTTTGGCTAGCCTCCTTCTTTAATCACACTCAGTTTCAGAAGGAAAGTCATCAATATCTTTCTCTAAATCATCCATCTCATCATCATGATCTACCATATTGGAACTCTCTTCAAATGTTTCTGGTTCAGTTAGTACTAGCTCCTCAGTAGCAGCATCCTCATCATTTATAACATCAGTCTGCACCTCAGTTGTAGTTAAAATATCAGTCAAAACATCAGTTTGAATGTCAGTGGCAACATCAATGGTAGCCACATTATCATCAGTGTTCATCTTTTCAACTTCATCCTCTGCACCCTTTTCATTTCTCACTAACTCATCATCCTCTATATTCACAATATTCAAAACTTCATTGTTGACATCATAATTTTGTGCTTCTCCCTCAGACTCATCAGCCTCATACTCATCTTCCAATATTGATCTTGGACCACTGTCCTCATAATCACTTTCATCATACGTATTTAGAATGCAAGTCAAACCATCATCATAAGTTGTCTTCACACCTACATCTACCATTGCATCATCATTAGTACCAGCAACATCAGTTGGCTCAATAATATTCTCCCCCTGTATTGGGGCAGCTGAGGTCTTCTCAACCTCCTGCTCCAGGGTTTGAATTCGTGAATGGGCTAGGGCCAACTGAGCTTTCAGCTCCTCATTCTTACTTCTTAACTTTGTATTTTCTCCTCTCAGCCTTACAACTTCAATTATCAGATCAAAGTTTCTTTTGTAAAGGTTGGAATTATAGGGAGGTGTAGTGGTGGTGAGATGTGAAATGGTTCTGTAAAGGATTTGAGGTTTGGGTTTGGGGTTGGGGTTGGGTTTGGGTTGTTGTTTGGTGTGGTGTTTGGGTTGGGGTTTGGTGTGGTGTTTGGGTTAGGTTTGGTGTGGTGTTTGGGTTGAGGTTTGGTGTAAGGTTTCAGTTTGGCTTAGGGTTAAACCTTACCCGAAAATACATAGTAAACCTTTTTGAAGGTAAAATGCAACACTTCTTGACTTAAACACAGTATCAGTTATATTTATCAATAAAAATCATTGTTTAAGAGCAAATGGTGCATTTAGAGATCAAATTCCAGTTATGTTTCTTTTAAAACCAATTTCTTTCTTTTGATGAGAAGATCTCAAGTATGGGATCATATTGACTAAATAGCTTTCTCAATACTTCATTCTTAGCATTATTATGACAATATAGACAAGTTAACATCAGGTCTAGACTTAACATGAATTTCATCTCTTTGGTGATTGATTAAGTTTCAATTATTTTTCATGAAGTTAAATGGATAACACATATTGATTTTTCTGATGCTTCATATCTATTTTCAAGGCTTATTTGGCTTTCTCCAGATCACCCCAATTTGACTTTGACCCCTGGATTTGGCTAAAAACTTCTAATGACAGAACCGTTTTAAAATTTAGATATTTCTTTTGAAATATAACAAACATATGTGAGGTTGAACGTTGGACTTACATGCCACGCAGTCGGACTTACAGGCATTTCATTTGGAATGTTTAAAGGACTTATATGATTGCCTCCACCCCTGTAGTTCTAGAATTATGCCTTATGTTTGCATTTTCTTTATAAAAATTTGTGAACATGTATCAACCTTTTATTGACAAAATATTTGAAATAAGGTAGTTCACATTTGTTCATTGTCATTCTTTTGTAAATATTTCTTTTAGAAAACCAAATACCAACGGACTTGTGTATGACTGGATAATCACTTTTCTTCCTATCATTTGGAAAGATTTATCTTGGAACATGCATAGACAACAATGTAACTCCACATTAAGCTTAGCAGTTTCTTTATGTTTATATCACCTTAGATTTTCGCATCATGAGAAAGCAACCATACATGTTGATGACTGTACCAAGTGCCTTTTTAGCCTATTAAATCCATGTGATTGGCTAAGTAGTCAATGTACTATCATTTCCCATATTAACACCGTTTAAAATTCAGACACCCCAATATCTCCTATTTTGACAGGTAAATGGTTGTTCTGTTTGACCACAAGTGGTCAACAGGACCAAACATATATGTGAGTACATGTCCTTCTAAAACAGAGTTATTGACATAATTTTAAGTGAAGGAATAGAAAACAAAGTACAATTGCCCCAAATGCTTTTAGTTTTTTAGGTTAATGGCTATCCTCTCAATATGAAGACAGATGATAGGAAAAAACATATACAAGTATATGCACTTCCAACTTGAGCAAATGACATAATTTTCAGGAAAAATAACTCTTTGAGACTTTTCATTGAAAAAATTTCTTTTAAGCTTCTATAAAGCTTTGAACTGAATAGTATTATCATGTCTCAACACCACAAACAACTTGCTCTTGCATTTTCAAAAGATGTTTTGATTCAAAATGTTTCTTAACAATTTTCATTCATGCAAATCATTTTGACTCAAAAACATATTTTGACACAATCACAAGCATAGCATATTCAAATCTTAACCATAAATGACATTATCAACTGGAGCAGACTTCACACAATTCATAGTCTAACAAATCCTAACAACATCATCTGATCAGAATAAACACATATTCAGTCATTCAATCATGACATCAGATTAGCATATAATCAATTTTGACAATTCAAGCTACTTATCATGACATCCTATTATTCAACTGATGAACAAACCATAAGCATCAATGATACTTAATTTGCAAAGATAATTAGTTAAGAACACATCAGTTAACATCAAAAAGTATCATAATCAAACACACATACACAAGATTCACTAAGACTTCGAGAAGATAGTCAGTTTGCATAGTCAAGAACACATCATCAATCAGACTTCATTAGAGTTGATCATGCCTAGGGCTTTCAGAAGAAAGTTGCCTGGTCCTATCAAATGGTTTGGTGAATAGGTCAGCCAATTTATCACTTGTATCAACTTTTTTCACTTCAATTAAACCTTTTTCACTACAATCTCTTATGAAGTGATGTCTGATTTCAATGTGCTTAGTCTTGGAATGTTGCACAGGACTTTTAACAATGAAAGATGCAGCAGTGTTATCAATAAAGATAGGGGTGTTAAGAAAATTCAAACCATAGTCCAGCATCTGATTCTGAATCCAGAGGACTTGTGCACAGCAGACAGATGCTGCAATGTATTTAGCTTCTGCAGTTGAGATTGACACAGTGATCTGTTTCTTGCATTGTCATGACACCAACCTGTCACCCAAAAATTGACATCCTCCTGCAGTGGACTTCCTGCTCATATTACATCCATCATAATCACTATATGTGTAGGCTATCAGATCAACTAACTGGTTCTTTAGATACCAAATCCCCAAATCAGGTCTACCCTTCAAATATCTAAAGATTCTCTTGACTGCATTCATGTGAGAAACCTTTGGACTTAACTGGAATCTTGCACAGACACACACAGCAAACATGATATCTGGTCTTGAAGCTGTAAGATACAACAGAGACCCAATTTTTACTCTTTATTCATGTTCATCCACTGGCTCCCCCTTTTCATTAGCTATTGTCTTCTCTTTTGTATCCATAGGAGTTGAAGCAGTCTTCAAATCATTGCATTTGAACTTGTCTAAGATGTCCTGCACATACTTAGACCGATAGATGAAGATCCCATCAGCTTTCTGTTGAACTTGCAATCCAAGAAAGAAGTTCATTTCTCCTATTGAACTCATGCTGTATTTGGATTTCATCACCTCTTCATACTCCATACGCATCTGTTCATTGGTTGACCCAAAAATAATGTCATCCACATAGACTTGTAGCAAAAACAAATCACTTCCTTTCTTCTTGTAAAATAGGGTATTGTCAATGGCTCCCCTTTGGAAACCATGTTCAAGCAAATGATTTGACAACTCATCATACCAAGCTCTTGGAGCTTGATGAAATCCATACAAGGCTTTGTTCAACTTATACACCCTGTTAGGATACACTGGGTCCTCAAAACTTGGTGGTTGAGTTACATACACCTCTTCTTCAATCTTTCCATTTAGGAATGCAGATTTGACATCAAGTTGGAATACCCTGATATTCTTTGAGGCAGCATAAGCTAAAAAGATTCTTATGGCTTCAAGTCTTGCAACAGGTGCAAAGACTTCCTCAAAATCAATCCCTTCTTCTTGCAAGCATCCATGTGCAACAAGTCTGGTTTTATTCTAGATCACAATACCCCTCTCATCTCTCTTATTTCTGAAAACCCATTTAGTTCCAATTGCATATCTATTTCTTGGCCTGTCCGCAAGCTCCCAAACATGTAGATCTCTGAACTGTGCCAACCCCTCTTGCATTGCTTCTAGCCAGCTGCTGTCCTTTAGAGCTTGAACAATGTTCTTTGGTTCTATCTAGGATAGAAAGTAGGAGTACAAACAGATGTTTGTAGATTCAGAATGACTTCTTATAACTCTTTCATGTATATTTTCAATAATGTTTTCAGAAGAATGATTCTTTTCAACATAAGGGGTTTGAACTATCACATCTGCAGACACAGTAGTGTCAAGATTTGATTCACTGAGAACTGGTTCATCAATGGTCAAATTAGTTGTTTCAATAACAGCTTCAGGTGCGTCCTCATTGTTCTGCCTTGAGGTGGATGCAACATTGTTTCCCAAATTCAATATTTCAAACAAATCTTTAAACCTTGCTGTTGAAACTGTCTCCTCTTCACTTGATTGGTTGCTTAGGTCTCCCTCATTTTGACTTTTATCATTTTGCATTTCTTGATTGTCTTGATTATTATCTACATGATCTTGTTCTGGACTTTGATTGTTCTCTTGATCATTGTCTTGAATTTTTTCATCATTTGCGCTTGAGGGATCCTTTATAATTGGATATTCAGTTTCTTTATTTGCAACCTTCTTCCATAGCTTTTTCAAGTCCAGTGTTTTCTTACTTTTCTCTTCAATCATACTGGTCTTGTAGAATGAACCATCATAGTCTTTAGGATAGATCTTGAATGACTTGATCAATTTTTCAAGATCAAACAGCCATGCTGCTCCATCAACTGTGTTGAACTGATTTTCATTAAAGATAATTTCAGATGATTCAATCACAACTAAATGATCTTTCACATTCACCCTGTAGGCTTTTGAGTGTGTAGAGTAGCCAACAAAGAAGCAATAACAAGGATTTAGCATGAAACTTGTTTAAATTGTCCTTGGTGTTCAAGAGTGAACATTTGTTTCCAAAAGGCTTGAGAAACTTGATGTCGGTTTTCTATTAAAGAAGATTTCATAAGGAGTCTTGTTGTGCCTTTTGTTGATAAATACCCTATTCAAAACATAGCAAGCTATGTTATTGGCTTCTGCCCAAAAAGTGACAGGCAGAAAAGCGTCAGCCAACATGGTTCTTGCAGCCTCAATGAGTGTCCTGTCTCTTCTCTCTGCAACACCATTCTGTTAAGGAGTTCTAGGAGCTGCGAATTGTTGAAGTATTCCCTTTTCTGCACAACATTATTCTATAACTCCAATTTTGAACTCATTACCATTGTCACTTCTCATTACTTTGACCCTTTTATCCAGTTGATTCTCAATCCTGGTTACACAGCCTTTAATCAACTATTCAGTCTCATCCTTTGTACTCAGGAAATAAACCCAACTATATATTGAAAAATCATCAATGATCACTAGATAATATCTTTTCTTTCCTATGCTTGGGACACTCACAGGACCAAAGAGATCCGTGTGAAGCAATTCAAGCACTTGATCAATTGAGTTGATAAGATTTGTCTTATGAGAAGACTTGTGCTGCTTGCCCTTTTGGCATGAAATACAGTTATCATCCAATCTGAACTCTCTTGTAGATAAGCCAATTACATGTTCACCCTTCACAAGTTTGTTCATGCTCTTCAGATTCACATGACACAATTTCCTATGCCACAATTTTGACTCATTTTCAGTGGCTTTGGAAACAAAACATGTACCACCCCTTGAAACAGCTTCTTTCATGTTAAGCTCATATAAGTTGACATTCCTTGGGGCCATCATCATGATCATATCAGGTGGGATCACAAATTCAGGTCTTAAAATGAAACACTGTGAGTCATCAAAACAAACATTATATCCCTTATCACACATCTGTGATATGTTCAACAGGTTATATTGTAGACCTTCAACATAAAAAACATTGTCGAATGAGACTTTCCCGTTTGTCAAAATTCCCTTTCCAACTATCTTTCTTCACAGCATTTTCAGACTTCTTAGGAGATTTGCTTCTTCTGACTGGTTCAACCACATGTTTCTTTGTCTTCACATTAGCTTTCTTTTCCTTTTTAGTCTCTACTGCAGCTCTCAAAACATCTTCACTCATGGTCTCTTTTCCATATACCTTTCCTTTTCCCAAGTATTCATCATATTTCTGTTTATAAAGTACAAATATCCAAACTTTGTCTCATTGGGAACAAGAAAATGCTTAAAGTTGAATCTTTCTTTACACGAATCAATGTGGTGACCATATTCATCACATTTCTTGCACTAAAATTTTCCCTTGTATTTTTCATGATCACTTACCTTTTTGAACCTCTCACTTGGTCTAGATGGTTTGACACCAAGTGTCTTTTGAGTCTTCAGACCATCTAAGTCAATTGAGAAAGGAACAAACTCCTAAATCTTTATATCTTGTCTTTAAATCTTGCTTTTAACAAAAATAATTTTCTTCATATTCAAAGGTTCTTTATCTAGGCTTCCCTTATGCCTTGACTGCCTCTTCTCATATTCTTCCATAGTTTCAACTTCCCCAATATCAAACACCTCATGACTAGAGAAAACTGGGTAAACTGGGATAAAGTTTTTAACATCAACTGTTTCAGTTACCTTTTTTTTTGTTGTTTTTACTTATCCTTTCTTGTACTGCCTTGCTTGGTGGCCTTACTGCATTGTAGCTCACCTTTTTCTTCTCACATATGTCAAAAGACACATGTTCTCTCTTCATTCTTTTAATTTGTTTCTTCATCTTTGGTGTTATTGGTGGTAACAATGGAAGCTTGTCTATTGATTCTGGTTTCTTCACTCTTCTGCCTCTTTCAGCAGCCTTAATTTCTTCATCTGTGATCTGATCACTCAAATCACTTAAGTCATCTACATTCAGATCATCAGAATGAAAATCATCTCCAGAGACATGTATTCCTATTGACTTGTCCTCTCTTACTTCTTCCTTAACTACAAATTATCCTTCTTCACTCACCTCAACATTCTTGTAAAGATCAACAAATTCCTTTTTGTCTTAAAAGACATCTCTGAATTGTTGTAGATATGCATCCCTCTTTCCTTTGTTAACTTTGGCCACAAAGTTGTTATTGAATGGTGGTGGAACTGCTTTGTACTTGTCTTCCTCTTTTATTTGGTTCAATATACCATAGATGTTTCCTGTGAAAACCAAGTTTTTCAAAAATTCATTTTCAACATGCAATTTTGTGTTCTGCACCTTCTCTTCAACAATCATTTTCTTCTTTCCATCTATCTCGGTGATGTATCTCTTTTGAGCTCTATAGCTACTCATACAATCATCTTCCAAACTTTTAATTTTCTCTTCATTAATCAGATCACTTGCCTCATACCCATTAAAGATACTTTGTTTCCTGAAACACTCACCCTCCAGCTTGCCTACTTTTATAGTTAAAGCATTGATAGTTTCATGTAAATCAACTGTAGGAGTAGAGTGTACCTGAGAAGATGTTCCAGCCTCATTTTCAGCAATAGCCATCAATGCAACATTTGCTCTTGATATGTACTCTTCATGGTTGCTCCAATTAAAATCACAATCTTGGTGTGCAGCCAAAGCTACATTCCCTTGATTTCTTGGTTGATTTGTGTTGGTTGGAGCAGTTTGAAGGTTTGCATTGTTTCTTTGAAAATTTTGATTTTGGGGCACAACTTGTATATTGTTCATTGGAGGCTGTTGAAAGTTTTTGAAGTTGGGATTATAGTTGTTGAAGTTGTTGGGATTGTTGTTGTTGAATCTTGGCTGATTTTGTCGGTATTGCTGCTGATTTTTGGCTATTGATTCTGGTACTGATTCATCTGAAAGTTTCTTGGCAGATTGCATTCTCTTGCAAAATATCCAGGCTATTGGCAATTGTAGCCAATTTCCTTTGACTTGTTAAACACAATCCTTTCATTAGGACCAGACACTAGAGACCTCCCAGTTCTATTGTACAACCTTTTACTTCTCAAGGCTAACATGGCAGCTTGCCATTTCAAATCCATATCCTCCAAATCATACGCATCAATCTGCTCTAAGTCATCCTGGAAGACAGTGGTATGGATTAAGTTCTTTGCCACAAAAGCATTGTATGATTCTATGAACATTGAAAACAAAGCCGGTGTTTCACCCCTTTGACCATTACTTCCACCAGCATAAGGTGTGTGTCCATTTTCCATAGAAGCTGAGTCATTGTCTTCTAAAAGTTTGACAATGAACCTTGACTGGTTTCCTTGATGACTTGTGCTACCACCAACAAAAGCTTTAGGTATATCAACACCTTGTTCAATTGGTTCCTCTATGATGGGGATCTGCTATTTGTTTTTGGTTAACAAGTTTCCCATAGGTGCAATGAGAGCATTGGACACCTGGAAATAGGGCTTCTCTTCTTTTATCATTTCGTTCTCAATCATCTCTATTTCAGCAGCTTGAAGAAAGAAAATTACATCATCAAACATAAGTGTTTCAAAGTTAGGCTTTTTGCAGGATGAATTTGCTAGCTGTGTACCACTCTTTGGGCATTTAGTTCAGCAACTTTGTGGTCAGATCAAACTCGGTCATCACATAGTCAGTTGTTCTCAGGTCATTCACAATGGCCAGAAATCTCTCTAGAATTGACTTCAATCTTTCTCCTTCCTTGTACTTGAATCTTTCTAGCTGTTGCTTGAGTTTTTGTTTCTTGATGTTTTTCAGCTCGGTGTTACCTTCATACATCTCAAGGATTGCATCATACATAGCCTTAGCCGTAGTGTGATGTGCAACCTTGGTTAAGATCTCCCAAGACGGTCCTAGCTTGATCATAGCTAAGGCCCTGTCGTCCACTTTCCTCATTCTTTCACGCACAGCAGCAGTAGCATTTGCACCATCAGTATCTTGAGGACCATTCTTAATCGAATTCCACATGTCTACATCATTATAGCACACAGAAGCCTCGAATAATACCTTCCATTTAGTGAAACTCTCCTTTCCGTACAGTCTAGGTATCTTGTTAGTCGAGACCTCTTGCTCTTCAAAACCAGACATTTTGGTATATTGAAAAGCAAAAAACAGAGAATAGCCAAATATCAAGTTTTGAAAATAATCAAATCTTCATATCTGATGTATCTGGTTCGATTGGAGTAAGATAGAGTAATAAAGATGCAAACTTTAATCAAAAATAAAGAAAAGAAAACACCGGTAATTTGTAGATCTGAACGGAAATGAAGAATAAAGAAGCTGACGTCACTCTTCAATCAAACAGTGTTCTGCTTACGTCATTGTTCTTTTTCAGATTTTCAATCAGCAACAAATTCTTTACCCGAATGCAGCAACAAGCTCTGATACCACTTGTCGGTCCAGAATAATCACACACTCTCAATAACTATCTCATAACTCACCCAATAAATGTGTCGACAAGAGAGTTAATGACGGTTGCTATTTTAGGTAAGAAAACTATTTGTTAACGGCGGAATCAGAAACAAACAGAGTAGTTGCTAAAGGATTGATGAATGTAATAAACACAGACAATAACTCAAAAAATTTCCATTTATATAAATGATTCATACAAATGTTAACCGATTAGGGTTTCTTGTTTGGAAAGTTTATCCGTACAATTCTATGACAGCCGTCACACTCAATTAGAAAATATTCCTTGAGGTCTGAAAAGTGTAAGGTCTGCTGTCAAAAATACGTAGAAGGAGTGCCCTAAAATATTCCACTTATAGGCCTGCCACCTCCTGACAGCCGTCATACCTTCTAGAAACCCTGATGATTGGTACATAATCAGATTACATATTCAAAACTATACTAAGTGTAAAAACATGTCTTCCGGGTAGACTTTGTAATACATGTCTTCACCGAGTAGGCTTTGTGCCTTATGTCTTCTACAAGTAGACCTGGTAACCTTGAATTGTGTTTGGTAACAGTTCTCCAACTAGACTTTTCTTAGGAAAATACTCACCTAGCAGACTTCAATCTTCTTGATCATATCAAACTTTGCCCGATATAATCATACGAGCAACCTTGTTCTTCGATGATCCTTTCAACTCCTTGCTAGTGAATAACTTATTAGTAAACCAAGTGTGCTGGTAACACTGTAGCTTACTCGGAGTTGAACCTTGCCCGACGAAGTCCTTAGCATAATTCTTTTAACTTCCATCAAGCAAGCTCGGACCACTGTTTATTGATGAATACCTTGCCCGATCTTCCAATTACTTGGCTTCATGAGCTTGGTCAGCCAAGAGCTTAGTCGGAAGCAAGCCTTGCTTGGCTATGAAGAACACTCTTGCTAGACTTAGTGAACCCTGCTCGGATTGACACTAAAGAAGTATTCTAGAAGATAACCTTGCCTGATGGAAAAAATACCTTGCTAGGGTATGTAAATCTTGCCCGGGAGTCCAAGTGTTCTCGGATTCCATACTTAGCGATTTCTAAGGAGGTTGAGAAGATTCCAGTCTTCCTTATAGTCCTTTTAGGTCAAATATTTTACTCAACAATAATCATTAATATCATTCCATTGACCAATCAAACACTCATTTTCCCATTCCCTCATGGTAATCCATTCCATTATCTATCGTGCGTATAAAACACTAGCTTAGTCTATTTATGTTTAGTAGAGCAAAAAAGTCTCGAAAATAAAGAGCTTAGTAATTTAGTAATTAGTATAGTTATATTTAATTGTGCCACAATTATGACAAAAAAAATCTATGAAAGGCTCATTTTTTATACTCGTTTTTGGCACTCAAAATCTTGTATACACATAAACACTTATTTTATAGTTTAGTTTCATTTTTATACACTACTATCATATAGAATGATGAATAATCAACCTCTAAATATGGAGGGTCACTATTATATTTATATTATTATGGAGATTTCAATTGGGAGATATTTTAGTTATTTTTTATTTATTTATTTGTCACCGTATTTATAAAGAAATTGGGCTTTAAAGACTCCAATATGAGTATTCTTATTCTGAATCTATATTGTTTTTAGAGTTAATTACGTTAAAAGTCCAAATGGTTTCCCAAAAGTAACAAATTTTTGGCGTTGTTATGTAAAGTAACTAGTTAATATGTTGTCGCTACAACGAGTATAGCGAACAATGATAGTATGTACCTATTGAAGCTTCCTATTCCTGTAAAGAACTAAAGGAAACCACAAACAGATAGTCTCACCGCAGGAGGGGGTCTCCAGCGATCAACCTATGGCGTGAGAATAAGTAATCTAATATGTAGGTTGATAAGTATGAAAATAGTGTATAGAAAGAATAAAGATAATAGAGTGAATGAGAATGAATGATACCTTCGGTGAAATATTCTATTTATAGGCAGTTGGAAGCTAAAGCTTCTTAAGAACAAAAGGTCAGCTCTTTTTTCAGGTCATGCAGACTGTACACATGACATTTCTGTGTAACCTTCACTCAACTTTTATGTTGTCTTGTAGTTGCTTTTGCTTTATGGCAGGCGTCATCCTTTGGTCAGTTGTGACCTTTTCTGACATTACTATAACATGAGTTTCTTGGTCAACTTAAGAATCTTGCAGAGCATGTCAAGCTTCCCCATATAACAACTTATGCTAGATGTTCATTTATTCCTAAGTGTCCCTGGCTTGTTAGATGCTTCTTCATTTGTTAATCTTGTGAGTGGGTATGGGTACCCACGTCATTAACTCCCCAGTCAGAAGTATTCAGATTGTAATGATGAATGCTTGTGACTCAACTCTTTTTCATTATTTCCCCCTAGGTATTTAATGTATTTCAGCTCAGCGGCATGCCTCTTGATAGACTTGAGCATTAGCCATTTTATTGTGTTAGGCTTCATTATGGGGAAGCCCAAGAGCTGGAAAAGGTTCACCTAACTTGTGGTCCAAAAGTTGGGAGCTAAACAACCTTAATGTTTCATTTGTGAAACTTCAGGGTGGAAGCTGGAAGCTTCCTAGTGACTTGTAGGTCATTATTACTTTTATCAGTTTGAGGGTTGCTACCTGCTGCGTCTGAATGATTTGACCCCCTGCGTCAGGAGATCATTATAGAGCTGACTGTTATAGCTGTGACTAGGTTAATCTTGACCTTCCACCTATCCCTATCCTTGGGGATTTGAATTTCAAAAAAATTTTCTATAAGTTACATAAAATACCAACCACTCTCCATCTTTATCGCTCTTTATTTCTCCATTGTAACTTCCCTTTTCATTCGGTGATCTCTAATTCATTCTTCTCTTTATTATAGAAAAACCAGTTTCCCTCATTATTTTTCTGATTATGGGTTCTATGGGTGACATGGCTACCTAATTTTCAAAATTAACCTTGGAAGAACTTGATCGATTCTGCTTGGAATACGGGATCGGGGCTGATTTAAAGCCTGAATTGCCTAACCCTTCAACTCCCGTTTCGAGCCTTCCTAAAGGTAAAGTCGTTCTTTATAGTTGATACTTTTCTCAATCAAACTTTCAACACCCTTTTTCGAAGTTCTTTCTCAGTGTTTTGGAGTATCATGGTCATTGTCTTGGACAACTGGTTCCTGTTGGTGCTACAAGAGTTTTGCATTTTGAAATTGTTTGTTGTGCTTTTGGCTATGAACCTTCCTTTCCTATGTATCAAAGGTTCTTTCAGCTTGCGAATAATGGAAATTGGTTTAGAGTAGAGAATAGTCGATGTGAGACTGGGTTGATTTCAAGCACAGTCGGCCTTACTTATCCGTGGAAAGATAGGTTCTTTTTTGTTTCAGACTCTATTTTTCCTTTTCCTCCAGTGTGGAGGAAGTATGAGCTAACTTTGAACACCCCTGAACCAAAGGCCGAGGAGTTTGATGCTACCTTCCTCAAGAGCCTTCGATCAATGTGTTGCAAACTTCGAACCTTCCCGGAGGAGTTTCTGGTCTACCTAAGCCTGAGTACCAAGTGGCCTAACCCTAACACCAAACCCAATATATTTGTGGAGAATAAAGGTATGTCACATGCTTGTTTTTAAGCTTCTTTCGTTCTTTAGGTTTAACCTTCACCTTCCCTACTACAGAGGCTAGTGCTTTGGAATTTCTTTCACTTAAAGATTTTTCTATTGCTACTTTTGTATCTGTTGAGGTTACACCAGGTATCCCAATGTTTTTGAGAATACTAAGGAGTTTCGTCAGTCCAGTGATCATGTTCCTACCTCCACCTCTTATGGCTTTCCTCCCAAAGGTACCGTTAGGAAGGGTGCTCATACCCCTGCTAGGAGTAGCAAGAGATTTAAGGGAACTTCTGCTCCTAGCTCCATGATGTCACACCCCAACCTACGGCTGAAATGCCGGGGCGTCATCTGATTGCTCACAACTCTCAAGGTATTATCATGCAATATTTAAAATGATATTATCTATTAGTCCAATTCTAATAATCCAACAGATTTCAAATAACAAAAATAAATAATTCTATAAATATAATAAATAAAACAAATCCAAATTTAAATTCATGTGTCTTCTTCTATAGCATGCAATCCAAATTTCTTCAAACAAATCTTAATAATCATATCATACGGTGACCTAGATATGCATTAAAAATACAATAATTTTGTCAACACGAGGTTGAGTGAGTAAAACACCAGATAAGTGAATAAATAATAAGTATAGAAAAGTGAAAAGTGTATCAAGTGAGATAAGCAATTTAACCAAATGAGCAAGTAAATAAGTTGTCGGTAAGCAGGATGCCATATGAACTGGATGATGGCTAAATAAGTTGTCAATAAGCACGATGCCAGATGAACTTGACGATGGCTAAATAAGGTGTCGATAAACACGATGCCAGATGAACTGGACGGTGGCTATTACGACGGTGTAACCAAATATGCAATTAGGCATATAAGCATATAACACGTTATGCATAAATTGGTATACACACATGATTAATAGTTGCAATTGAGTATTAAATAATAATAAAATAATTAGAAACGCGTATGTCCGCAAAACAATAAAAATGAGTTAAAAAGATAGGAGTGAGATACTCACCTTATTAGATGAACGAAATACAAATGAGGATGATGTGAGAAAGAATAATCCTTCGGAATATACCGTCAAGGATTCCTAATAATAATATGAATTAATCACAAAATATATAACATGATTTAACGAATTAAGATTTCGACGTGATTTGAGTTATGTTGTGATTAGAATGATTAATTATTGATCGATTGAACTCTACGGTTATTGTTTTTGTGAAATCATTATTTCTAATATTTATAGAATAACCCTTTCTTACTTGATATGATAAAGATATATAATCAAATTTATTTTTAATATTTAAGTCACTAATTTTAATATACAATATACTTTTAATTATTCAAATAAATAAAATAAAAATATATAATAAAGATAAACGTTTGTAAAACGCTTAACGACGAAAAAAATGGGAAATTAAAGTATCAGGTTTTAATAAAGTTTATATAAAACAATAGATACTTATAATGTATATAAATTAATATATATATATATATATACCCAAAGTTCTATAACGAAATTATTTTTGAAGAAACGTAAACTTAATGGTGTCGGTTAAATATAATTTTGTTTATTTGATATTTAATATTATTATAAACCATTAAAACCTTTAAACAACTAAAAAAAATAAAAACACCCAAAACTGGGCTGGCCAGGGCTCGAACCTACGACCCTAGCCGGCTTAGTACAAGAACGCACACCACGCAACAAACTGAGCCATGTTGTTGGTTGATTAAATCATGAAAACATAAATTTAAAAACAAAAGCCAATTACCCTTAATTTGATTATGAACCCTTGATAACACAATTGATCAAATCGTTAAAGGTTTGTTTCATTGATGTTGGGGTTACTGATTGTAAGGCCCCGTTATCGGTGCCTTACTTTGGACGTTGGATTTACTCATAAACACAGTTCTAAATATCAGAGTTAATTTAAAACCTTTGCGGAATAATAATAATAATAGTCAAACATTCATTACAAACATTCATAACTTATCTTTTAAAAACAAAAATAAAACATTGTATCAAAACATCATGACAATTATTCAGATGTCAGCTTCTTCAATCTTGCCATGTGTCCTGCTCAAACCAGCTATCTCAATCGGTTAACCTGCGTGCATACTAAAAGTCAGCTATGCTGAGTGAGTTCTAGTAAATCAGACGACATACAAGACATTCACATACTTACATATGCACCCGAAGGTACATACCTTCATATTTACTTACATACTTACATACATACGTACTTTCATTCTTTCTTTCATACTTACATGCATACTTTCATTCAAACACATACGTTTTAAAGAGAATTTCACCCTATAACTTTCACCGACATTATTATGGTTGGTTCCCTACATTCACCGACATTATTAGGGTCGGTTCCCTACGTTCGCCGACATTATTAGGGTCAGTTCCCTACATTCGTCGACGTTATTAGGGTCAGTTCCCTATTCATAATTATAACTTCTGTACGTCATACATCACTCATACATCGTATATATATCAACAATCTCTTTACACTATTCCTTGACAGTACATGCAATATCCGAAGATCGTTCATGTACTATCAATATAACATACATACATCATTCTTACTTCATATATATCAATCATATCTTTAACTACCACCTGACAGTACATGCAATATCCGAAGATCGTTCACGCACGGTCAAGCATTCATCATACATAGATCATACAAGGCATACACTTACCACTTAAGGTAAGTGTATTAACTATCATATCGAGTATGCACACAGGCCCGAAAACATAATAAGGAAGGGGGATAGAAACTCACCTGAATTCGGTTACATTCACCGTTTATGGTTATCCCTTTCTCGAGCTGTGCACGTTTAACCGTATAACAATTACACGTATCAATTTAACTTTCACTACCCATATCGTATTTCTAGTTTAATTATTACCCTCAATGAACGGGTGTCCGGGGGTAGCGCCCCTAGCAGCGGGGTTCTAGGGGCGGCAACCCCTAGTGGGGTCCAAGTGGCAGAGCCCCTGGCTGGGGTTAAGCTGCTAGGTCAGCTTGTAAATTTTTTTTTCGTTAACTGTCTTAACAAATTTTCCATTTGGATTTTAAGTATTATTTAATTTGCTTATTTAAAAGTTCGAGGGCTTCTTTGTAACTAAATCATTCTTTTTTAAGTACAGTGACCATTTTGTAATTCTTTCAAACTTCCAATTCGTCCCAGTTCATTAACGAACTAACTATTATGACGAACTAGACATTATAACGAACTGGGTATTATAACGAACTGGTCATCATCATAACGAATTGAACCTTAACGAACTGGTCATCATCAAAACGAATTGAACCTTAACGAACTGGTCATCATCAAAATGAATTGGACCTTCTAATTCGTTATCCCCTTTTAACGAATGGTCATAACGAATTGGGGTTAATTCGTTATCTCTTCCTTAACGAATTTGGATACGAACTTAAGGCTAGTTCGTTATGCTTCCGTTAACGAATCACCCTGATGAATTAACCCTAGTTCGTTAACTCTCCGTTAACGAATTAGGGTTAGGTCAGAATGTTAGAACATTCTCTGACATCCTTGTACGCCGCTTTCCGGCGCCGTCGTCGCCGGAAAACCGTGACTTCACCAGAAAAACTAGATCTGACTCTTTTTCCACCGTTTTTCATCCCGTTCGATCTAAATCTGAGCTAGGTTGACCCCTAGGCTCATCTTATGCTTGGTTCATACCCGATTCCACCCGGATCTGGTGACTTTAATAGCTTAAAGGTGTTGGCTCACCGTTTCGTGACTAAATCTAACGGGTTTGAGTTCATGCTGAATCATACTATCATTACCTTGGATCGGGATCGGTTTTCCTTCTTGGTTCGGCTAGAGAAAAGAGAGAAATTAGAGAGAGTGCTTAAATGTGTGTTTTGGGTGGTGTATGGAATATGTGTAAAATGAATGAATTAATTAGTAATTAAGGTTTATATATTATGGATCATGGGCTTAAGCCCATGGTCTTTCCTTCTTAATCCTAGTCCATAACCCATATCCATTTAACCCAACACTAGCCCGACATATAATAACTCATGTTTTCATTTTATTAACCGAAATGAGAAAACGGGATGTTACACTGATACTAAAATGCTCAACAAACATATTTAAATTACTATTTTTTATGAAGAATTGAAGTTAAAGAAACGGTGAGGATGATGGACAAAAACGAATAAGAAACGGGATCCAGATGCAACAATAATATAATTAACTATGGGGGGTATTGACGGACATGATTAGAAGATTATATCTCTGTGTTTAATTGCTTTATTACATTCTCTATCTTTTGTAACACATTTGAGTTATGGTCGGCTCGTATATTACGAAGAATGGATCAAAATTGATCGAATTAGCTTAATTTGGACGTCGGTTAGGCCGATTAAAGCATGATTAACGTGATCCTTGAATCAATTATGAAATATACAACGAGAATTGAGGTACAACTTATGTTATTGGGTATCCAGGTTTGCTAATTGGGTATCGGGTTTGGGTTTGGGTTTGGGTTTGATAATGGGTAAATGGGTTAATTGATTGTAATATGTAGAAATTGCAAAATAGTCCCTGGGGTATGAAGAGGGTAACACAAATGGGAAATAGTTTAGTTTTAGGGTAAAAGTTGTAATATCTTGAAAGTTATATATATATATATATATATAATATTAACTAGATAAATAAACAATTAATATAATAATAACTGAATTGACGCGATAAAATTTTTCCCGAACATAAAAAATGGTCGGGTACCAGATATATAATATTAGTTTGAAAACCCAGTCTCCCCTATTTTAGGGAATTTTATCCCGACATTAAATGATACTATAACAACACCAATAAGTTTCGAGGAAAAGATAATTTTAAATGTAAGTTTTAAAATTTATCATAACAAAAAATTTTGAATAGTCAAAACCACGCTCCAAATGAAAATATGATAAGGACACTTATATATAAGATATACCAGCGGCGTATCCACCATGTCCTTATCATATCTACATTTGTACCGTTATCCCCACTATTTTTGATTCTATATTATGACGCACTCTGATTTCCGTGAGAGGACTTCAATAATTATTTAAACATTTGAAGGACATGATTTTTAGAGAAAACAAGAATCTTAATATGTTTTGGTTATAATTAGAAGATGGTCATTGTGTAAAATATTGCTAAAAATGAATTGAATTTTTGAGTTGTTTTAATTAAATATTAAAATTTTCAAAACATCTTTTGAAAGTATAGTATTGCAAACAATTGTCTTTGAAAAGATAGATTTTATTGTATAAGCGTAATCACTTAAAATTAGTAAATTATTAAAATTGAAATTATTTAAAACAAAAAAACGAATAAAGATTTGTTATAATGTACGATTGAGAAAGATAAAATATGTTTAGATAAAAAATGACAGAAACATCTTCTTTGATAAATTTAGTTATGATTTATTTTATTTATCTGATTTAAAATAACTTGATTAATTAGATCTTTAAAAATTTGGAATAATTGAAGTTGATTGAATTAAAATATTTTGATTAGGTTGCAAATATGGTTTAATAGAATAAATTTGAAAATTTTGAGCTTGATGAACATGATTGAATTGAGAACACATATGGCATTGGTGATTAGAATTTTTATAGTTGTAGCAATTACAGGTATTAGGTTATAAAATTTGAGCAATTCCGTGGAATGGGTATTAGAATTAGATGGCATAGACCGTTGTGGAACGTCTTGTGGTATATGGCAAGTATTAACAAGATAACCGAATGATTACATCGGGTACAAAATGATATGAGGGGTGAATTGAATAGTGATAGTGGCAGGTGAAGCATAACGAGTGTATTTTGACGTAACGTTTTTTGTTTGAGACGCTATGATTTTGTTGAGATTGATTGTTAATTTGATTAACAAAATATGGTTGATGTTTATACTTACGTTTGTTATTATTGTTGTTATGAGAATGAGTAGCGGAAATTGAATCAAAATTTTACCAATAGTTAGTTTAGTTGAAAAGATTGAGTTGATTGTTTTTAACGTTTTGAATTGGAGTTACTATACGAGTGACCATAAAACGGTTATAGCAAACAATTGATTTATTTTTTATTACAAGGATTTCTTGCTTATAAACATACTATGATTAATAACGACGTGATTTTCAAGAAATGATTGATGAGTTGTGTAACTTCATATGACCTATTAAGAAAAATGAATTTGATATATGTTAAGCAATGGTTTATTCATAACTTAAGGTTAAATTAAAATTTGAATTGATAATCAATGATTTAATTTTATGAGTGAATGAGTTATATAAAAGTTTGATATGTTTTAACAAATTAAAATTTGAGGTTAAATACTTGGATTTTGTTTAATAGTTTATGTATATGATACCATAAGTATAAGAAAACCATTTGATTATTCAATTGTGCAATAATATTTTTTGAATTACATGATATTTTGGTAATATAATAATGTGATAAGATGAATAGGTGAAAACCAATTCAATAATAGAGTGTATATTGTTTTGATTGGCTCGTGATAACTGAGTCTTTATGAATGAAGGATTTATATCCAATCAAGAGAACAAAAATGTTTTGAGTGTATGAATAGATCGAATCAATAAATCTTGATTCAAAAGTGATTTAGTAAGTAAGTAATTGAATAATAAAATCACATCATAAATTGTTTTGTATAAAATCAAATAAACAAACAATAGAAAAATAACGAATATTCTTCGATGTGTTGGGTTTCCTATGAGCTTTCCATGACATTTTGTGTCCCTAACTTATTAGCATACCAAAACAAAAACAAATGTGTGAGTTGGCCTACCATGAGCGTTACATGACAATTTGAATGGCCTAACTTAATTAACGAATTAACGAATCAACTGAGTCTGGTAGCCCATGAGCGTTACATGGAGATTTAACCTACCAAACTAAATAACGAATAACGAACTCAAGCATAAGAGGTTGAAACACCTCGTGTATCACCATAGATGATAATGTTCTAACGAAATATCGCAAATATAACGAATTGTGCAAATGTACAGTTGGCGTGTCCATGGCATCCCATGGTTTTTCTACCAGACTAAACATTTTTAAAGCAATAAAACACTATAAAGAATATAACTGTTTAGCCGATTACGTTAAACGCTTAAAGTGTCGGTTGTATGAAAATTTCGACTTTGACGGGGAAATCTTGTTACACTCCCTAATTTCAAGTGAAAAAGAGAAAAAACAAAGCTAGGATATTCTCAAAGAAATTTCCGACAATGAAAAGCAATCTAATAAAATTAAATAAAAATATTCTGAGATTGAGGCATAGCCTCGGAGTTCTAAAACTATTTTGAGAATGAGACATAGTCTCGGATCAATATAATATTTTGAGAGTGAAGTATATCTCCGGAGTTGTATGTGTGTGCATGACAATATAATAATAAGCATAAATAATTTAACTAAGGAAAACTGTAAATAATTAATTTGAACACATAAGGAAAACATATAAGCACGTATGGGTCTCCTAAGCACGTTACTATGGCACCACTAACAACCTATCTTTTACCGTCAGCTCTGAAACCAATCTATCACACCCCAACCTACGACGGAAATGCCGGGGCGTGAGCTAATTGCTCACAGCTCTCAAGGTACTATCATGCAATATTTAAAATGATATTATCTATTAGTCCAGTTCAAATAATCCAACAAATTTCAAATAACCAAAGTACACAAATCCTTAAATAAAACAAATAAAAGAAATCCAAATTTAAATTCTTGTGTCTTCTTCTCTAGAATGCAATCCTATGTTTCTAAAAATAAATCCGGATAATCATATCATACGGTGACCTACATATGCGTTAAAAATACAATAATTTTGTCAACACTAGGTTGAGTGAGTAAAACACCAGATAAGTGAAAACTGTATCAAGTGAGATAAGCAATTTAACCAAATGAGCAAGTAAATATATTGTGGGTAAGCATGATGCTAGATAAACTGGACGATGGCTAAATAAGTTATCAACAAGAGCGTTGCCAGATGAACTGGACGATGGCTAAACAAGGTGGCGATAAGAACGATGCCAGATGAACTGGACGATGGCTGTTACGACGGTCTAACCGAATAAGCAAGTAGGTATATAATCATATTTAAATGTTAGGCATAAATTGGTATACATGCATGATTCACAGTTGCAAGTGAGTACTAAATAATAATAAAATGAGTTAAAAAGAGGGGAGTGAGATACTCACCGTATTAGATGAACGAAATACAAATGAGGCTGATGTAAGAAAGATAAATCCTTTGGACATACTGTCAAGGATTCCTAATAATAATATGAAGTAATCACAAAAAATATAACACGATTTAATGAATTAAGATTTCGACGTGATTTGAGCTATGTTGTGATTAGAATGATTATTGATTGATCGATTGAACTCTACGGTTATTGTTTTTGTGAAATCATTATTTCTAATATTTATAAAATTACCCTTGCTTACTTGATATGATAAATATATACAATCAAATTTGTTTTTAATATTTAAATCACTAATTTTAATATACAATATACTTATAATAATTCAAATAAATAAAATACAAATATATAATAAAGATAAACGTTTCTAAAATCACTTAATGATGAAAAAAACATGAAATTAAAGTATCGGGTTTTAGTAAAGTTTATGTAAAACAATGGATATTTATAATGCATATAAATTATAGTACACACACACACACACATATATAATGGTTCAAAAAAAAAAATGTTTTCTGAGATGTAAGGCCCCGTTACCGGTGCCTTACTTTAATGTTGGATTTACTCATTAACATAGTTCTAAATATCAATGTTAATAAAAACATTCGCGGAATTTTATAAACATTCGAACCATTAAATTACATGACCATTAATCCTTGTCTTAACGAACATTCAAATTATTTAAACATAAAACATTGTCTTTTAAATATCATAACATAACACTTCATTTAGATGCCAGTGTCTTCAAATCCATGCCATGTGCTTCCCCTCAAGCAAGTTGCCTTATTCTACTCACCTGCGTGCATACTAAAAGTCAGCTACGCTGAGTGAGTTCTATTTAATCAGACGACATACAATACATTCACCTGCCGACATATGCACCCAAAGGTACACACCTTCATATTTACTTACATGCGTACATACATTCTTACTTTCGTCCTTTCTTTCATACTTACATAATACTTTCATTCGTACATATATGTTTAAAGAGCATTTCGCTCCATTAACTTCGCCGATATTATTAAAGTCGGTTCCCTACATTCACCGATACTATTAGGGTCGGTTCTCTTCATTCGCCGATACTATTATGGTCGGTTCCCTACGTTCGCCGATACTATTAGGGTCGGTTCCCTACATTCGTACTACTATAACATACCTGTCATTTTCATAATTTCCTTGACAATACGTGCAATCTCTGAAGAGCGTTCACGTACCATCAACATATCATACATAAGTTATTCATACATCATATATATTCATATATACATACATCATACATATTAATCATATCCTTAACCTCCACCTGACGGTACATGCAATATCCGAAGATCGTTCACACACCATCAAGCAATCATCATACATAAATCATACAAGGCATACACTTACCATTTAAGGTAAGTGTATTAAATATCACATCGAGTATGCACACAGCCCCGAAAACATAATAAGGAAGTGGGGCTAGAAACTCACCTCAATGCGATTGCGTTCACAGTTTATGGTTATTCCCCTCTTTAGCTGTGCACGACTAAATGTATAACAATTACGCATTTTAATTACTCACTATCCATATCGTATTTATAGTCCAATTATAACCCTCAACGAACGGGGGTCCGGGGGCAGCGCCCTGGCAGCGGGGTCTAGGGGCGGCAGCCCCTAGCAGGGTCCAAGGGACAGAGCCCCTGGCTGGGGTTGAGCTGCTAGGTCAGCTTGGAAAAATTTTATTTCTATTAACTGTCTTATCACATTTTTCATTAGCATTTTGAATCATTAATTAATTCGCTACTTAAAGGTTCAAGGGCTTCTTTGTAATTAAATCATTCTTTTTCTTAGTTCACGGACCATTCTGTCCTTTTGTTAAACTTCTAGTTCATTACATTGCTCTTAACGAATTGGCTTATCTTAGCGAACTAGTCCATGTAGCGAATTGAACCCTTTAACGAACCGGTTATTGAACGAACTGGACCTTATAACGAACTGGTCCTTTGACGAATCAGTTCATGTAGAAAATCAGTCTATGTAACGAATTGGACCTCCCAATTCGTTATCTCCTTTAACGAATAACTATAACGATTCAAGGGCGATTCGTTATCTTTTCCCTTAACGAAGTGGACCTCCCACTAGTTCGCTATGCTTTCTTTAACGAATTACTTGGCGAATCACCCCTAGTTCGTTAACTCCCCGTTAACGAATTAGGGTTAGGTTAGAGAATGTTAGGAACATTCTCTGACATTCTTACCTCGTATTACCCTTTTCCGGCGCCACCGCCGGAAAACCGCGGATTCGCCGGAAACACCGTTTTTCGCCCCCTTCGATCCAGATCTAAGCTAGGGTGACCCCTAAGCTCATCTTAGGTTCGGTTTATACCCGATTCCATCCGGATATCGTGACTTAAACGGTTTAACGGTGTCGGCTCGTCGTTTCGTGATTATATCTAACGGGTTTAAGCTCATACAACATCATACTATCATTACCTTAGGTCGGGATCGATTCTTCTTCTATGTTTCGGCTAGAATGAGAGAGACTAGAGAGAGAGCTTAAATGTGTGTTTTAATGGTGTATGGAATATGTGTGAAATGAAATTAAATGGGTGATTAACGGTATATATATATATATATATATATATATATATATATATATATATATATATATATATATTGATCATGGGCTTAAGCCCATGGTCTTTCCCCCTTTCCTTCATAACCCATATCCATTTACCCAACACTAGCCCGACTCATAATAACTCAATTTTAATTTATTAACCGAAACTCGAGAAACGGGATGTTACATGAGAAGTGTGAGAAGACTTTAAAATAAAGTACACTGCTTATAACATTTAAATATGAAACTATACAACTTTTAGAAACTAACAATCTCAACCACTATATCCTAGATCCAAGTGTGTACATCTATTCTTATGCTTCTCACAAAACTATTGTTTATTACATTAACCTTACCCTATATATATATATATATATATATATATATATATATATATATATATATATATATATATTCACACCCAACATTCTATAACGAAATTATTTTTCAAGAAACTTAAAACTTAAAGGTGTCGGTTAAATATACTATTGTTTATTTGATATTTAATATTAATTATAAATCATTAAAAACCTTTAAACAACTAACAAAAATTAAAAAAAACCCAAAACTGGGCTGGCCAGGGCTCGAACCTGCATCGTTGGCCGACTCAATACAAGAATGCACACCACACAACCAACTGAGCAAAGGTGTTGGTTGATTAAATCATGAAAACATAAATTTAGAAACAAAAGCCGATTATCCCTAATTTGATTATGAACCCTAGATAAGACAATTGTTCAAATCGTTAAAGGTTTGTTTAATTGATGTTGGGATTACTATACTGGATTAAAAACGATCAACAAACATATTTTAATTACCAGTTTTGATGAAGAATGGAAGGTTAACGAGGCGGTGAGGATGACGACAAAAAACGAGTCAGAAACGCGAACCAAAGGCAACAATAATATAATTAACTATGGGGGTATTGACAACCATGGTTAGAAGATTATATCTCTGTGTTTAATTACATTATTACATTCTCTATCTTGTGTAACACGTTTGAGTTATGGCCGGTTCGAATATTAAGAAGAACGGATCAAAATTGATTGAATTAGCTTAATTAGGACGTCAGTTAGGCCAATTATAGCATGATTAACGTGATACTTGATTCAATTACCAAATATACAACGAGAACTGAGGTCTAAGTTATGTTATTGGATATCCGGTTCGCTAATTGTGTGCCAGGTTTGGGTTTGACAATGTGTAAATGGGTTAACTGATTGTAATATGTAGAAATTGTAAAATAGTCCTGGGGTATGAAGAGGGAATCACAAATGTGTAATAGGTTAGTTTTGGGGTAAAAGTTGTAATATCTTGAAATTTATATATATAATATTAACTTACTAAAATAAACAAGTAATATAATAATAACTCGATCGACGCGATAAATTTTCCCCGAACATAAAAGCAGGTTGGGTAACAGATATATAATATTAGATTGAAAACCCAAGTTGTTACACACGAGTAGCAAGAGATTTAAGGGAACTTCTGCTCCTAGCTCCACTACTACTGATCCCATTGATTTGGATGAGGATGTTGCTCTTGTTGCTTCAATCACCTGCTTTTCTTCTATTGGTGGGAGAAGCTTTCCAGAAGTCGTTCTCCTTCACCGTTGAAGGTACCTTCCAGGCCCTCTGTTGCAAAGGATACTTCGGCTACTGTGCTTAAGAAAGTCCCTAAGACCACTACTAAGAAGATTACTCCTCCAACCGCTAATAAAAAGGTGTAGAAGAACAAGGATCTTGTTGATAAGAAGGTGGATGGGAAAAAGAATATGTTAGTATTGAGCCTCCTGCTCCTGAGGCTATTATGACAGAGAAATTAAAAGGGAAAGGTATCGCTAATTAATCTGGTGAGCCTGAAGGTGCTTCTTCTCATGAAGCAATCTCTTTTTTGGTTCCATCTTGGGGGGGGGGGGGTGTAACTGTGATATGCTGAAGAGGCTGTCCATTTGTCAAAACCTTCTTCTTCATTGTATTCCCTCGGATGAAAAAGTGATTTTTGAGGGCTTAAGTGATGGTGAGGTTACAGGCATGATTTTTCAGTACTTGGCTTGCTTGGTTGCCCTAGTTTAGGATGGTATGGGACGATGGAGTTTTGCCCCTGGAGAAATCGAGAAGCTGGAGGAAGAGAAAACGAAGCTGAAGAGTGCCTTGGTTAAGGCAAATGAGAAGGTCATGACCTTGACTGTTCGTGAACAAAGTTTGGCTCGTGAGTTGGTTGTTGCTAAAGCTTCAGCCTAAGATGAACGAAGTAAGGTGGAAGCTTATGCCAATAACCTTAATGAGCAGCGTCAAAAGGTCTATCAGTAGAGAAACTCGCTTATTAAGGAGAAGAAGAAGTTGGTTACTGATCGTGAGAAGCTGAAGACTGAGAGCAGAAGCTTGTTGATGAGAAGATTACTACTGATATTACTATTGTTGATCTTCAAACCCATGTTAATGAGCTCCTTTCTAAAAAATGTTTCATGTTTGAACAAGGTATTCCTCATGTCGTTTTCTATCTCTTGCATAGTGGTGAGTTTAATTTGACCCTTGGTGAAGTGTATACAAGGGCCATAGCTCATGTCCTTCAACACGACTTGTCCATCAGTTTTAAGAAAGGTCAGGCTGGTCGTCCCCTTGAGGGACTTTTAAGCTATCTACCACATGCCACCACCAACTTTGCAGCTGCTGTGAGGGCAATGGAGATGAAGATTTTTCCCTATCTTGAAGTCGTTGCTAGTTGTCACGATCTTCCTTTTTTGGCTTTTCAAGGTATTGAGCCAGAAGGTCTTAAGAAGGAGCTTGCGCATCAAGTAATTCAGCCTATGGTTACCAAGATTGTTGGGAAAGTTAACTCTGATGGAGGTAATGGAGAAAGTGAAACAAATGTTGAAGTTTAGGATCCAGCTGACCAAGTAGCTAACGAAGATGATGAGGAAGTTGAGGTTACTCCTTCCCAAGCTGATGATCCTGAGTGAACCTTTTCCTCTGATCGAGAGGTTGAGAGTACTCCACTTTCCACCACTGAAGCTCCCCAAGACGACTTTGATAAAAATGTTAAAATGCTATATGGGAACTTTTTTGGTGATGCACCAAAAACTTCAGGTGGAGAAGGTGAAGAAGCTACTGGTGATGAGTAGCTTCATTATGATTAAGCTTCGTTTGTGAAGCTTCTTTGTATTTTGGTTATGTAATCCTCTGTTGGCATAAACAATTACTATTCTATGTTTGTGATGTATATAACATCTTCTCAAGGTGTCTTTTGTGTTCTTTATGTTTGCTTCATAGATTATCTTAGATACTTGTTTATCATGCTTGTTTGTTATTTTTGCAATGTCTTTGAAACTCTGTTTAGGAGGTATGCTGCAGACACCCTTCCTTAGCTTAGTAAGTAACAACCGATGCAAAGCTTATCCCATCCGCTTGTCAGTCCACAAGATTTTACTTAACTCATTTTGTGGCTTATTGTTTCCATAAGTCCTAAGCTTCTTGAGATTATCAGTTTGATAAGCTTCTAGGCTTTTTACTTGTGGAGCAAGTTGGTAAGAGATGCTTAATCTCGCTTCATGGATATAATTTATTTCTAAGTGTTCATGGAGTCGTATTGTTTTAGGACTCATGTCACGCCCTCAAATTTTGACTAACAGAGTTTAACTGAGAGGCATGTGACATACCAGGATCTAGCTCATTTCTTATACCAAACATTCAATTCAAAATATTCAAAATACTATTTAGGTCTCATTCAACACGAGAAGTCAAAAAACAAATCATACATTTTTAAGTTTTACGGTAGCGTAAAGTAAATGGTTTCCGTGCTCAAACATGCACAACCCATCAAATGTAAACAATGTGAAATAAAAGTTCATGCGACAACTATGACTCCTGACATATGCAATGCAACCCATTCTTTAGCACATCTAGAAACCTGGGCAAGTATAAATACTCAAGGGTCAACACGAGGTTGGTGAGTTCTTAAGTTGTAGTAAAAAGTAGTATGTATAGTTTATTCAGTATGCGTAGCATAAGTAATGTATGTGTAAGTAGATTTAGCACTTTTCAAATATACCAGGGTAGCTAACCCATTTACAAGCTACAGACGTTTGAACCGATGTTGACTGTATGTATGCCTTCTTACCAGGTCTATCACCAACACTGGCGTATAAAAGTTAGGTAAATATAACATCCGATTTATGACATCACAATTGTGATAGCTCGGCTAGCCCGGGTGGGATTTGTCAAACCCAGTAGTACCACTCCATATAACCCTGCGATCCCATCCTATCGGTTCAAGTTAACGTAAAGACCTTAAGTGATATAAGGGCATCTAGTATACCCTTGTGACATGTAAGAAATTACATAAATCCAAAATAAGTTGTTGTGTTTTCCTGCAGAAAACCAATATGTAAGTATGTCCGTGCTTTCAATCCAAAAAACAAGTATAGGCATATGTTTGGTGTTTTCTTAATAGAAAACAAGTATACGATAATAGATTTGTGTTTCTCTCCCAATAACAAATAGGAAAAACAACATGAACTCACTTGGTGTCGCGGGTAATAAAGTTTTCTCAAAACCCAAAGAATGCACTTGACTCACTAACCGTTACCTAGTACAAGTGTTTAAGTTATGAGAATGTGTTTAACAACACATGACTCTAAAACCCAAGTATGGACACACACACACAAACACAAACTTGACACTATAACTAGTTAGTTATAATTAGTAATGTCAACTGTACTAAAAAGTATTAACATATATCCACACATCATATCATGACAAAGCATCCAAATATTCATCATACAACTCAACTTATGATCATTCAGTTCACGAGACAGATTATGGCGTGAATAAAATAATTTTATTCACTAAGTAAAATTTATGGATAAATGATACAAAATTTTACCACAGTAGAATATGTGAATTAGGTTTCTCAAACAACTTTTATTATATTTTCTCATGTATATATAACTCACAATAATTCAACCATTTCATACAGGTACCAATAGTTTAGCAGATTGCGCAACAAAAAGTGGTTTCAAGGTTCTCTCAACTCATTTATCCAAATTGTGCAAGGCCAACTAGGTTGTCTTATACACACATAATACTAAGTTTCAGAAGTGAAACCAACCCTTTTGGATTTGTCATTAGGGAGTTATGGTGTCGGAAACACGGACCAGATTACAACTCCCCGAATCAGCTTTGACACATGTTTTTGTAAAATCATAAAAACTATTCAAAACTCATCCAAAAATTACATGTAAGGCCCCTGTACCGGTGCCTCACTTTAATGTTAGATTTACTCATAAACACAGTTCTGAATATCAGAGTTAATTAAAACTTTCGCGGAATAATAATAGTCAATCATTCATTACAAATAGTCATAACTTGTCTTTTTTAAAACATAAATAAAACATAGTATCAAAAGATCATGACAAACCTTCAGATGCTAGTCTCTTCCAATTCCTGCCATGTGTCTTCCTCATACCAGCTGTCTCAGTTGATTAGCCTGCGTGCATACTAAAAGTTTGCTACGCTGAGTGAGTTCTAGTTAATCAAACAACATACAATACATTCACATACTTACATATGCACCCGAAGGTACATACCTTCGTATTTTCTTACATACTTACATACATACGTACTTTCATTCTTTCTTTCATACTTACATACAAACTTCCATTCATACATATACGTTTTAAGAAGCATTTCTCCCCATAACATTCGCCGACATTATTAGGGTCGGTTCCCTACATTCGCCGACATTATTAGGGTCGGTCCCTACATTCGCCGCCGACATTATTAGGGTATGTTCCCTACATTCGCCGACATTATTAGGGTCGGTTCGTTATTCATAATTATATCTTCTATACGTTCATACGTCACTCATACATCGTATATATATCAATCATCTCTTTAAACTATCCCTTGACAGTACATGCAATATCCAAAGATCGTTCATGTACTATCAACATAACATACATACATCATCCATACTTCATATATATATATATATATATATATATATATATATATATATATATCAATCATATCTATAACTACCCACTGGCGGTACATGCAATATCCGAAGATCGTTCACGCACCGTCAAGCATTCATCATACATGGATCAAACAAGGCATACACTTACCACTTAAGATAAGTGTATTAACTATCACATCGAGTATGAACACAGCCCCGAAAACATTACAAGGAAGTGGGGCTAGAAACTCACCTGAAATCGGTTACGTTCATCGTTTATGGTTATTCCTTTCTTTAGCTATGCACGACTAACTGTATAACAATTACACGTATCAGTTTATTTATCACTACCCATGTCATGTTTCTAGTTTAATTATTACCCCCAACGTAGGTGGGTCCGGGGGCAGCGCCGCTGGAAGCGGGGTTCTGGGGGCGGCAGCCCCTAGAGGGCTCCAAGGGGTAGAGCCCCTGGCTGGGATTAAGCTGCCAGGTAGATTTGAAAAATTTTATTTTCGTTAACTGTCTTAAAAAATTTTCCATTAGGATTTCATGATAATATTTTATTGTTAACCTCTCAATCCTTTAAGGTATCTTCTATAAATTAATAATGTTCAAGGGCTATTTTGTAAATCATTCTTTCTCTACATCCAGGGACTGTTCTGTCATTTATCAAACTTCTAGTTCATTACTTAGTTCTTAACGAATTGGGTTCATTACGAATGACCCGTTCGTTACTTTATAAAGATTTGACTATTATAACGAACTGGTCCACGTAACGTAACGAATTGGATCTTATAACGAACTGGTCTTATGACGAATTGAACTTCTTAGCGAATGAGCCCTCTGTAATGAACTGAACCTTCTAGTTCGTTATCTCCATCTAACAAATGGTCATAACTAATTGGGGTTAATTCGTTATCCTTTCCTTAAGTAATTTGGATACGAACTAGGGCTAGTTCGTTAAGCTTTCGTTAACGAATCGCCTGACGAATTACCTCTAGTTCTTCAACTCTCCGTTAAAGAACTAGGGTTAGGTCAGAGAATGTTAGAAACATTCTCTGACATTCTAACCTCGTACCCGCCGCCTTTCCGGCGTCGTCGTCTCGGGAAAACCGCGGGTTCGCCGGAAAAACGTGTTTTTGCACCATTTTCACCGTTTTTCGTCCCGTTCGATCCAGATCTGAGCTAGGTTGACCCCTAGGCTCATCTTATGCTCGGTTTATACCTGATTCCACCCGAATCTCGTGACTTTAACAGTTTAAAGGTGTCGGCTTGCCGCTTCGTAACTAGATCTAACGTGTTTGATCTCATACCTTAACATACTATCATTACCTTGGATCGGGATCGGTTTTCCTTCTTGTTCGGCTAGAGAAAAGATAGAAACTAGAGAGAGAGCTTAAGTGTGCGTTCTGGGTGGTGTATGAAATATGTGTAATTTAATGAATTATTTAGTAATTAAGGTTTATATATTATGGATCATGGGCTTAAGCCCATGGTCTTTCTTACTGTCCTTCTTAATCCAAGCCTAAAACCCATAACCATTTAACCCAACACTAGCCCGACTAATAATAACTCATGTTATTATTTTATTAACCGAAATGAGAAAACGGGATCTTACATTACAAAAATACCTTTCTAGAAACAAGACTCATAACAATATATCCCAGAATCATGAGTCGATCAATGATCATCGTTTAACATCAACATACAGACCAATCAATAAACAAGAACAAATCTGTCAGCAAACTGTTGTCATCAAAACTCAAATCCTAACATGTTTTTGACATCTTTAGGGTTCTAATTCACCAATTGTCATCATTATCATAAACATTACAGAACTGAAAATCTAGGGTTTCATATTAACTCATCAAAACAAATAATAGATACATAAAACTTACCAATTAACATTAGGAATCATGTGATACATTAAAAGACACCTCTAATGTCACACCCCGACTAGGTACTTGCGGAAGCGTAATACGGGAATGTAACAGATATCACTGGTATCAACCACATTGTTTATAAAAAAATTCAACAAACTAATTTACATCATATTACATTGGTAGGTACTAAGTTTACAAACTAGATGAAAATCACATAACCAGTTCACGGGCTTCTTATTCATTACTACGTATTTGCATCTATTCACAGCTATTCAACTTTCCTTCTAACACCAAGCACGTAAGCAAATCATTCCAACTTCGGCTTACCTGAAAAGCATGTTAAAACGGGTCAACTACATCTAGTTGGTGAGTTTCAAGTTTCACGAGTACGAACAAAATCAGTATACGAGTTCGTAAAGTTCACAATACGTATGTATATAAGTATGTGTATGATGTATTATACTAAGCCACAAGTGAACCCAAGACAGCTCGCACTGCATGGCCACCCTTGCCCATGTACTCCCGTTGGCATTTAACAGCCACTTTGCCCCAAGTATGTACTATGTCCAACACCACATAGCAGAATGTAATAAGTATAAATGACAATGTGCAACTGCGTAAACAAGTATATCCGGCATACCCCACCGGCGCCTTCAGTTGGGTTTGTCAAACCGATAGTACTATCCACACGTCACTAGCACGAAGTTAATCACTTGTGTTTGTGGGGACTTTCAAGTGTTAGTACTTAGATAATTCACATCACCACACATTTTCAAGTATATAAGTATATGTAAACATGCTTTCCACCCCAAAAGTTCGTAAAAAAATTTAGAAAGTGGGGTCGTGAAACTCACCTTATCGTAGTTTGAGCAGGTAATATAAGTTAATAAGTGTTATGCCTCGATTATAACTCGTATCCTATAATCGGTATCGTACTGTTAATACTAATATAGTGTTTAAACCAAATTGCTCTGTATAACTAGTCTGGTTATAGCTGTTAGGCCCAGAACAAGACCATAGTCTTAGATTGTGACGTTGTACACTATGAAATGTTCAAAACCAGATTTGGCTCAGTTTCACCGTTTCCCAAGCCTAGCCAAGTTTATCGTTTATGCGTTTCGAGATTTGGTATCATCACATAAACTTAAGTAAACATATTGATTGATAAAATGATTTAATTTATGAAAGAATTTTGAAGTTTCGATATCTTGTTTGATCGCAGGGTTCGTTTCCGTTTTCACACGGATTTGATTATACAAAATGCGTACAATCCATCCGAATTGTTCGGAATTCTCGTAAAAAAATCGTTTTTATTAAATTCATCTAAAACTAATATATTTGACCACTTTTGACATTTTGACATACCAGTCAGTCCGTTAAACACGAAACTGCCGGTTTCGTTAAAACAAATATAGTTTAAATCTTTGATTAATCATAACTAATTATGTACTCATAAATAAATTATGAAAATTCGGTAAAAATAAATTAAAATATGGAGAATTTTATAAAAATATTTTCAGAAATTTTATGATTAATTATCTATTAATAAAAATTCATTTAATGTGCTATAATTGAGTAATAAATAGCCTGTTTATACCAAACGATATCCGAAAAATCCGATAATTTTTTCAAGTGATCTCAATATCATTACATAGCCCCTGAAAAATCTACAGAATCTAACTCTTTGGCCAAAATGCATTTTTTGCGCGTTTTTCGGATATTAAAACTCGGTTAAAACACAATTGCACAAATAATACTTAGACATCTCCAAATGTTCTCAAACTTTACCAGTGATATTAATATAGAATATATAGGTTCCAAACCAAATTTCATAATTTTTCATGAAGTTTATCTATTTTTCCCGAATAAACGCCAATAATCGGTAATAAATTCGCCAAATATTCTCCGTTTATCAAAAAATTACCAAATTTGAACAAGGACTCATTTAAATGATCCCTAATTTCCCTGAAAATTTTCACAAGCTAACAACAAGAACGTCACAAACTAATACTAAACAGCCCCTAAACGAGTGTTACGGGTTTACCTTGTCGGTTTTCGATGAGTTTTCTAGCTTAAACGACTTTCCGGGTCTCGGTTTGCAAACTCAGTGTATCTACATATCATATAACATCAAACCAAGCATAAATCATCCATGTAACAGCGTTGATAATTAGGGTTTCGGTTTTGGGTTCAAACAGAACTTTCAAGCCGGAAAAACATTGTATTCATGTTCTAATCCGCGTTTTTGACCAAAAAAGTATATGTTCCTGGTTTGTAAACATGTTTAACATCAAAACATAATTTTACTTGATTTTTATGATTTTTGGATGGTTAAACATGTTTAAAACTAATCAAGGATTAATTTTTTCATGGTTAAACTATGTTAATCATGGTTAAAAATCAAAGAAAAATCAATATTTACCTTAGGGTTTTGATGGAGCTTCGAAGAAGAACAGCAAGGGTGAATATTTTCTGGAAAAAGTTGCTCTAAAATATCTACATTATTGTATTATATAGAAAATACTAGAAGGGGGGTTGGCTGCCCTTCTTGCGGACGCAACCTTTTAGGACCATTGGGCCTCCTTTTTGGCCCAATGGTGCCTCGGTATTCGTGCCATACGCAAACGTCGGTCCAAAATTTAGTTCGGGTTTGGTTTTTCGCAAGAAAACTAGTTCGAGTGTGAAAACCAGCGCGAAAACGAGTGTTTTTCAGCTTCTTTTTGTAAAATAAGAAAACCGTACCGACTCGTTGTAAAAATCCAAAATATTTTCACGGATTGCCTAGAACATGTCATATAAGTGTTTTATAAATCTTTTTCGGCTTAACGGATGCTACAATGCTCGTTTTGATGTTAACAATTGTGTTTAAACTTATAGCGTATCAATAAACGAAAACTTTTTCGTTTAAAGAGTTTTAAACGTATTGGGGCCTAAATATCAAAATGTTAACCTCTACAATATATCTACAACTCATATATGACTCCTCAGTATATATACGGGTCATAATTAGTTTCGGTCGGTTACTCGTTTAAGCACTACGAATTAACCGATTTATCGTTTACTTGTTACGTAGTGAATAAATTATACCTCGTTTTGTCACGAATGTCACATCTAACTGCAAGATTAAGTTTGAATTGAAGGTGACCAGGGTTTGTTGGGTGTTTGACTTCGTTGAAAGAGAGGGAGCAGAGATGTGTCGATGGTTTTGGGATGGGGATCAGGGTTTTGCTATTTTATTAACATTATATTTAATCATATTTACAAGAATTAACCTTTTAGAATGAGTTTTGGCTTTAAAAGAACCTTTTAACACCAAACTGAATTATAATCGAATCATTATGACCAAACACTTATCCGAGTTTATGAAAATAAAGCCTTACTGTTATACGACTTTATAAAAACTGAAAACTTATAAGTGAAGCGCAACTGATCAAAATTTCACACAACAAACTACAAACTAAACACATAATCGGTTTTGCATGTAATTTCACATAGATATTATTATAAACATATGACTGAGGTATTATTTTTATATAATAACTAATAGCATGTTAAGAGGGAATATTGTACTAAATCGTGTAACACATAAAATCATCCAACACATAACAATTATATCCGAATTATTTAAACACATATAATTCGATATTAATCACCAACGTGTACCGACGGACTCATGTGTGTGACTCATTATTGACTAGTGTAAATTTTACCCATGATGTGTATGATAAAGAAGTTTGGGTTAACGGTGTTAACGTGTAACTGGAAGGTGTCACATTATCCCCTTGTTGAAAGAATTTTCGTTCCGAAATTTGATAGGTGCGGCTAAATTAATAAGTAGACTCCCCGTCTATGTGTATGATCATAATGAAATAAATTAGACTTTCCGTCTACATGTATGATCAAAATGAACCAAATAGACATCCCATCTATATGTTTGATTAAAATAAAACAAGTAGACATGCCATCAATAGATTAGTGTCACTAATGTTTGGGCAGAGTTGTCGTTGTTTAAAAAAAATATAAAAAAATTTCTTGGTTGTCACATCATCCCCTTGTTAAAAGAAATTTTGTCCCGAAATTTTGATTATGATAGTTTGAGACCGTACCGATAGTTTATCGATAATAAAAGTGTCAAAGCCATGGCAGTATAAAAATTTAAGAAATGTCTTGCATGAATGATTTTGAGACGCTTTATGAAATTTGAGATTCATGATCTTTGGTGAGTATCGTTTCTACAAAGTCAAAGAGGAAGTGAATATGCTTAAGGGGCTAAGATCAGGAAATGATTTGGCTCTAGTCCCCACCATCAACTTATTAGTTAGAGTTATATATACGGTGTACTGCAGCTAACCCACCACACCAATAGAACATTGCAAGTGGCTCCTATCACCGATCATTACCTTCCCAATGTGAACTATAACTAAAGGAGAAATAGAAAAATATGAATTTCTTCCATAACTTTAGCCCAAAGGATTGAGCTTAGGTGTATTGTCTTGGGTCGTATCCATAAAAATAATCGCATTGCCTACTAGATGATTGCACTTCGTGAATTATAGATTTAACGGGTTTGGTTAGTTTCGCAAATGAGGGTTTCGAAAAAAACTGAGAGCCTTACGCCGGGTAACGAAGGTAGTTTTTTCCGTTTGGTTGCGTGATGGATTTAGTCATCATATGTGCAATATAAGATGCTTCAAGTTTAGAGACAATTTCATATGTGAAAGAAGTTTCATGTCAAGGTTCCATACCAAGGAAAGAAAATGAAAAACAAAATGAGAGAGCGCTTATGTGTTCATCACATGTAACATTGTTGTAGGAGTTTGATCGATTACTCGGAATTGTGTCCATACGGTGAAGGTCAATCAGCTTGAAGTTTAAGGAGTTGAGACAATAGGATTATCTTATAGAAAATTTGATCTTAGAGTTTGTTACGATGGAGCATAAAACAGGTAAGGCTGAGGGTTGAACATAGGTCTAGAAAAGTAGAGTCAAAAGGGAATTCATAGTCAGAGCATAAGAAATAAGCAGTCAATTTACGAGGCGTTCTACAATTTCTGTGCACAAGACAAAGCTGAAGGTCCAGTCATGAGATTCTAGAAAAGTTTTCAATCAAGAGAGTTTTCTAAACAAATTTTTGATGTGGTTCACAAATTCATAGAAACACTTATAATATTAATCAGGCAATATAAAAAAATCAGTAATGATAGTCTAGAGCTAGTAGTCTTCAGTAACTTTAGATAATCGAGTTAAAGTTTATGAGTTTGCTTTAGAAAAGTGTTCACACAACGAAATCCCATCTCACACCAATGTACCTATAGATTCACGATTACGTTCCGAACCTTACTCATCAATTTATCTTATATTGGGGTGTTATGTCCTTTCCATTATGTCTTTATATGATAGTGGTGATATAATATATAGAAGTAGTGAACACTAATGAGGTGATGCCGAAAGCAGAGGAAGGAGGGAATTTGTTATCGATGTATTTAGTATCTAACTATGTCCGGTAATCATTGTCACTCGTTGGTGTCACCTAGGGTGCTGCCGTGTGATGACTCCTCATATGCCTCCTCACATTTCACTGGTGCTAGACCAGCATCTTCCGAATTAGGGTGGTGTCAAAATACATATCAAGATGCAAATCAAGGCGTAAAATAACAAGTTCAAAGATATATTATCAGCTAGGGATGGTGACCTGGTTATCGTGGGCATACCAATGACATAGTATGTGTTAATGCTATGTATGTATGTATGTATGTATGCATGCATGTATGTATGTATGTTTGTATGTATGTAGTGCAATGCATTAAAACAATGTAAAGATGTGTTGACAAGTTTGAAAAAAAGTAGTTGAGCTTTAAAAAGGTCATAGACCGGTTTATCAAAAATAAACCAAGTTCACTATAACCAATGGCTTTGATACCAATCTTTCACACCCTTAAATTTCGACTAACAGAGTTTAACCGAAAGGCGTTTGACATACCAGGATCTTGCTCATTTGTTATACCAAACATCCAATTCAAAATATTCAAAATATTATTAGGTCTCATTCAACACGATAAAACAAAAAACAAATCATACAATTTTAAGTTTGGCAGAAAAAATAAATGGTTTAAAATAATAAACCGCGTGCTCAAACATGCACAACCCATCAAATGTAAACAATGTGAAATAAAAGTTCATGCGACAACTGTGACTTCTGACATATGCAATACAACCTACTTTATCACATCTAGCAACCTGGGCAAGTATAAATACTCAAGGGTCATCCCTAGGTTGGTGAGTTTATAAGTTGTAGTAAAAAGTAGTATGTTTAGATTATTCAGTATACGTAGCATAAGTAATGTATGTGTTAGTAGATTTAGCACTTTTCAAATATACCAGGGTAGCTAACCCATTTACAAGCTACTAGATATTTGAATCAAAGCTAACTGTATGCATGACTTCTTACCAGGTCTGTCACCAACATTGGCGCATAAAAGTTAGGTAAATATAACACCCGTTTTACGACATCACAACCGTGGTAGTGTGATTAGCCCTGGTGGGGGTTTGTCAAACCCAGTAGTACTACCGCATATAACCACGTGATCTCATCCTATCGGTTCAAGGTAACGTAAGGACTTTAGGTGATATAAGGGCATATAGTATACACTTGTGATATATAAGAAATTACATAAATCCAAAATAAGTTGTTGCGTTTTCCTCCAAAAAACAAATATATAAGTATGTTCATGCTTTCAATCCGGAAAACAAGTATAGGAAAATGTTTGGTGTTTTCTTTCTTGAAAAAATGTATACGAAAATAATTTTGTGTTTTCTCTCCCGACTACAAATAGGAAAAAAAGAATGAACTCACCTTGTGTCTCCTTTAATAAACATTTCTGAAAACCAAAAGGATGCACGTGACTCACTAACCGTTATCTAGTACAAGTGTTTAAGTTATGAGAATGTGTTTAACAACACATGACTCTAGAACCCAATTATGGACATACACGCAAACAAAAAATTGACACTACAACTCGTTGGTGATAATTAGTAATGTCAACTATACCAAAAAGACTAAACATAAATCCGCACATCATATCACGGCGAAGCAACCATATATTCATCATACAACTCAACTTATAATCATTCAGTTCACGAGACAGATTATGGCATGCACAAAATAATTTATTCACTACGTAAAACTTATGGGTAAATGATAAAATATTTTACCATAGTAGCATATATGAAGTAGGTTTCTCAAACAATTTTTACTATATTTTCACATGTATACATACTCACAATAATTCAATCATTATAGATAGGTATCCATAGTTTAGCAGTTTGCGCAACAAAAAGTAGTTTGATGGTTCCCTCAATTCATTTATCCAAATTGTGCAAGGCCAATTGGTTTTCTTATATACACATAATAATAAGTTTCAGAAGTGGAACCAACCCATTTGGCTTTGTCATTAGGGAGTTATGGTGTCGGAAAGACAGACCAGATTACAACTCCCTGAATCAGCTTTGACACATGTTTTTGTAAAATCATAAAAACTATTCAAAACTCGTCCAAAAATGACCTACCTTTCTAGAAACTAGACTCAGAATACTATATCCTAGATTCATGAGTCGATCAATGATCATCGTTTAACATCAAGATACAGACCAATCAATTAACGAGAACGAATCTGTCAGCAAACTGTTGTCATCAAAACTTAAATCCTAACATGTTTATGACATCTCTAGAGTTTTAATTCATCAATTGTCACATTATCATAAACATTGCAGAGATTGAAAATATAGGGTTTCATATTAACTCATCAAAACAAATAATAGATACATAAAACTTACCAATTAACATTAGAAATTATGTGAATCACTAAAAGACACCTCTAATTGCAAGATTAAGATTGAATTGAAGGTGACTAGGGTTTGTTGGGTGTTCGACATCGTTGAAAGAGAGGAAGCAGAGATGTGTTGATGGTTTTGAGATGGGGATTAGGGTGTTGCTATTTTATTAATATTATATTTAATCATATTTACAAGAATGAACCTTTTAGAATGAGCTTTGGCTTTAAAAGAACCTTTTAACACCAAACTAAATTATAATCGAATCATTATGACAAAAACGCGAACCCGAGTTTATAAAAATAAAGTCATATTGTTATTTTATAAATACTGCTTTATAAAAGATGAAAACATATAAGTGACGCGCAAGTGACCAAAATTTGACACAATAAGCTACAAACTAAACACATAATCGTTTTTGCATGTAATTTCACATAGATATTATTATAAACATATGATTGAGGTATTATTTTTATATAATAACTAATAGAATGTTAAGAGGGCATATTGTAATAAATCGTGAAACACATAAAATCATCCAACACCTAGCAGTTATATCCGAATTATTTAAACATATATGATTCATCATTAATCACCAATGTGTACCGACGGTCTCATGTGTGTGACTCATTATTGAGTCGTGTAAACTTTATGCATGAAATGTAAGATAAATGAGTTTGGGTTAATGGTGTTAACGTGAAAGTGCAGTGTTTCACATTATCCCCTTGTTGAAAGAATTTTCGTTTCGAAAATTGATAGCTACTGCTAAGTAAATAAGTAGACTCCCCGTTTATGTGTATGATCATAATGAAATTAAGTAGACTTTCCGTCTATATGTATGATCAAAATGAACCAAGTTTACATCTCGTCTATATGTATGATCAAAATAAAGCAAGTAGACATGCCGTCTATAGATTAGTGTCGTTAACGTTTGGGCAGAGTTGCCATTGTTTAAAAAAATATAAAAAAATTCTTTGGTTGTCACAACCCAACCTGTATATAGGGAGATATAGCGTCTTGTTACCGCTTGAGCGATTTCGCCTTAGAGCTCAACCTTTTACATGAGAAGGAACTACACCGGACCTCATGGAGCCTTGTTTGGAGGGGCTCACCCTTAGATAGGATAATAAACAAGTTTGTTACTCAAAATGCAATATCATTTAGTGAACTTTTCAATATCATTAAACCAAAATAACTATTACAAGGACCTTGTAATGTTGTCCTAAATTAAAAACTTCTTAAGGTGCTTGTCGCTCGAGTGACGTGGCACCTTTCTTCCTTCAATGTCATTGAGTTTGTAGGATCCGCCCCTGTGAGCTTCTTTGATGACATAAGGACCTTCCCATTTGGGTCCCAACTTTCCCGTGTCAGATTGCCTGCTGGCCTCGTTGTTTCTGAGGACTAGATCTCTAGGTTTAAACACTTCTTTTCTTACCCTTGTGTTGTAGAAGGCTTCCAACTTCTTCTTGTATCTGGCTTCCTCAATAGTAGCCTACTCACGGGCTTCTTCCAGGAGATCGAGGTTAAATAGAACCTCATAGTCATGGCTTCCTCATATATGTTTCTCACCCTTCTTGACTTTACCCTAATTTCCGCGGGGATGACGACTTTTGAGCCAAAGATCATGCTATAAGGTGTTTTTCCATGACTTTTTTCACCGTGGTCCGGATAGCCTTGCCTTGGAAGCTCTTCTAACCAATTATTTCCATACCTTCCCAAACTTACCTTGATACCTTCAACTTGGCCGTTGGATTGGGGGTATGCTACTGAGCTAAACACTTTCTTGATTTGCAACTCCTTGCACCAAAGGCTAAATGGTTTCTCAGCAAATTGCTTCCCATTATCCGTCATTATTTCACCTGGCATCCCATAACTACAAATTATGTTTTCCCACACAAAGTTTATTACGTGCTTCCATTTTATAGAAGCTAGGGGCTAACTTATGGCCACTTGGTGAAATAATCGACGGCTACTAGTAGGAATTTCACCTTCCCAGCTGCTTCGGGGAAGGGATCAATAATATTCACCCCCCACTTGTAGAAGGGCCAAGCAACAATAATTGGTACCGGGTTGTGCTTGGGGTTTGTTTTGACGAGAGAGTGGAGCTGATAAGGTTCACATTTGTGGATGACCTATGTGGAGTCCATGTGCATTGTCGGCCAATAGTACCCATGGTTTATTAACCTATTTACCACCGACCTTCGACCAGATTGTGTCCCGTAAATACCTTCGTGTACTTCCCTCACCAGATAGTTGCTCTGATATGGTCCCACAAATCGTAGAAAAGGGCTCAAATACCCCTTCAGGGTTTCAACTTTGTAAGTGGGGACCTTCCCTTACTTGAGGAACTCTACTACGGGGGTCATCCAATGGATCTCCTCTTCTTCAATAATGTCTTGTACTTCTAGTTCCTCAATTGATGGGCTCTTCAGGACTTCCAACAGTACCTTCTTTGCTAAGTGAGCGAAGGTTAGGGAAGCTAGCTTAATGACGACATCAACTTGCTTATTCTGGGTTCTGGATACTTGACTTAAGCTGCATCTTTTGAATTCCTTCATGAGCTCTTTTATTGTTTGCTTATACTTCAACATCGAAGTTTCACTTGCTATGACTTTGTTATTCACTTGGCGCACCACTAATCTTGAATCAACAAAGGCGCTTTGATCTTGGATCTTCATTACTTTTGCTAGGCGAAGCCCAAAATCAAACTTCGTATTCAGCTTCATTATTGGTAAATGGGAAATCTAATCGAAGCGCATAAGTATATATGGTTCATTGGTGGTCAATAAATATTAGATCAGCTTCGTAACCATCAATATTCGAAGATCCATCAGTGTAGAGCGTCCACTTTCCCATGGGAATAGTAGGTTCATCTTCATCCAACTCGTTCACCTCCATAGGTTCTTCTAGTGTTTCAGTTAGAAAATCGGCCAAAATCTGGGCATTGATTGCCTTTTTAGGCTCATATGCTATGTTGTGTTCACCTAACACAATTTCCCATGTGGGTAGCCTTCCTGCAATTTCTGGGCTTTCCAAGATTAACCATATAGGCTTGTCTATGACCACCTTCACCTGATGAGCTTGGAAGTATCTTCTTAGTCTTTTGGCTGTGTGAAAGAGTGCTAGAATTAGCTTCTGGATGGGCGTGTAATTGAGTTCAGCTTCTCATAGTGCCCTGCTGATAAAAAACACTAAGATTTGGACTTTTTCGCATTCCTCAATAAGTACTGAGCTAATTGCTTCCCTTTATGCAGGAACATAAACTTTAATTACTTCCTCTGCTTGAGGAGCTGCTAGAGCAGACAAGGAAGCTAGATGCTGCGTAAGGGCTAGGAAGACAGCTTTTGCCTCACTAGCCAATTAAAATCTTTCTTGTCATTACAATTCTTCAAAGTGTTAAAGAAGAGTAAAGACGTTTCTACTGATTTTGAAAGAAATCGTTTGAGTGAAGAAATTTACCCTTAAGGCTTTGAACGTCCTTTGTTTTTGTAGAATGTAAATTAAGAATTGATTGTACCTAACTTAGGTTAGCTTTTATGCTTTGTTTATCAATTAAGTGCCCCAAGAATTTACCTACTTATAATCCAAATAAGTATATGGCTGGATTAAGCTTTTTGTTAATGCTTCTGAGATTTTGGAATGTTTCTTCAATGTCATTGAGCATTTCCTTCTCACTTTTGCTTTTCTATAACCAAGTCATCAACATAAGCTTCCATGTTCTTTCCAGTTTGGTTCAAGAAGGTGTTGTCAATCAACCGTTGGTATTCAGCCGCGACATTCTTCAAGCCAAAGGGTATATTCTTGTAACAAGAGATCCCCTTATTAGTGTGGAATGCGGTCTTTTCTTCGTCTTCAACCTTCATTAAGATTTGGTGGTAGCCCTAGTAAGCATCCAAGAAGCATTTGTAATGGAAGCCTTTAATGGAATCTACCTTCCAGTCGATTTCTGGTAGGGGTAGCTATCTTTGGGACAAACTTTGTTAAGATCCTTGAAATCCACACACATTCGCCAAGATCCATCATATTTTTTTACCATAATGGGGTTAGCAATCCAAGAATGGTATCTTACCTATCAAAGTATGTCGGCTTTGATAAGCTTGTCCACCTCGCTGCAGGTAGCTAAGCTTCTTTCAGCAGCCAAGCTTCACTTTTTTTGAGCGAATGGTTTATGTGGGGGTGAGATGTTTAAGGAATGTTTATCATGTTCCCTTGGAACCCCTGTCATGTTGTTTGGACACCGTGAAAAAACATCTATACCTTTTTGTAAAAAAGTTATAAGCTTACTCATGGTCTGAGAGAGAAGCTTACTGTTAACTTTGATGGTTTGTTCAGGGTAAGCTAGATTGATGCGTACTTCCTTCACAAGGTCATTTTCTATGTCTTCATTGAGCTCCCATGATTCTTGTGCTGCAGCTATGAGTAAATCTTCTTGTGTTGGTTCCATCATAGCTACTCCTCCCGTGGTGGGGAATTTCATCATGCCATGGGAAATTGACACTACTACATCGAAACTTGCAATTTTGGTTCTTCCAGTGAGTATGTCATAGTTAGATGGGTACCTAACCACTATGAAGGTAAGATTCTCAACTCGAGAGAGGTCTCCATCTCTCAACAGGGCATCTAAGGTGAGCTTCCCAAGGGGAACTACCTTCTCTCCAGTGAAACTTTTAAGAGAGTTGTTGGTTTGTTGGAGTTGATTTTTGATTTCTTGAGGGAGCTTTAGGAAACATTTTCATACATAACCTACGTTACTACCCCAGACCATGTAAGCTTCGTCTATGTTGAAACCATTGAGCTCAGCTTCTATAATGACCGGAGTTGTGACTTTGTTCTGAGGGTTAGTGGAAGGGAAGCATATGCTCTGTTAGTTACATGCGAGCGTTCGTTGCCTTTTGTTGCAGATTTGAATCATGTTCACTTCGAACACCTTCTTTCCAACTCCTTTACCTTCTTTAAGATCCTTGAGTAGGTGAGGTAACTCACAACTTTGAACGGCATATTCAATACCTTTTCTAACTGGAAATAATCATTGGTATTGTGCCTGATGTCATTGTGAAACGCACAAAACATGCCCGCATCCCGCTTGCTTATCGGCTTAGACAATGGAAGGGGAGGACGAAAGTTTTCCTTGAACTCCTTGGAAGTCAGGATCTCTTTTGGATTCTTATTTAGTACAAAGAAAATCAGTTTGTCTTTTTCTTGTGGTTTTTAATTTCTAGAAGAATGGCTTCTATCATCTGACCTTCTATGTTCGTGGTGCTTCTAAGTGTGTTTCTCAAAGAAGGATTGGAAACGAGGATTGTTCCCTTCTTAGGGGTAGCTTCTCCATTTTCTATGGTCGCGTTTCCTTGTTTCTTGATTAAGCAAAGCTTCCTCCCCCCCAGAGGTATGATTCAGTTCTTTCGAAGGAATCTTTGATTGTTTGAGGAATGTTTTCGTGGAAACTTCTTACTAGCTTCTTTGCTTTTATGGAGTTCATGTATCCAGACACACGCGTTTTTCTGAAGCACCACTATAAATCGAGCATTCTTTCCATGAAGACTCTAAGGTCTTCGTGTTCTTTTTCCTGATTTGATGCTGGATAGTTACGTCTTTGGTGCACCTTCTTTCTTGAGTGATGTTGGTCAAAAAGCTTTGATATAAGTCATCAAATGAAGTTATGCTTCTTGACAGAAGGGAATTAAACCATAGTCTGGCCGGTCCTACAAAGGTTTGCATGAACATGTGACAACACTCCGTGTTGTTCCATCTTTCTATGCTAGCTGCTCCCATGAAGATCTGAAGATGATCTTCAGGATCTTCTGTTCCATAATAGGTCTCGATGTTAGTTGACATCTTGATTTTTATTTGAACACAAAGTTTGTTATATGTTCGGAGAAACATGACAAGGTTGATGGCTTATAGGGCTGGTAATGTTCCATGTGTGGCAAGTAGCTTGTGTTAGTAGTGATGATACTTGGAGCTTGCGTTACCACTGGATGACTCATGGATTGGAAGCCTTTGGAAGCTTGCCGTTGTAAGCTTTATAGCCATGGTCGACCATATTGAGACATCATCAAGGCGGCCATCTAAGGGTATGTCATACTAGGAAGCATGAGACCTGGTTGTAGGTAAGCTTGAGGCATGGAATATGTAGCTTCTACCATAGGTGATGTTATCATGCTTCTAGCTAGAGGTAATGACATTAAAGCTTCTGCCAGGAAGGTACTTGTTGAGTGACGTACCACAACAGGTGTGATTTGAAAAAGTTGTTCCATGGTGAATTCTCCCGTTCCATTAGGGGTTATGAGTGAAGCTGTTAGGCTTACCATTTCCCGAGGAAAGCTTGTGTTCTCAAATTTTCCTATCTGAGAGCTACTAAGTCCCTGAGCGTTTCTTCTCAATGGAGAATGTGTGCTAGTCTTTAATGGAGGGGGGCATGGGGGAGAGTATTACCTCAGGTTATTCATTATAATCTAACCTTATTCTTACCCCCTTAGCTTGCTCTTCCTTAGCATAATTCTTCATCAGCTCCTTGAGTTGGATGAACTTTCGTTTAACACCCTCAGGTGTCATATCAGTTAATACACTTACCTTAAGTGATAAACGTATGCCTTATATGATTTATGTATGGGTGAATGCTTGATGGTGCGTGAACGATCTTCGGAAATTGCATGTACCGCAAGGTAATAGTTTGAAGATGTGATTATTTATATATGATGTATGGATGATATTTTTATCTTATGTATGAAAGTTATAAATAGATATAAAAGAATGGTAAGGTATGGAAGAAGGGACCAGACCCTAATAATATTCAAGATAGAAAGGGGCCGAGCCCTAATATTACTCAAGGAAGAAGAGACTAGACCCTAATAATATTCGAGGCAAAATAGGGACCGAGCCCTAATAATACTCGAGGTAGTAGGGAGTAATGCTCTTTAAAGCGTATAAGAATGTAATGTATGAATAATTATAAAGTATGAAAGAAAGAATGGAAGAAAGAAATAAGGTATATATTTATGTATGTACAAAAGAAATATAAGCAGGTTAAGTATATAATATGTATCTTCGGATGTGTATAAATAAGTATGTGAATGTATTGTTTTTTACCTGATTAACTAGAACTCACTCAGTGTAGCTGACTTTTAGTATTCACGCAATTAAATAGACTGAAGCAGCTAGCTTGAGGGAGACACGTGGCAGGACCGACGAGGCTGGCATTTGAAGTTATGTCATGATGTTTTATATTTTATGTTCTGTTTAAAAGATAACGTTTGAATGTTTGTAACGAATGGTTGTCTTTTATCATTATTCCGTGAAGGTTTAAATTAACTCTGAAAAATAGAACTATGTTTACGAGTAAATCCAACGCCAAAGTAGGTCACCGGGAAAAGGGCCTTACAAGTTGGTATCAGAGCATAAGTTCGAGAGAATTAAGCATCCTACATGCTTAGACTCGAATAGAGAACGGGATTTAGGTAAGAAAAGAAATAGAAGCCAGTTCAAGAAAGCCATGTGTCACTCAAGCAAGCTCAGTTGAGGTAAAGTATATGATTAATTTCATGCATAATGTAAGAATGTGTAAAGAATTTAGCTTAATTTCTAGGGATAGGAGTATATGCTTGCATGAACTCTTTGGTTGTCTAATTGTTAGAAGTAGATCTAGCACAAATAGACTCACAAAGGAAAGTGTATAGGGCACAGAAAGTAACGTGATCAGCTAATCACCACTAGCCACTGTTATTACCTGGTAGCCTAATTATCCTTGTACTAAATAGTTCCTTAAGTGATGACGTTTGTGTTTCCTTATAGAATACGAATGGCTGGAGCAAGAAAGGTTGTTGGTCTAGGAGGTCATATTGGGCATCGTGGCAGGCCACATATTTTCCGGGAACCTTCAGTAGAACCAGTTACTAACACAAGGGAGGAAGGAAGTGCAACTGGACAAAATCCAAGCTATAATGAAGGGTATCAAATCGATCCTGTGGTTCATGCCGCCAATTCTCAAGCTGTACCTGCCGCAGTGAAGAACCTGCATCCAGAAGGATCTGCCGGGAGCCATGCAAGGACTGCCGAGAGGTCAGGAGAGAACAGTAAGAGGGATGGATAGAGAGAGATAGGTGACCCGAGTGAGGTTAGGTCAGGGAAATTGATGACAAAAAGAGAGGCCGAGGTGGGTGTAACTACAAGTCGTTTTAAGGTTGCGAACTGCCAAAGCTAACTAGTTTAGGGGATGAAATCGCTACTCTCCAGCGGATAACCGCAATGGACAAGGTTATTCGAATTAACAAATGCCTTCCTGATCAAGCTATGGGTTATGCCACTCAGTCATTTGGAGATGAGGCTTTGTACTGGTTGGAGACTGTGGAGTAGAGGAAGACATACGAAGAGATTATGGTGATGAGGTGGGAGGACCCGAAGGAGTTGGTGTTGAAGCGATTATTAGCTGATGATGAGGTTGAGAGGGTTGAAATTAAGTTTTTGAATCTGAAGGCGGGTAAGATGACACACCGCGAATACACTACTGAATTCAACTACATGTCTAGACTGGTGGCTGACATGGTGAACACTGAAGCTAAGAGGATAAAGTGTTACATCAGAGGACTTCCACAAAACTTCTGCACTTTGGTCAAGACAAGTAAACCTGATACTTTCGATTCTGCTGTTGAACTTGCAGAGATGGTTTAGGATGACTTGGCTGTGGATGAGGTGGTGGTTGAAGAGAAGAAAGAGAAGAAATGGGATGCTCATGTTAAACTACCTGGTACTCAGTTGCGGAACCTTAAGGACATGAAACTGAGGACGTGGGAGAAGAAGTTGTGTAAGACGTGTGGCAAGATGCACGGTGGTGAGTGTCGATGGAGTAAGGGTTCAGACGTTTTCTAATAGTGTGGTAAGAGTCATGCTGGTGAGTGCAAGCTTGGTTCGTATGCTTGCTACAAGTGTGGGAAGGTGGGGCACTATGCCAATGAATGTGACGTAAAGCCCGCGTGTTATAAATGTGGTAAGCCAGGCCATATAGCAAGGGAGTGCACTGAGGGTGAAGCTGGAGGAAGTGGAAGGAAGGATGCTGATCAGACAAGGCCAAGGACCAGGGCATACATGCTAACTTAACAGCAGGCCAAGAAAATCCCTGATGTTGTGACAGGTTCTTTTCTAGCAAACGGAATTTCCGCTTTTGTGTTTTTGATTCAGGAGCAAATAGGAGTTTTGTAGCTACAGTATTTAGTAAGCTATATAAAATGAACCATCGTCGTGTGCCTGAAACTTTTAAAGTAGAAACCGCAAGTGAGACCTCGGTTAGGATAATGAGAATGGTTAAGGATTGTAAGATATAGCTAGAGGAATGTGAGTTCTTTGTGGCCCTGTATGTATTGACCTTAGGAGGGTTCGATGTGGTATTGGGAATGAACTGGCTATCCGAGTTTGATGCTCAGATAGTATGTAAGAGTAGGCTAATAAGATTAAAATCATTTGATGGTAGTACAGTGACGGTTTATGGTGAGAAAGATAGTTCAGGGTTTAATGTCATTTCGATGATAAAAGCCAAAGGATTGTTAAGGTGAGGGTGCGGTGCTTACCTGGCGTATGTTGTCAAAGTGTTGGACACCAAGATTCAATCGATCACATATTCATATTGTATTGATTAGATATTAGATCTAGTTATATGATATGATATTGATTAGATAATTGATGATAATAATAATAATAATAATAATAATAATAATAATAATAATAATAATATGGGAACAAAAGCATGGGACCGTGCCTCTTGACCACGGGGCCGTGGTCACCCTCAACAAAAAGACAAAACGAATTTAGCACATCTCGATAAAAGCACGGGGGCGTGCCTACCTAAGCATGGGGCCGTGCTTCATCCTCTAGACTGCCTATAAATAGTGGCTCACGCTGCATTGATCAAGTGTACCATGAAGAGAATTCTATACGGTTTTTACTTACAAAAACACCCACTAACACTCATATTGAAGATCTAGTGAAGGTTTTGAAGGCTTGGTGGTCATCATCATCAACCATCATCATCATTAAGAAGGAAGATTCATCCATATTTGGTTAGATTGTTCTAGTTTAATCATGTGTTTGTTATCATCATCCACTCTAATGTTCATAACCATGCTCATTATGAGCTAAACTCCATTCACCATCTAAAATCTATGAAGAAGCTTTGTTTTACTTAATGATTATATAAAACATGTGATTGAATTTTGTAAAGTACATGGTTGCAATTATCTTTTGATGAGAAATGTTTCACCATCTTAATTCAACAATTCAATGTTGGTGATTGCCTATCCTATTGACAATCATTCATGATCGATTCATTTTCTTGAAAGATAGAATACTTTGATAATTTATCGAAATATGGATCCTTATATTGTATTTTGAAATTATGAGATATAAGTTATAATCTATTTCTCTAGTTTTGGTAATTCTGAAATAAAATTGTTATCACGATTTGTTAGGTTATCATGCTAGTTAAAGAAATCATATGTTAACGGAATGTGCAATTATAACCTACTTAAATCAACTGAGGGCAGGTTGTGTGATGAACTATAACCACCCAAGGTTGTTAGAATTGGTATTTGAGAAATCGAAGCCAATCCTAATCTTTCAACTTTATTAAACTACTTGCCAACTAAAATTGACATTTTCGTGGTAGTATGACATTAGGAAATGGTTGACTTTAAAATGCGCATGCTACTTTCTTTATGTCATAGGATATGCTCACTTAGAAATGAGGGGCTATTCTATCATATATTATTACTGCAAGTTTATCACATAATCATCAAGGAACAATGGAGTAGATTCATGATCTTAGATGGTAACCTTCATATAATTGAATTACTTTTTTAGAATTTCTCGTCTTGGTCACCTATATATTACATATAAGTATTTATATTTTATAAAAAGTGTAAAAATACGGATCTAACTCAGATCTATAACGATTAACAATTAGATCTAATACCGTGAAGGATCTAGTTCATGATTACTCTTAACTGTTATATTATATTAGTTGTATATATGTGTATATATTTTAGTAATACGTTAATTTGTTGAAGTTGTGAACGAGAGAACAATTGAACAGAGGTTCAATACATTAATCCAACACTTAAATAAACAGAGGATGAATACCTCTATATATAGAAGATGGATTCTAGTTCGTTACACATTCCGTAACGAACTAGATCCACTTCGTTACATTACAATAAATAATAATAGACTTAACTAACTTCTCCCTAATGCGTTAAACATCCTTAACGAATTAGGGGGGGACTTAACTTAACATCTAGTTCGTTAAACATACTTAACGAACTAGATATTCTTAACGAACTAACTTATATAATAATAAATCTTTCACTAATAAATACAAAACATAAATACAAAGACTCGAGATGCAAAACTGTGCACTAACAAAAAGTTCAAAAATCAACCTCAAAATGATTAAAACCCCCGATTGAAGTAAAACGACGATTCATTGTTAGAAACATTTGTGTCCACGGATCGATACTTGGTTCTTACCAATACTATTCTACATATACGATAGGTACACTTGCCTATTTTGTGTGTGTTTAGTCTTAGTAGAAATCACTTTTATAAATTTAAAACACGATCTCGTGCAAAAGCTAAATATCCAATCCTTTACATTTTACAAACTACGTGCACACCACATCAAAGTTTTTGGCGCCATTGCCGGGGACACGGTACGTTTCTAAGAACGATCCAAGTTTTAATTTAATCATTGCTTATAATTGTATAAATTTTTAATTTTTATTGTATTTACTTCTTACTAACTATTAAACTATATAATTTTACGGCTAGCCTAATTTTAACTTTTATTTACCTAACCTTTGCCATAGCTTAATTAACTTAGACCTTAGTTTAGTTTAGAATAGCTTAGCCTAAATCTTAGTTTAACTTTAACTAACCTTTAGTTTAATTTAATAGTTTAAATTTTGATTTAACCCCATGTATGTCCTCTACATTCGGACCTAAACTTGTTTCTCCAATTTCTGAACCTGAACGACTCTTTCGTCGACGAACGCGTAAACGGAATGCAAAAATGGCCGAAACAATCAAAGATGAGTCAGTAGAGGCTACCACATCAGGAGAAAATTAAACCAAAGAAATGATGGTGGCCTAAAACAATGAGCCGAACATGAACCAAAATTCCAAGCCAACTCTCGATGGCTACGGCAATGGACTGGCTCCACCCGATATCACCGAACATTTAGAAATCAAATCAAGCACCATTAATATGGTGGAAAATTCAGTTCAATTTCATGGTCTCCTCGACGAATACCCTTTTTCTCATATATCTCAATTCTTGCGAATCCGTGGAACATTCAAAATCCAAAACTGTCCAGAAGATCAAAAAAAACTCAAACTCTTTCCTTTCTGTCTGAGGGGTCAAGCCTTAGAATGGATAGAATCTCTTACCTCTGGCTCCATCACTACCTGGGACCAAATGCTTGAACAGTTTCTCATCAAATACTTTCTGCCTGATAAAACTACCAAATACCGAGCCAGCATTACCGGATTCCGGACCGATGATGATGAGTCGTTACACGCAGCATGGGAGAGATACAAAAGTCTTCTGAGAAGATGCCCTCATCATGGACTGAGTGTATGGTTAAAAGTACAGACTTTATTTGACGCAAAATCCAGCTAAAACAAACAAGCCATCGACCAAATCGCCTGTGGAGACCTGGGATCCAAATCACCTAACGAAGCATTTGAAGTCTTTGAAAAGGCAGAAAAGAATAGTTTCGCCGATAACCCACCAAGATCTACAACAACCCATAAAGGAATACACCACGTAGATTCCAACACTCTTGTCATCGCACAGATTGAATCCCTTTCTAAGAAATTCGAACAACTTCAAGCCGAACTATCAAAAATCAAAATCACCTGTGACACCTGTGGTGGAACTCCCAAGACAAGTGACCGTAAACAAGTCATCATGGCTATGCAGGAAGTCGATTTCATCGCTCGTTAGAACAACGCTTTCAGTAACAACTACAATCCAGAATGGAGAAACCACACGAATTTCAGCTGGAAAGACGGAGGTAACACTCAACCCCTACCCGGATTCGAAAAAAGGCCGATAAATCAACCCTTCCAACCAAAACCCTAATTTCAAGAACAAAGTTCCAATAGCCATCAAAACCCAAGCTACTCAAATATCGAAGTAATGTTGATCCAAATCATGACCAAAACAAATGAAGCAGCAAAAAAGGCGAACTCAAGAGCTGTTGATATCAGCAGAGCATTGTTAAAACATGAAGCCAACCTAGAAAGTCAACAAGCATCATTACAGAACCTAGAGACTTAGATCGGACAAATTGCTCGACATTTATCCGAAAGACCACCCGGTACTCTTCCAAGCAACACAATCACCAATCCAAATGCAACAGCCAACGTTGTTACACTCAGAAGCGGTACAACCACTACCACACCAACTTCAGAACCAGTTACGGAAAAGGAATCCCCTAATAAAATGCAGGAAAGACTGATCCCAACGGGCACCGTACAACCAAAGGAGCCAGACCAAACTTATATTCCACCTATTCCATACATAGGACGGCTGAAGCAGGAAAGATTGGAAGCTCAATACGGGAAGTTTTAAGAACTCTTCAAACAACTCCACATCAACATCCCTTTTATCGAAGCTATCGCCGAAATGCCAAAATATGACAAGTTCCTCAAGGAAGTGCTAACAAACCAGAGGAACCTGGAGGAGCTATCACATGTCACCCTTAGTGAAGAATGTTCAGCAGTCCTCCAAAACAAGCTGCCAACAAAAATGACCAATCCAGGGAGCTTTACTATTCCTTGTCTCATAGGAAATTAATCTTTTAGCAATGCCTTGGCAGACCTAGGAGCTAGTATTAACCAAATGCCATATACGGTCTTTGCAAAACTAGGGATAGGAACCAAAACCCACCCGCATGAGCATTCAGTTAGCTGACCAATCTATTAAATACCTTCGGGGCATTGTTGAAAACATGCTTGTAAAAATTGACAAGTTTGGTTTCCGAGTAGATTTTGTAATTCTAGATATGGAGGAAGACAAAGTGTATCTCTGATTTTAGGAAGACCCTTCTTAGCCACTGCAAAAGCTATTATTGATATTTGCCACTGGAAAATCAAGCACCATTAATATGGTGGAAAATTCAGTTCAATTTCATGGTCTCCTCGACGAATACCCTTTTTCTCATATATCTCAATTCTTGCGAATCCGTGGAACATTCAAAATCCAAAACTGTCCAGAAGATCAAAAAAAACTCAAACTCTTTCCTTTCTGTCTAAGGGGTCAAGCCTTAGAATGGATAGAATCTCTTACCTCTGGCTCCATCATTACCTGTGACCAAATGGTTGAACAGTTTCTCATCAAATATTTTCTGCCTGATAAAACTACCAAATACCGAGCCTGCATTACCGGACTCCGGACCGATGATGATGAGTCGTTACACGCAGCATGGGAGAGATACAAAAGTCTTCTGAGAAGATGCCCTTATCATAGACTGAGTGTATGGTTAAAAGTACAGACTTTCTTTGACGCACAATCCAGCCAAAACAAACAAGCCATAGACCAAATCGCCTGTGGATACCTGGGATCCAAATCACCTAACGAAGCATTTGAAGTCCTAGAAAAGGCAGAAAAGAGTAGTTTCTCCTATAACCCACCAAGATTTACACTAACACATAAAGGAATACACCACGTAGATTCCAATACTCTTGTCACCGCACAGCTTGAATCCCTTTCTTAGAAATTCGAACAACTTCATGCCAAACTATCAAAAACCAAAATCACTTGTGACACCTGTGGTGGAACTCACAAGACAAGTGACTCTAAACAAGTCATCATGGCTATAGAGGAAGTCGATTTCATCGCTCGTCAGAACAACACTTTCAGTAACAACTACAATACAGGATAGAGAAACCACCGGAATTTCAGCTGGAAAGACGGAGTTAACACTCAACCCCTACCCGGATTCCAAAAAAGACCGATAAATCAACCCTTCAAACCAAAACCCTAATTTCAACATCAGAGTTCAAGTAGCGATCAAAACCCAAGCTACTAAAAAATCGAAGAAATGTTGATCCAAATCATGACCAAAACAAATGAAGCAGAAAAGAAGGCCGACTCAAGAGCTGTTGATATCAGCGGAGCATTGTTAAAACATGAAGCCGACCTAAAAAGTCAACAAGCATCATTACAGAACCTAGAGATTCAGGTCGGACAAATTTCCCGACAGTTATCCGAAAGACCACTCGGTACTCTTCCAAGAAACACAATCACCAATCCAAATGCAACAGCCAACGCTGTTACACTCAGAAGCGTTACAACCACTACCACACCAACTTCAGAACCAGTTACGGAAAAGGAATCCCCTAATAAAACGTAGGAAAGACTGATCCCAATGGGCACCGTACAACCAAATGAGCTAGACCAAACTTATATTCCACCTATTCCATAACTTGGACGGCTGAAGCAGGAAAGATTGGAAGCTCAATACGGGAAGTTTTTAGAACTTCCTAAACAACTCCACATCAACATCCCTTTTATCGTATCCATCGCCGAAATGTGTGACACTCGTCAATTTCAGGTTAACTCCGTTAATTCAAACTCCGTCAATTCAAACTTAAGATCACTTGATCTATAACACACATCTCATTACATTTAAACTAGGGTTTTAAATAACGCTTGACAATCACTACATGTGTAGTCTTTCGGGATTGCACCGAAACGCAAACGAGTTGACGCAAACCATTGGTGAATAAACGAAAAACATCCAAACAATAATTATTTGATAATTATGTGTTAGGCTTATGTGCTATTTGATAATATTATATAGAACACTATCTCAAGATGCAAACAAGTTACTTTAGGCTAGAAAAGTAATAATTAGAAGTTGAGGGGCCTTGGTGTAACATATTATTATTAATAATATTAATAAACCCTAACTCTCTCTCTCCCTCCCCACAACCGATCGGCCCCCATTCCCCTCCCCTCTTGCGACGGCAGCCATCACCACACCCATATCACACCCGTTTTGACCTTAGTTTTCATAATCGGAGCATCCCGCACATGTTTCTAAGCATCTCTCACCTTTCTCTTGGTTGTTTCTGCGTTTTTAAGGTATAAACATGAAACCCTAATTTTGTAAATCATGTATTAAGTGTTCTTATGCTTTGTATGGATTAGATGATGCTTGATTATGCTTTGGTTATTGATTTAGATGATCATATGTGATTTTGAACGGTGAAAGATTGCTAGAACATTGATTTTTTGTAAAACCTAGAGGGTTTACTACTGATTCTTATGGATAATTATGTTTATTGCATGTTCGGAGATATGTCGTATGCTTAGGATGTATGTTAGACGATTATGTGTGTTTGCTGAGTTTTGACAGCAGTGATAGTTAAACTTGAACGAGGTGTAACTTGTTAAATATAAAACCAAATCGGATTAATTATGAGTCAAAAAGATATTGCTCTGAGTCTAGTTTTCAGAAAACCCAACCACGCTTAATTTGGAGGTGTTTTGGTTGCTCAAACGATTTAAATGTGATTAAAGGTCAAAACTGGTACTGGACAGATTGTAAGTTATGTTTAGACAACTGTAACTAAATGTTAATGTGGAAATTGGTCGAGGTCGTTAACACTACGGGGTACTATGTTGAGTCTAGTTTCTATAAAGTCCAAGTTTGTAATTTTTCGACGAGTAAAAGTTAACTTTTATTATTTTACAAAACTGAAGTGCAAATCTAAATTGTGAGACCTGCTGTTAGGCTGTTTTGTAATTATCATATCTCATGAACTACAAGACCAAATGGGTTGGTTCCACTTCTGGAAGTTAACATGTTGAGTTAAGAACCTAACACAATTGTTCTTGCTTTAATTAGATTTTTCATTTAACGGGAATAACAAATATAATTCTGTTGCGCATAATTTTGACTGCTGTGAGTTTACTGTAATGTTTTGATCATTGTGAGAAATCTATGTGGAATAAAAATACAATAAAGATAGTTCTGGAAACCTAACTGATGTGTGATTTTATGATGATTTTTTGTGAATTAATTGATATGTTATGATCTGTTGAATAGAGTAATCTTTCAAGTAGAATTCTGTCTTGATGAAACTAGCTGCTGAATTATATGAAAATATATGAAACGTGCTTGTTGCTAGATAATTGCTTTGTTTTGACTAAATTGCCCGTGTGGGGAATAATTGCTAGTAATGTACACTATTAATACTTGACACTTAAGTAGTTGTTCACACATGTAACGTATCACCAACGTGTTTGTCGAGTCGCATTTATTTCACAAACGAAACACGAAACGTATCTTATGCATACGTGTTATGAGCCGAGTCTAGAGACTCGATAATAGTTCCAACACTTAGAAAATCTCATTTGTTATTTTAGAACGCTAGTGAGGATTTTCTATGACGCGCATCACTTGGGTGACTTGTTTTATTGAATTATTCGCAAACAGTGAGTTTCACGTTCCCCTTTTAACTCTTTTAAACGCTTTTTCACTTGGGGGAGAATACATACTCCGAAACGCTTTTAGATTTTGTTATTAGATTATATATCACTTGTAAAGGCTAAGTGGCAAACAAAACAACTAAAGTCCTTCATAACATCGAACCGTTTAGTATTGGATAATAGCGAGTCACTGTTGAGTAGTACTACTGGGTTTGACAAACCCCACCCAACGCTAAACTCGACTGGAGGTCGAGTGGGTGTAATCTTGGCTAACACATACCATGGTCGGGATAGACATGGTGGCAAGGCAAATGATAGAAAGTCAGCTTCGGTGTCGAACACTTAGCAATACTTGCTTTATAGGCTAGCTACCTATAGATATATAATTGATTTAACATTATCTAGTAACGCAAACGAAAAACGCAAAACGCAAAACGCAAACGCTTTATTTATATAAACTTGTGAACTCACCAACCCCGTGCTGACACTTTTAGTGTTTTATTCTCAGGTAGCCGAGGCGGGCGCGCGGTATAGGATCATGCATTACTTTGAACGCTATTGTTTATGCAAACTTTTTTTTAAACTGTTATTAATTGGGTTTTTAAGTCGTCCTGCGTGACGCAACACTTGGTTTATGGTTTTACGCTTCCGCACTTATTTACACTCAAATATTTTCGTGTTTTGAAAACTTTACTTATGGTTTGACTATAACTAATGATTCAGATCTTGTTAGTTCACACCCTCTGACGGTAAAACTCCGTTAGTGGATTTTGAGGGTGTGACAAAATGCCAAAATATGACAAGTTCCTCAAGGAAGTGCTAACAAACAAGAGGAACCTGGAGGAGCTATCACATGTCACCCTTAGTGAAGAATGTTCAGCAGTCCTCCAAAACAAGCTGCCAACAAAAATGACCAATCCAGGGAGTTTTACTATTCCTTGTCTTATAGGAAATTAATCTGTTAGCAATGCCTTGGCCGACTTAGGAGCTAGTATTAACCTAATGCCATATGCGGTCTTTGCAAAACTAGGGATAGGAACCAAAACCCACTCGCATGAGCATTCAGTTAGCTGACCAATCTGTTAAATACCCTCGGGGCATTGTTGAAAACATGCTTGTCAAAATTGACAAGTTTGTTTTCCCAGTAGATATTTTAATTCAAGTCATGGAGGAAGACAAAAGTGTACCTCTGATTTTAGGAAGACCCTTCTTAGCCACTGCAAAATCTATTATTGATGTTTGCGCCGACAAACTCACTTTCAGGGTCAATGACGAGGCAATCACTTTTGATATAGGAAAATCTATGCAATATCTGCAGCATCACGATGACACATTATATTGTGTCGACATTTCTCCCTCACTAATGCACTAGATATAAAAATATTAATTGACATCGGCACCAAACTCGTTTTAGAAAACAAAAATCTCAACATTAATAACAATAATCAAGAAACATCAGAAGTAGTATATGAGATAACTGAAAAATTAATGAAAAGTCAAAAACATCAATTGAAGAACCACCAGTCTTAGAGTAAAAAGAACTTCCAAACCATCTCGAATATGCTTTCCTCGAAAAAGGGTCTCAATTTCCAGTAACTATTTCATCTCACCTTTCTAAAAAAGAGAAAGACTAACTTCTTCAGGTTCTTAAAAACCATAAGAAGGCCATCACATGGAAGATCATGGATATCAAGGGCATCAGTCCTTTGGTTTGTACTCACAAAATCCTCATGGAAGAATAATACAAATCCGTGGTCAAACATCAAAGACGTTTCAATCCTAACATGTAAGATGTAGTGAAGAAGAAGTAATCAAACTCCTTGATGTCGGATTAATCTATCCATTCTCATATTTACCTTGGGTTAGTCTCGTTCAAGTAGTACCCAGGAAGGGAGGAATGACAGTAGTAATGAACGAGAAGGACGAGCTGATACCAATCAGGACCATCACAGGCTGGTGAGTTTGCATTGACTACCAGAAGCTCAATGACGCCTCAAGAAAAGATCATTTTCCACTTCCTTTCATCAATCAAATGCTTGAACATTTATCTGGAAAAATGTTTTGCTGTATTATTGATAGATTTTCCGGATATTTCCAAATTCCCATTGCTCCTGAATATCAGGAGAAAACCACTTTTACATGTTCATACGGAACCTTCGCCTACCGAAGAATGCCGTTTGGGCTATGTAATGCTCCAGCCACCTTTCAGCTATCCATGGTAGCCATATTTCACAAAATGATCGAAAACTCTATGGAACTATTCATAGACGACTTTTCAGTCTTTGGAGACTCTTTCGATCATTGCTTGAAAAACCTCGACAAAATGTTATCCTGATGTGAGGAAGTAAATCTAGTGCTCAACTAGGAAAAATGTCACTGTATGGTTAAAGAAGGCATCGTTCTCGGCCACAAGATTTCTCAAAAGGGATTAGAATTGATATAGCAAAATAGAAACTATCTCTAAACTTCATCACCCAACTTCAGTAAAAGCCATTAGAAGTTTTCTAGGTAACGCAGGATTTTACCATCGTTTCATAAAAGACTTCTCCAAAATCGCTAGGCCTATGACTAAAATTCTGGAGAAAGACACACATTCGTCTTCTCTGAAGAACGTGTTGAATCATTCAACACATTAAAAGACTAACTTGTCAACGCACCAATCATGACTACACTCGATTGGACCCTTCCATTCGAAATCATGTGTGATGCAAGCGACTTTGCAGTTGGATTCGTACTCGGATAACGCAAAGAAAACCACTTTCACCCAATTTATGGGAAGGACTTTCATCTTCCTATTGAGTTGGAGCACCGTGCTTCATGGGCCCTCCAAAGGGTTAATCTTGATTTATCTGCCGTGAAAGGCACTCGTTTCCACCAATTGCACGAGTTAGAGGAGCTCCGGGATCACGCGAATGCTCAATCGTTCAGGTATAAGGAGCAGATGAAGGAACTACATGATAAAAAATTGAAGGGTAATAAGCAGTTCATGTGTGGGGATATGTTTTTATTGTATAACTCCCGGTTGAGGTTATTCCCGGGAAAGTTGAAATCCCGATGATTGGGACTGTTCACTGTCACGGAGGTATTCCCGTATGGCACTATTAAAATACAAGATAAGAGCGGGAAATTTAAGGTGAACGGTCACAAGTTGAAGCACTTCATAGGCGAGCCAGTTGCTGATCAGACGGTCGAGGTGTTATACCTTGACTCATTCAACGAGGCATAGACGTGTTGGATGCATCATTCGGGAGACAGCTCGAGTTGTAGAGTGTGTATTATGATTTTCTTTATCATCTGTTTTATGTATTTTATTTTTGTCACTTAGGATAGTTCTTGAAAACGGTTGGTATAGCCAAGGTGATCGACTACTTACATGGTATAACCCCAAAGTTTAGCTTCCAAATTTCGGAGTTCGCTCTAGTGACAGTATTTCCTAGTCATCAGATCCTTGAATTCAACCCAAGGTAGAGCCAATGCCGGCTCATGACCTCGAGTCCTGATTTTGGAGTTCCACCAAGTCAAAGCTCCTAGCTTAAGGGTGCTAGCATCATTCTTGACCCTAAGATTCTCCGCGCAATTGCACGTGCTTAAAGCGGCTTCCATGCTCTCGAACCATTGTAACAAGCCGGTGGCACCTTTCGAGCCGGTGAACACGGTGGATTTTGAAGCAACAATGGTTCGGTAGGATTGATCGTGGTTGTTGCCATTATTATTGTTGTTGTTGTAGTTGTAGTTGTTGTTGTTGCCATTGGTTGATTGATAATAGCGGGAATAAGAGTGGCCATTTGAGCGAGCACTGTTGCCAACGGGGCATTGTTGTCATTGTTGTCATTAGAGGCATCGTGACGAGGAGGCATTCTAAGAATCATCATACAAAGATGGATAAGTAAATGATTAAGGAATAATAAAGTGGATGTTTAATTATAAAAGAAAGATAGTTCAAACTAGAAATGTCATGGCATCAAAAATTGAATACGAGGTAAACTATAAAACGTTAGTTACAAGGGCCCTCATATTTGCAAGTGGCATCATCCTCAAGCTCATCGCCAAGTAGTTGATTACTTCCTATCGAGCAATTGACTGATGGGGCTAAGAATTCTCCAATTGGGCCTATTAGTTATCCATGGGTGGGGGAAGGAGTTCTCATTAAGAGGTCCCAACTAAATGGGCTATAGGTGGAGATACTTGGTGATGGAGGGTTCAAAGGCACGCCCAACTCTCCTAGCGTAATGTAGTCTTCGTCCAATGGTTCTAATGATGTGGGAGTTTTCGAAAGGGTTGACGGAATCAAAAGACATGCTACAAAAAGGAAGTTAGTACAGCTAATAGAACATAAGTTCAGCCTAAGGGACATTCTTAGACGTCGGTCGGTTACTGACTCTCTACGACCAAGGCTCTGATACCAATATGTCACACTCCACGGCCGAAGGCGGAAACGCCGAGCGTGCGTAGATTGAAATCATGCACATGGTATTAAATGTAAAAAAACTCTTATTAAAAAAACCAACACATTGTTTAAACCAAACATAATCCAAAATAGAAAACATGACATAGCAATTAAACTTCTAAGTCTGGCTCATCCCCTATATGAAACTTCAAGAATCTTCCTTATTTTCCATTACCTGAAAAACATGCGAGAGTGTTAACTAAAAATAGCTGGCGAGAACATTGGTTTTAAATAAAAACAGAAAAATAATTTTTTTGTTGAAAATATTCCATTTGTGTTAAGTTACTAATATACTTTTGTGTTTTTAACCAAACCTCTGACACGATTAGCGAGTAGTTTAATCCACGATTCGACTATTATGTTTAATGTTTAACGATCGTCAGATTCTGAGCACACGGGCCTCTACCTAAGGCCTGAGTGGGCGGGTCGGGCCAATATATCTATCATCATACTACCACGAGCTTAACAAGTTACATGCGATTAAGTTTATACTTGTAATGATCATGCACAATGAATATTTTGAATAAAGCTTGAATCGAATAACATATATAAAACATAAAATAAATAAGTTGCATGTCTCCACCCCAAAGTATAAAACGCTTAAAAATATGTAAAAGGGGCTATGAACTCACATTTCTTGATGGATGAACACGAACACGAGCAAGAGTTTGTAGAACCGGTCACAGTATGCCTTATATTAAGTTTTGATTTTTAAATTAGTTTGAGTGTCGGATACTAGAATGTTCTAAACCAAGAGCATGACCTCCGACAAGTTGATTCCCAGGTAAGAGTCATGGGTCCAATGGGTTTATTTTGCTTGTTAGATACATACATACTCGGTTTATACTCTATTTGTATACAAACTTAGAATGTTATAGAATAACTTTGATAAATAAAAAATTGTGAGGTTAAAAGTGTAATATCATAAAGTTTAGGTTGTTTATCGACTTTTAAAACAGTATAGGGTTCTAAGTGTAAATATTATAATTTAGGATATTAATTGAAATTAATAAAAGTATAAGGTTTAAAATGTAAATATTATAATTTGGGATATTTGTGATAACTTTATGAGATTTTGAAGACATAAAAATTTTCGTAGTCGTTCATGGAAATATTCTACTTTTAATCCAAGATCTACATAAACTAATTGTGATTTCTTGGAATAACATGATCATCATAATATTTTAAAGCAAAAAAACATGGGTTTTATTAAAACTTTATGATGATCATGGTGATAGTATATTAACGACTATGAAGTTTCAAATAAAAACTCAAAAACATAAGAACAAACAAGATGAAATTCATAAGAGAAAGAAAAAATGTATAAAGATAAAAAATGAAAAGTAAAAAGACTAACTTGTTTATGCTTAGAGAGAAAAGAGAGAAAGAGATTTGGTGTGAAAAATAATGAGAATGTGAGGCTCTATTATAGGCCAAAAGTTGAAGTTTGAATATGATTTAGATGAAGATAAAACTTATTTAAAGATTAACTGATAACTTAATAATAATAATAATAATAATAATAACAATAATAATAATAATAAACATAATATATATATATATATATATATATATTTACGCACATATAATGTGCACGACACATTTACTTTTTATTTTTATTTTTTTTTTCAAAGTTAAAAGATTAGATAAACTAACTATAGAAACAAGTTTAACTTAGAAGGTTCTAGAATATTCCATTTTAACATACTTGATTAATTTAAGTACTTAGAATAAAATAATAATAACAAAATATTAATCTAGGCATTCTGGTTCAACATTTCATATTAACGATTAAGCATGTTTATGATAAAATGAGTATAGAATCATATAATTATGCATAAAAACTTAATGTTATTAAATAAATAACATATAATTCAATACTGATAAATGTAGACGATGAAATTAATACAATAACAGTATTAAATGAGTACAAAAGACTAGCGTTTATTAGGAAGAAAAATCCAAAGATGTTACACACTACATCGGTTGTTCTTAGCCATAAATGAGCAGGCATCTGGTCATGTCATCACAATCTTTGGAGTTCTAAACACCACCCTCGTCTAGAAGTGGAACATTGTCCCCAAGGAGTTATTTACTCCTTCCGATGGGAAGAGTAATCACATCTAGTATGCACACAACCTCGAACACCTAACAAGGAAATGGGGCTAGAAAGTCACCTGTAAGCGATTCCTTTTAGAGTTAATGGTAACTCCTTTCCTTAATTGGACACGGCTAACTGTATAATAATTACATGTATCAATTAACTGTCCTATCCATATCATATTTCAAGGTTGTTGTATCCCCTAACTACGGGGATCCGGGGGCAGCACCCCTGGCAGCATGGTTCTAGGGGCGGTAGCCCCTAGCGGGGTCCAAGGGGCAGAGACCCTGGTTGGGGTTAAGCTGCCAGGTCAGTTTTGAAAAATTTTATTTTCGTTAATAAGTCTTTACTAAAAACCTCATCAAAAAACTGAAGTTTAATTATTTAATCAATCAAATCTTCATTTTAAACGTTACCTTTCATTGTTAATTATTTACTTATTCTTATCTTAACCATCATATAAGTACATATCTATCGTTTACGTACGTATACTTTTTTAGCTTTAGTTTATTCGTATAATCACTTAGGCCCGTATAAGTTTCTTAGCGCGTAAATCACCCTCCGTATAAGTCCTCTATTGTGTAAGTCATGCATACTTACACGGCGTATATACATATACGATGTACATACATACACGGTACACAAACATACACGTCGTATATACTTATACGATAAACAATACATATACGGTATAAATACATGCACCGTTTATATACATATACGGTGCACATACATACACGCCACATATACTTATACGGCGTATATACTTATACGCTAATCGTACTTATACGCCCTATTATTCTATCCAACTCTCTTTTTCACATTTTTAAGGTTTTTCTTCGATTCTGATGCCTCAACCGCCGTTAACCACCATGGTTGGTCGGGGTTTGATCGTTAATGGCCTAGGTAGCTTCAGGGTGTCCAGATCTGAGCTATGGTGGTCCTTAAGCTCATTTTTGGTTGATTAAGTACCCGAATAAATCTATATCTAGATTCAAACGGCTCATACAACATCTCGGGGCTGTTGTGCCGGGTTCTAATACGTTGGGTCAGCTGAGATATTTTGGGATGAGAAAATGCTTAAGGAAGATTGGAATCTTCTCAACCTCCCTGAAAAATGGCTAAGTATGGACATAGGGCACACTTGGACATCCGAGCAAGCTTTTACTTAAGCCTAGCAAAAGGTTATCTTCTTGAAATATTCTTTAGTGTCAGGGTTCACTATGTCTAGCAAGGCTGTTCTTCAAAGCCAAGCAAAGGTTGCTTCCCAGCAAGCTCTTGGCTATACCAAGCTTTTGAAGCCAAGTACTTTGGAAGATCTAGCTAGGTTATTCATTAATAAACACTGTTCCGAGTATGCTTGAAGAAAGTTGATAAAGAATTATCTTAAGGACTTTGCCGGGCAAGATTCAACTCTGAGCAAGCTACAGTGCTACGAGCACACTTGGGTTTGCTTAATAAGTTATTCATTAACTGTAGGTTCCCTGGATGGATCTGCACGGGATATCTCGATCTACACAGGTGCGGAATCCCTGCGTAGGTTGTTACGAGCGTAGAACACGAATCAAACAAACACACGATATGAATAAACGAACACACGTTATATTATAACCGAAACACGTGATATAATCACTGAATACAGACTCAATACTCTCTGGTTCTCACGTCTCTCGACTCACACACGTCTGTATACGATTACCTTCAACACCCTAAACAAGCCGTGACCTAGCGTATAAATACACGACAACTTCGCGTGATATGTTCAGGCGAAGTTGTTGCTAACTCCGCTTGACTAACAAGTTCGCCTGATAAGCGAACTTGCCAGTAACTTCGCTTAAACATAAACAAAACACAATTAACATTACAGACTGGATTACAGACACTAGACTATGAACTACTGACATTATGCACCAACAGACTCCGCCTTGGCAGTAGCTTCATATCTTTATCTTTAAGCCCTTGTCTTGTAATCTTCATGCATGCACTCCCTCTCTTACACAGACCGTGAGTACTCGCTGATATTTCCTCGCTTCGCCTTTCCAAGTAGGAATATAGAATATCTTCTTCTCGTTTAACACCTGTAGATCAGCTTTAGATAAATTAACAAGATGCATCGGATCATACACTCTTAGCACTTCTTGTTCGTCTTCGTCTTCTATCACGGCTTCAGCAGTCTGGCAATCCACATACCACCATTTCAGATCTTTAAGCACATCTTGAGGCATAGTCTTCATTGGAACCTCTTTCAAACACCGAATCGGCTTATATTTAATCACCATCCAAGGTTTGCCATCTGCTCTCATTCCTCTTTTAGTATCTTCAACTAATTTCCCTTTCTGTGGTTTTAACAACTCAAACTTTTTCTCTTTAATACTTTCTTTCCATACTATCTTCCCAATAACTCTGGTCATATTATCATCACTTCTATTAATCAACCCCAGTCTGGCCAAATCCTTTACCTCACACTCAGGTAAGGTATTTAGAGATCTCAACGTCCTCTTAAAGTATTGGATCCCATCATATCTTTTCACCACGAACACTTTTAGATGTTCATCATATAACCAACAGATAATGCCTTTCTTTGACTCAGCGTACCCTTTAATATTATAACTTTTCTTGAACATTGTAGGTACCACTGGTTTCTTCGTTTTGATAAACCAATGAGCATAGCCTTCCTTCCATCTAGGCTGCTCCTCCCATTCTGTATCATCAACTACTGTATCTTCACATACATTCGACTTCTCAACGGTTGGAAGCTCGTGTTCAACATTCTCCTCTACAATTTCATCTTTCGATGTGGTTGTCCCAAGAGCTTGAGTAGTTCTTGGCAACTCACCACCTGCACCTTTCGATGCATTGGGATCATCGTCTCTGTCATTCTTCTTCTTTGTCCTGAGCTCGTCGCCTTTACAGCTCGTCTCCCCCTGAGATGCCAAGAACTCCTTCATAGCATCTATAATTTTTCCATGTTCAACCAGGAGGGACGACTGTAGTTGATTTTCTGCTACTAGGCGCTGAATAGCCTGGGTCTGGATAAGATATATCCTAGATTGCTCTGCCACGACCCGCTCTAGTGCAGCTATTCTTTCCGAGTCTGATAGGGTTGCATCGAAATCGAACCTCATGTGAGATATGTCTTGAGTATACTGAGGAGGGATTTCGAATGAAACCGGGACATCAGAAGTAGCTGTGGACGTAACCGCAGGTGGTATCGTGACCGACAACCCTGCAGTGTGAACCACTGTCGACTCAATAACCTGTGCAACAACCTCCGACGGAGTAAGCGTTGGAGGCGGCAACGATACAATATCTGGAGTCGTCAGCTGGAGTGTGATGGATGGGAGGCCAACAGATGATGATGTAGCCACCACGGGAACGTCCGTGGCGCTTGGCCTTGTGACCTGTAATGGTGTAGGGACAATTGACATACCGGACAGTGCGGGCGGAGCGAAACGTATGACTCTAGAGCTCTCACCAGCTCCCCTACCTGCACCTGTCCTGTCCCTTCTTGAACGTCTGATCAACTTATGAATGTCTTCTTCTTCTTCTGACTCACTGTCGTCATCTGTCCTCTTTCTCTTCCCATACGTCCTCTCTTGAGTCACCATCATACGTCTTGCCTCATCCATTACATCATCAAAATCTGAGTCATCCACCGTCGTAGCTGCTCTAGTAACATTTACTCCCGTACTCTGTGGAACCGAGACCTGTATATTTTCTTGAAGATCAACTCGGTCCATGTCAAAAAATCCTTGGCCGCCAAAAGCAGCGTCAAGGTCTACCTCTTCTTCAGCTGACACAACAGGCGCAGCAGGTACAGCTTGAGGTGATCCCGCATGTTGTGTTTGAGGATCTCTAAACTCGTCCCCATTAGCAGGAACATACTCCGGGTTGATTAAATACCCAAACAGTGGAGTATGCCTAGGACGCAGTTCAGGCTTGCTTCTAGCACTCAAAGTTCTACATTGAGCAAAGATACGCTTGTTCACACTCTCCACGTATCTGATAGGGCGACGTTGAGGCAACGTGGGAGCAATATGATTCAAGATCATTTGGAGAAATCTGGGATACATGATGAATCTCTCACGCCCCATCGCCCTTCGCTGTCGATCAATCTCATAGAAGACCATCTGACTCAAGCTGTAACGCTTGTTATAAGTCAGAGCAGTCATCGCCGACTGCAAGGTCGCGCCCATCCCGTCATTGCCCGCCTTCCTCCCTGACATGCAGACAATCATTACGTGCATGAGGAAGCGCCACTGATCGAGCAAGAAACCTTTCCTTCTTTGTGTATCCCCCAACGGACCAGAATATCCCATTCGTAGAAATGCTCCATCACGGAACGGAGCAACAAACTCTGTCGGGTCGTCCCTCGTCTCCTCTCCGAATTGCAAAGCCACCCGGATTTGTTCAGACGAGAACTGAACATCTTGACCATTTACCGTTGCACGCATCACCGGGGGGTCGACGCGGCAGTCATATTCCACCGTCTGCCAGAAATCCTCAATGTTGGGCAAGGAAATAGGCAGAGTTGTCGTAATGGCGTGGAATATCCTTGAGCGTAAAAGGAAGGTGATGATTTCGCGGAAATCATCAACTCCGCTCGCTTCCGGGTCTAAGGTGATATACATGTTGTGACCCGGGAATAACTGTCTTTGTTGATCACCTCCGTCATCACCGCCTGCACCACCTGCTCCAGCAACAGCAGCCATATCTGCAACAAACAGGTTAAGTTAGATAAACATCAAAGCGAATCAGAAGTTCGCCTGTTACCATGAGCGAAGTTGTGATCAATTCTGTATAGGCGAAGTTAAAGGTGAGGCGAAGTTGGGAAACAACTTCGCTTCAACTTGAACTTCGTCTGATAATAGTTAAGTAAAATGATCCAGGCGAAGTTACGGATAACTTCGCCTAATCACAACATCGCCTCATAAACTGTTTCAAAATCAATAATTAGGCGAAGTTACGGATAACTTCGCCTAAACTTTAACTTCGCCGAATTTGAATCGGCAACAGTTAGGGATTTAGAACGACGTGTAGATGATGATTTCGGAGATCGAGGACTCCGAAATACATGATTTTATGAAGTTATAGACGTTCATGCAAATTACTATCACATAATATCAAGTTTGAAAATCGGGTGTTTAGGTTTCAAATAATCGAGGTCACGAAACGGTTCGAATCGACCTGTGATTAACATTAACGACCATGATTATACGAATATAGAACCCTACACACCTTTAATCTGATTTGAATCGAGGTAAAAAATAACAGATGATCGATGATATAAGTTCGCCGGTTGACAGGGAGTTAAGTTCGCTGGGTTTTTGAAATTATGATCCTGTTTGACCTTAAAACTTCTTTATATAGGGTCAAAGTTAGTACAGGCGAAGTTATCGACAACTTCGCCTATTCCAGGCGAAGTTATCAACAAGTTCGCCTGTATTTACAAAACACACCCCTATACTTTTAATAATTTTCAATAAAGTTTTAAAAACATCCTTTAAAGCGTTAAATGATACGATCAAGACCAAGTAACCAGGTATAAAATCAAACAATTACAAAAGTAACAAAAATTTGAAAAATTAAAGTACACGGGATCAAATTTCAGTCTCGACAGGGACTACCATGTTTTAAAAAAGATCCGAACAGGAATCATACTAATTTCGTGACTGTCACACAGATCCGTGTTCAGCTGTATTATGACATAAAGAAACAGGTTGTAAGCAGGTAATCTACTTAGAATGGTTTTCATCGTTTATGTGATACGAGTTAGGTTCAATTAAGCTCAAAACTTAAGTGGGCAACAACTCAGAGATTATGATGCCTCATATCTATTCTCAAAGCGTATTTGGCTTTCACCAAGTCACCCCGAATTGACCTTGACCCGTAGTGTCTGATTAAGTAGTGATTACACTTCGATATTAGACTCTATTTCCCGTTCACCTTCTTGCGTCTTGATTGAGAATCATTAACCTTATGAACTCTAGAATACACACATTTTTTTTTTTTAATCTAACATATATATACACAACTTCAAGTAGAAAATAACTGCAAGTCCCGAATCTGGATCACTGCAGTGTCTTGACATGCTATCTTCACGGGACTTAGAACACTCACGGGCTCGTGTATGACTGGGTAATCGCTTTTCTGCCTATCATTTGGAAAGATATGTATGAAGACATGCACAACTCTTAAGGAGTTTCCACATAAAATCGAGTAGATTTAGTTAGTATCACTTCTACTTTTACGCACCATGACATACAATGACTGTTCTAAAGACTTTTAAGCCTAATAACTTCACTAGTTAAGCACACAGAATCAGTATATCTATCTCTTTCCAAGGTTGGACCAATTTTCTGTTAAACATAGTAAAATAACTTCTTACGAAGTAGTAGACTTGAAAAATAATTTCATTTCCCTAAAAAAAATTTTTTGATTTCAATCGCCCCGATCAGTTCAAAGTCTTCAGGCAAACAGTTATCCTGCGAATCCAAAGGATTAGCTGGACCGACCACATACAAGTTTGTGTCCTTCTAACTAAGTATGATCGACTAATTTTCAGCGAAAGAAAAAAAACACATCATAAACCGCCCCGGTCACATTCAGTCATCTGGTTAATGGCAACCCTCAAACTCTACAAGTAGAAAATGAGGACCAAACATATCCGAGGATATGTCCTTCAAACTGAGGTAACCGACATAATTTTAAGCGATAGTGACATTTTTTTTTTATATATGCACAAAAAGCATGGTTACTCGGGATTGATCATCCCATTCAACTCAACAAGGTTTTGAAATCTTGATTTGTCAAACGCTTTAGTATATAAATCAGCGAAATTATCAAGCGTATCCACCTTTTCAAGCACAATCAGTTTCTTCTCAGCACAATCCCGTATAAAATGATGACGTATGTCAATATGTTTAGTTTTACTGTGCTTTACGGGATTATTAGTTACTGAGATCGCAGCAGTGTTATCAATACAAATTGGAGTAAGTGAGAAATTCAGACCATAGTCGCGTAACTGTTGTTGAATCCACAGAACCTGGGAGCAGCAGTTGGATGCTGGCATATATTCTGCCTCACATGTTGAAATGGCGACTGATGTCTGCTTCTTGCATTGCCAGGACACTAATCTGCCTCCTAGAAACTGACATCCTCCAGTAGTTGACTTCCGACTCTGATTGCACCCTCCATAATCAGAATCTGTGTAAGCTACCAACTCCAAGTCTCCTCCCTTCGCGTACCACAACCCCAGCTTAGGTTTGCCTTTGAGATATCGCAAGATCCTCTTCACACCCTTCATGTGAGATTCCTTTGGGTTTGCCTGAAAACGAGCACAAAGACAAACTGCAAACATAATATCAGGCCTAGAAGCAGTTAAGTACATTAAAGAACCTATAATAGCCCGATACTGAGTTGGGTCCACATCTGCGTCATTGTCTGTCTCAGCACCCAATTTATGGTTGACGCAGATTGGAGTATCAAATGGAGTGCTGTCCTCCATCTTGAAGCGTTTGAGCACATCATGGACATACTTGGTCTGATGAATGAACGTCCCATCCTTCTTCTGATCAACCTGCAATCCTAAAAAGAAAGTTAGTTCACCCATAGCACTCATTTCAAACCTTTTATTCATGACGGCCTCAAACTCCTGACACATGGAGACTTTTGATGCAGCAAAGATAATGTCATCCACGTAGACTTGCACCAGCAGGAAGTCGCTTCCTTCTCTCTTGAAGAACAACGTGCTATCTATCTTCCCTCTTTCAAACCCATTTTCAAGCAAGTAATCTGATAAGGTTGAGTACCAGGCACGCGGTGCCTGATGTAGTCCATACAACGTCTTGCTTAACTTGTACACGTGGTCTGGAAAGTCTGGATCAGGAAAACCCGGAGGTTGCTCAACGTACACAACCTCATCAACTTTCCCATTTAGGAACGCACTTTTCACGTCTAACTGAAATACCTTCATCCTCTTATAAGCAGCAAATGCCAAAAACAATCTAATGGCTTCCAATCTTGCCACAGGAGCGAATACTTCATTATAATCAATCCCCTCTTGTTGACTAAAACCTTTAACGACTAGCCTCACCTTGTTTCTTATAATAATCCCTTTCTCATCTCTCTTGCACTTAAAAACCCATTTTGTGCCTATCGCATGCACATTCTTTGGTTTTTCAACCAAAGTCCAAACTTCCATTTTCTTGAATTGAGCCAGCTCTTCTTGCATGGCTTTGACCCACGAGCTGTCCTTTAGAGCCATTTGATAATTCTTTGGTTCAATCTGGCTGATTAAGCTGGTGTACAAGCATTCGTTGATTATGCCTGTCTCCTTAATGCTTGTGTAAACACTAGTGTGCTCATTCAAGCTACGTCTTTTTTGTACACCAGAGGACACATCACCAATCACATTCTCCAAAGGTTGATCTTTATGAATTCTCGTGGTAGGAACCGAACCGACATGCAAATTGTCTTCCAAGTTAGAAGCGAGCTCGTCAATGGTTGTTCCTTGCTGAGAGTGAAACGGATTGAAAAATTCTTCTTCAGGAGAGGCAGCAGGGGTATCGATAGCATTTGATGAGGAAGGTTGACATTTATCAAACAACTGTCTTTGCACTAGATTTTCTTCCTCATCAAGGATCATCTTCGTAGCAACTCTTTCTTCTACTTCTGCACTATCCAAATAACGTATGTTAAAAGACTTAAAAAGTCTATCATAGTCGAAAAACTCAGCAGGTCCGTTGCTTGGTTTTGGCGGTTTGTAACTTGTGATATCGGTGTTACACACCACCTCAACCTTGCCGGTCGATGTATTAAAGACACGTCTGTTGGGAGTCCCAACAACATAACCGACTAAGATTCCTTCATCTGCTACTTCACCAAATTTAGAATTTGTCTTTAAAATAGAACAATGGGACCCGAATGGTTCAAGACCACTCAAGTTGGGCTTCCTCCCATGCATAAGCTCATAACACGTTTTATTAAGTCTTTTAACAGTCAAGATTCTATTCAGGATATAACAGGCTGTAGCAACAGCTTCAGCCCAGAACACCACAGGAAGCTTCGAATCAGCCAGCATAGTTCTGGCTCCTTCAATTAACGTTCTATTCTTCCTCTCAGCCACTCCATTCTGTTGCGGAGTATACGGAGCGCTGTACTGGTGCTCAATCCCTTTCTGAAGGCAGAAGATCTCCATTTCATAATTCTTGAACTCCGTTCCATTGTCACTCCTGATGAACTTAACCCTTTTATCCATAACGTTCTCAACTTTGGTAATCAAATTCTTCACCATCTGAGCCGTTTCATCTTTTGATTTCAGGAAATATACCAACGAATATCGTGAGTAATCATCAGTTATCACCAAGCAATAAGAAGTACCTCCTAGACTTTTTGCATTCACGGGACCGAAGAGATCCATGTGAATCAATTTTAGAGTACCGACAATAGAATTGACCTTCTTGGTGTGATGGGATTTCTTGTGTTGCTTTCCCTTCTTGCACGCTAGGCATTTGTCTTCAAAGTTGAAACTTTTCAAGGGAACGCCCAGCACAAGTCCATTCTTGACAATGTGGTTCATCTTCCGAAGATGAATGTGCCCCATTCTCCTATGCCACAATTCGGACTCCGATTCGCTCGCTTTTGTCATAAGGCATGATTCTTCCGTGGCCATTTCAGTCGACCTCATATCCATAATATACGTATTCCTCTCACGTGGAGCCTTCATCACAATCCACTCCTCTGGTATCTGAAAACCATTATGCAACACAATCGCCTCATTCTTTGTAAAATGTACGGTGTACTCCTTATCACAGATCTGCGACACACTCAGCAGATTGTGCTTCAATTCTTCGACAAAGTTTACTTTCTCTAGAGTCATCTTTCCATTAGACACCGTTCCCATTCCTGTAATCTTGCCTCCACTTTCTCCAGCAAAGCTCACTCTCCCTCCTTGAACAGGTTTCAAATCGTGTAACAAGATTTTGTTACCCGTCATGTGCCGGGAACAGCCGTTATCCACAACCCAAAGATTATTGGCAGCCCTGTTCAACTGTTCCTGCACGATTAAAGCAAAAGATTAGAATCTAGGGACCCAAGACCAATTTGTCTTGGATCTATACATCCCGAACTTTGGCTTTCCAAAGTTAGTCTCTGTATAATTCCTGTAAGTCCTATTAGTATACCTCCTTGTAGAATGACTGTGAGGCCTTCCAAACCTTTGTGAATTGAAAGAATTATAACTTACTGTTTGGTTATCAGCACTGTGAAACTGAGATTGGTTTCTTTGAAAACCTGAATTAGTCTGATTTCTGAATTTTGAATGGTTTTCACTTTTACCAGTATTATAATTACCATTAGGCATAGTCTCATTTTTTGGTATGCCTCACACCTCTGAATTGCTGCTTCAGAGGGCAATCTGCAACTAGGTGCCCTAATTGATTACACCTAAAACAACACCTATGCTCAACTTTCTTTTCAACAGTTGTTTTGGATGTCGAGGCTGTACTACCGCCCGTTCGTCTCACATATGGTGGGACATAAGGGTTTAGCGGAGAACTCTTTTTAGTTGTTTTATCTTTCTCTCCACTATTTGGTAAACAACCTCCTCCTTTGTCTTACCCGACTCGAATGACTTATCCGAATCTGATGAGACCGGACTCGGAACAGAAATTTTAACACTTGACACAGGCGGACTTGTTTCGCCTCTACTAACATCTGGTTCTTTACTAGTTACCTTAATTGGAACTGTCTGAACAACCTCAAAGTCAACAGATTTCTGATTACTAGGATTAAGAGTGTAATTGTGATTATAAGGTGGTGGAACCTCATGATAACCAATTCCTCCCCTCTTAACTGAGGAACCTTGATCACTAACAAGGTGATCAAGAATAGCAGAGGAATTTCTGAACTGCTCAAGTTTTCTATTCAGTTCCACCACTTTCACCTGGTGATCAGCAATCTGTTTTTCTCTTTCAGCTATTAGTTTGGTTTTTTCTTCCAAAACTTCATAGCTTAGATCAATCACTTGAATTTTTTCAGCAAATTTTGCTTTTAGACTTTTAATATCTTTTTCACAAGCTTTTATTTTAACTTTATAGCTATTTTCTCTTGCTTTTGTAAAATGATGATCTTCTTTTAGAGTTTTAAACTCAGCATCCAAACTAACATACTGATCAGTTATAGTTGCTAATTGCTCAGACAAGTTTTCACATTTAGAACAAGTAGGTTTAGAACATACCTCGGAGAGCTGGTCTTTAGCATCAGCCATGAAAGCTTTTTCTTCTCAAGTAGCTTTCTCACTTTCTTCATTTTCCACATTCGCCAAATTTGCCTGTTCAAAGATTTCTTCAGAATGCAGGTTCCAGTTATATTCACCATCTTCTCTGGAAATCATGGCACTATAATCTTTACTACCCCCATTATGCTGTGTAGACTTGCCTTGACCACGTTCTACACGCTCATTTCTGCACTCCTTAGCAAAGTGGCCGTTTTGCTGACAGTTGTAGCATCTTACCTTCGTCTTGTCAAACCCTGGCCTTCCACCGACAAACTTTCTTCCGGTCTTTTTCATAAACCGTTTCACACTTCTCACGATCATAGCCATCTGCCATTGCAGATCCATTTCTTCCAGATCATCAGCATCAATCTGGTCATAGTCTTCATCCAACATAGCTGGATCAACAATCTTCCCCTGAATGTAGTTCTCATAGGAAGCAATAAAAGAAGCATAGAGAGCAAACTGCTCTTCAGCAGATTTGACACTCATAGGCATCTTAGAGTAGTTGTTGCTAGGAATACTTGGAGAGCAACTACTCTTGCTTGCTTGCGGTTTAGATGCACTAGATCCACCTGCTACAAAGCAAACATCACCATTCGTGTTGACTGACACATGCCCCTCATGTGATGAGTTGGCGCCCGACTCTCCCTTCGAGTAGTAGGCAGTTGATTCAGTCTTCGAACCTGAACTAGAGTTGACTTTAGCACCATACATACCTGGATCTTGAACCTGATCCGTAGGTGTCTCCTTTCTAACCATGTTAAGCTCAAAGGTTCGGAGCTTGTTAACTGCTGTCTCAAGGTCATAGTCAGCAAAGTCTTTATCTTCTCTCATCAACACAGTATACATCTCCCATTTTGGTGGGAGAGTGTAACGCCCTGGAATTTGACTGGTAGACAAAAATCAAGGAATCATCGGAAACTATACACTTTGGGGTTCTGGACGATAAGTTCGGAACCCATATCATTGGAGAAATCTGCTTTTATCATTTGAAATGTTTATTTTATAAAACGACATTTACGCCTGGAAAATATTAATTTTTATGCTTTTGAAAAATAAAATGTTCTTATTTAAAAAAAAAAAAAAAAAAAAAAAAAGATTTTAAATAATTATTCGGAAAATGGTTTATAAAAGTTTTGCTGAAAAAGTTTTAGTTTGTTTAAAAACTTATGAACTCGACTAGTCTTGACCCGTCGGTAGCCTAAACCCGAACCCGAGTCACCCGAGTATTTAAGCGGAAAATCAAGTATTCTTACACCATCTCTTTCATTTCCACCAACACTTCCCACCCAAACACTCCCACTTCTAGAGAGAGAGTAGTGAGAGAAAGTCATCCAATCTAAGATTCGAGTCCACCAATCTGTTTATCGTTGTTGTCGGTAAGATCTTCTTGAAAATCATACGTTTTTACAACCAAAACCCGCCCCGAATCGAGCAAAAACTCCGACTTTTGTGTCAAGTGTGTTCTTGGTCAAAAACCGTCATTTTTGGTGTCAAAATGCAAGCTTTTGTGTTTAAAAGTACTAGGAATCGATACCCCTTTCAATCCCGAGCATTTCCATGTCAAAAACTTCGATTTTGGGTCAAAAATCTGGAAAATCTGGAAAACCCGTGGGTATCTCCGTCGCCCAGCTTTCAGTCGATCGAATCAGTTCATTCGATCGAACCAGTCGATCGAATCAGTTCATTCGATCGAATGTGTCGATCGAACCAGTCCAGTCGACCGAATAGGAAAGCAACCGAATGGTCTCCAACTCATTCGACCGAATGAGCTTCGTATTCGATCGAACGTCTGTCTATTCGATCGAATGTGTTTCTATTCGATCGAATGTGTGTCTATTCGATCGAATGTGTTCCTATTCGATCGAATGTGTGTCTATTCGATCGAATGTGTTCCTATTCGATCGAATGTGTGTCTATTCGATCGAATGTGTTCCTATTCGATCGAATCAGGTCAGAACCAAGCTGTTTCGTCTTTAAAACCTAGTTTTTGCTCGAGATCGTGTAAGGCTTACACTCTTAGACTTAAACTGCGTTGTTAACTTATTATGTCCTTGTCTAGACTTAGAGGATCGACGTTTGACAGCACCCGACCGCCCTAGCAACCACACCTAGTCAACAAGGTGAGTTCATAGCCCCCATTTTTCTTTTAAAGCCTTTCAAATCATTGGGGGTGAAAACATGGTAAATGTACACGTTTTGACAAAACACATTTATTCAAACATTACTTATCATAAACACTTGACAAATCTTTTGCAAACAATGAACATTGGGAAAACAAGTAATCATGGCAGGTTACGCGTACCTTAACTTTCTCGGAAGTTGTGTATGCATAATCAAATATTCAGGAGTAAATATGGGAATCACTCAGCGTTTAGGGAACATTGGACGTTTGGAAATCAAAGTCATGTACCCGTTATACTTTATCATGAAAACACATTATTCATTGGTCAGTCTTGTGATCGTGTGAACAGTGGCAATATAGGTCACAATAGTGCATAGGTTTGATCTCCAAGTGGTCGATTGGTAGACAGGCCGTCACTAGATGTGGGATTCTAAAGTGATCGATTTAGAATACACGTGACCTATGGGGTTCTTAAGTGTTCGATTAAGAATCCGAAGGATCTCTTAAGTGTTCGATTAAGGATCCGAAGGATCTCCTAAGTGATCGATTAGGAATCCAAGAGATACTAAAGTACGCTTTAGAATTCTCTCATGGTACCCAAAGTGATCGATTTGGGTTACCATCAAGGAAATCAAGTAGCATAGTGTGGTCTTGTGTGGGGTCGATGTCAGGTCTTGTGTGATCATTATGCATCATTATCATTTTTCATCATGGCATGGTTACATATGATTCTTGGGTATCTTATACATATATCCTTGATACCGTTCCTCCTGCATGCATGGAAACAATAATTGGAATCTTTATACGAAACTCTTGCAGATTCAGTTGAGATGATAAGCATACCAAGCATAGTAGGATAAGTTGTAGGAGTGGTGGGTTAGCCGATGGTACACCCTATATATAAACCCCTACAACTTAGCCTAGTATGCTTGTGTAGGGCTTATCACTACAGTATTAGTTAACCTATGAATTCACTCATCTACTTTTTGTAGTTGACGTTTTATTACATGTTTTCAGGAAATGAAGCAGGAAGTAGCTAATAGCTGATAGAGGCCTTAGAGAGATGAAGGCTAGGCTAGGAGTTGTTTGGAAACTTGATATTTTGTATTAAAACAATTTGTTTCATGTTACCTGGATGATGTAATATTTGACAGTTTGGTTATGTTTATGCATTTAGACTTTTATACTATTGTGCTCAATCAATCACGACCTAGTCGCCACGCCTCGGTTTTCCGCCATTACGACCGGGGTGTGACAGAGAGCATCAAGAAGCTTCTCAACAATCTCATCTTCTTTGTATGCAATTGAATAGTTGCTGAGTTCAGTCATCAGATGATAATATCTGGTGATGATATCATCAAGTGATTCGTTTTTCAGATACTTGAAGACCGAGAATTGAGTTTTGAGCAATTTGATCATCGAAGCACGGATTCCCACATTTCCTTCAAACCGGTTCTCAAGAGCTTCCCAAAGCTCTCTTGTACTTTCTAAAAGTATGAAGGATCTCTTGTGGAAGAGCTATAGTGATAGCAGCATGAGCCTTGCTCTCGGCCTCATACATCTTTTTCTCTTCTTCTTCCATTTTGCTGTACTTTTTGATCTGATCACGACCTTCGTACTCCATAGTTGATGGAATATAACCATCCTGGATGCATACCCACATTTTCGCATCCTGGTACTTGACATATTGTTCGAACCGATCCTTCCAAGCAACGAAGTCGGTTCCTTTAAGCAACTTTGGGGCCTTAGTAGCTGACCCTGCTTCTACTTCCATCTTAACTAACTCTGAGATGTTAATTGACGACATCTTTCTCAAAAACTAAGAAACCCGAAAAACAAAAAAAATTTCTTCTGAAAAGTACTGTAGGCGAAGTTACGGATAACTTCGCTTAAGTCTTAACTTCGCTTGAGGTAAGCGAACTTAGGAGGTAGGCGGAGTTGTAGAGAACTTCGCTTGAGTAAGGCGAACTTGAGAAGGTAGGCGAAGTTGTGGATAACTTCGCTTAACCTTATATCTTCGCCGAAACCCTACGAACAGTGACGGCAACTTCGCCTGATGAACACGAAGTTTCTACAGATCTGATTTCTGGGTTTTCGAGGTTTTTGACGGTGTAATGGGTTGAATACGATGGTAGGAGGTAAGAATGACACAAAAACACAGAAAACACGTCCCGCGAATAGTCGAAACGGGACGATTTCTACACCCGCGTGAATATCCCGAACCACACAATTGAGCAATAGCTCTGATACCAATTGTAAGTCCCCCAGGGGCGTCGCCGATCGATACGAGATCCGCACGAGGTCTAGGAGTGCGGAATCCTCCTAGACTCGTTTATTGGTGTAAAGATGAAGAACACAAACACGTACACGAACAAATACACGAACAAATACAAGAACGGGATAATCAAATCTGCAGATTCTTATATAATAATCAAAACACGTTACATACCGTAACCAAACAGAAAACACAACTGACCCGAGGTGAGCTCCACCTCGGGTCGTCTCACACAACTCTCCTTGTCTCTTACTCTCTCTAAACAAACAAACTACTCAAAACACACACTAAATTCTGGATCTCTAAACCTAAACAAGACACACGTATATATATATAAACTTCGCGGCTTGGGCCTGTAGGCGAAGTTGTTACAACTTCGCCTATGGCGAAGTTATTCTAACTTCGCTTATGGCAGAAGTTGTTACAACTTCGCCTATGGCGAAGTTGCTCTAACTTCGTACTTCCACAACGCTGAACAGAATTGCATAGCGACGGTCATAAAATGCACCAACATTTTGCTCTCTATGCTTCTTTTATTGCTTCCTATGAGAACTACATTCAGGGGAAGATTGTTGATCCAGCTATGTTGGATGAAGACTATGACCAGATTGATGCTGATGATCTGTCGTGTAACAGATGATCTTTTGTGTTTGTTAGAATTGAGAGCAACGGTCAAAGGGGAGACTGTTGGTGCATTTTGTGACCGTCGCTATGCAATTCTGTTCAGCGTTGTGGAAGTACGAAGTTAGAGCAACTTCGCCATAGGCGAAGTTGTAACAACTTCTGCCATAGGCGAAGTTAGAATTGAGAGCAACGGTCAAAGGGGAGACTGTTGGTGCATTTTGTGACCGTCGCTATGCAATTCTGTTCAGCGTTGTGGAAGTACGAAGTTAGAGTAACTTCGCCATAGGCGAAGTTGTAACAACTTCTGCCATAGGCGAAGTTAGAATAACTTCGCCATAGGCGAAGTTGTAACAACTTCGCCTACAGGCCCAAGTCGCGAAGTTTATATATATATACGTGTGTCTTGTTTAGGTTTAGAGATCCAGAATTTAGTGTGTGTTTTGAGTAGTTTGTTTTTTTAGAGAGAGTAAGAGACAAGGTCGTGTGAGACGACCCGAGGTAGAGCTCACCTCGGGTCAGTCGTGTTTTTTGTTTGGTTACGGTATGTAACGTGTTTTGATTATTATATAAGAATCTGCAGATTTGATTATCCCGTTCTTGTATTTGTTCTTGTATTTGTTCGTGTACGTGTTTGTGTTCTTCATCTTTACACCAATAAACGAGTCTAGGAGGATTCCGCACTCCTAGACCTCGTGCGGATCTCGTATCAATCGGCGACGCCCCTGGGGGACTTACATGTGGTATCAGAGCCTTAGGCTCTTATGCTATTGTTCGAGATCGGCGTTTTGGTGTTTCTGGCACGAATCTGATGCGTTCTTGGCTGAACAACGCCGCAGGCGAAGTTATGGGATTCAGGCGAAGTTGCCGTCACTATTCGTAGGGTTTCGGCGATGTTATTGGCCAGGCGAAGTTTTAGCCAGGCGAAGTTATAGCCAGGCGAAGTTATGGACAGGCGAAGTTGACTTTAGGCGAAGTTAACGAGAAAAAAAAAAGAGTGTTTTGGAGTTTTCGTCTGTATGGCCAGGTGTACACGATTATTGTGAGACCGAAGACGTTGTTCCGTCAACGAGTGAAACTTGTTATCTCTTGGTCTTACGTGTGAACAAATACGTGTCAACTCTGGATATGGAGTTGAGTTTGTGAATTGGATATTGATTGAAACTGGATATTGACACATATTTGGGTGTTTGTGGGCAATGAAATTGTTGTTGTTCGAGGTTGACCAACTGAAGAAAGTCAAATTGAACTGAAGATTTTCGTCATTACTGGATTGCGGTCAGAGCATATTATTTATGTTATTTTCAAGGCGTTCGAGAATTGGATCCTGAAAAGTGATGCTTTTTTATTAAAGTGAAAATTCTGGAACAAGTTGGATTTAATCGGGAACTAAAGTGTTTATGTTCTTGATCGTTATCCCTGGTGATTGAAGATGCTTCGGATTAATGGTCATGTGTTAGATTTTGTCATGGTGGTTTTGTGATGAAATTGATCACTTGATGTTGAGTAGTTGAAGATTAAACCTTATCGTATGCCGACGAGTTGGTGAAGTTGTGGAGGAAGCCCAACTTCACATGTTGGTGAAGTCAGATAGACTCACGTGATTGGTTGAGATGATCTATTGGCACGAGGATGCATGCATTTCAAAGACCTCAATCTATATTGTCGGAGAAACTTACACTGAAGGGGAGATTTGATATGGAAGACGCTGGGTGATTGGTAGATTTGTGAAGCTACATGACAGATTCAGACACGGCTTGTTGACTGCAAACAGAAGATCATCAGTTAAGAGGGGGACTGTTGGTGCATGTCGTGTAACAGATGATCTTTTGTGTTTGTTATAATTGAGAGCAACGGTCAAAGGGGAGACTGTTGGTGCATTTTGTGACCGTCGCTATGCAATTTTGTTCAGCGTTGTGGAAGTACGAAGTTAGAGCAACTTCGCCATAGGCGAAGTTAGAATAACTTCGCCATAGGCGAAGTTGTAACAACTTCGCCTACGGGCCCAAGCCGCGAAGTTTATATATATATACGTGTGTCTTGTTTAGGTTTAGAGATCCGGAATTTAGTGTGTGTTTTGAGTAGTTTGTTTGTTTAGAGAGAGTAAGAGACAAGGAGAGTCGTGTGAGACGACCCGAGGTAGAGCTCACCTCGGGTCAGTCGTGTTTTCTGTTTGGTTACGGTATGTAACGTGTTTTGATTATTATATAAGAATCTGCAGATTTGATTATCCCGTTCTTGTATTTGTTCGTGTATTTGTTCGTGTACGTGTTTGTGTTCTTCATCTTTACACCAATAAACGAGTCTAGGAGGATTCCGCACTCCTAGACCTCGTGCGGATCTCGTATCGATCGGCGACGCCCCTGGGGGACTTACATTAACAATAAGTTGAAGGGATCTCTGAAGAACAAGTTTGCTCGTTGGATCATATCGGTCAAAGTTTGCTATGGTCAAGAAGATTGAAGTCTGCTAGGTGAATATTTTCTAAGGAAAATATTCTAAGTAAAGTCTACCTGAAGAACTGTTCCCCAGCACACTTTGGTTACCAGGCTGCTCGAAGAAGACAAAAGCTGCAAAGCTTACCCGAAGACTTGTGTTATACTTAGAATATTTTGTAATTTGATTTACTGAATATGTATCATTAATTAGGGTTCCTAGAAAGAATGAAAGCTGTCAGGTAGGCCTATAAAAGGAATAATTAGGGCATGCTTGAAAAGTGACAGACGTAGACATATTATTCTTGATTTTGATATTGGCGACCGCTCTCTTTAATACGTACTGACAAAGAACATTCCCTTTCTGTAACCTTGATTGATTCCCGTTTGTAATCATATTACTATAAATGGAAATATTTTGAGTGACATTTGGTGTTTGTTTACTTTTGCATTTTCAAGCAATATATATCTTGTTAGTGATTCCGCCGTTAACACGATATCCTTCTTACCTTGAAATAGCAAGTCGTTAACCCATATTGTCAACACCTTACGATGTGAGTTGTGACAAGTGTGTATTGATCATTATCGGAGGACCGAAAAGTGGTATCAGAGCTTGTGTCCTGCTATTTGGGTTCAGAATCATTGGTTGTTGTTGAAGATTTGAAGATGAAGAGTGACGTCAGCTAAAGCACTGTTACATTGTAGGTGACGTCAGCAACTCTGTTTTTCTTACAGATCTACAACTTTTGGTGTTTTCTTTCTCTCATTGTTATTAAAGTTTAAATTTTTTACTTTAGATCTTGCTCTTTCTTGACCAGATTCATCAGATATGAGGATTTCATCCACATATCTAATTATTTTTCAAAAGAGTTTTAAGAATTTGTTTAAGTTTTTCAAATTTTGTAATCAAAATCTTCTAAAAAATCAAAAAAATATGTCTGGTTACGAAGAGTAGGAGGTTTCTACTAACAAGTTTCCTAAGCTGTATGGACAGGAGAATTTCATTAAGAGGAAGGTATTGTTTGAAGTTGTATAAAAAATATTGTTTGAGAATTTCTATAAAAAATGGACCTTAAACGGCACATGCTGAAGGAACTAATAGTAATCAAACTGTTGAAGCACGAATGAAAAAGGTGGATGATAAAGCTTTGACCATGTTTAAACTTGGTTTGTCTTGGGAGATCCTCACCAAAGTTTCTCACCATCAGACAGCAAAGGCAATGTATGATGGCAATGTTTGAGGGCAACGCTGAATTAAAAAATATCAAGAAGGAAATACTAAAACAGCAACATGATAGGTTTAAATACAAAGATGGTGAGGGATTAAAATCTGTGCTGTTGAGATTTTTGGCTATTGTGAATGAGATTAGAACAACTGATTATGTTGTTTTTGATTCTAACCTGAATACAAAGCTATTGTCATCATTGTCAAAAGAATGGTATATTGCAAGCAAGTTCATAAGGTAGAAACTAAATAATAACACATTGAAACTTGATGATGTGATTTTCTTTCTTCAAGCTGGTGAAATTGAAATGATTGAGAATGAAATGATCAGAGAAGTTAAGCCCTGCTTCCAAGTATCAAATGCTCTTATTGCTCCTATGGGTAGTTTGTCCACAAAAAACCAGTAGCAAATTCCAATCATTGAAGAACCAAGTGAGCATGGGGGTGAAACACCAACAGGATTTGTAGGTGGGAGCTCAAGCAAACAAGGAAGCCAGTCAAGGTTTAATATTCAGCTTATTGATGATGACTTTGCCTCAATGGCAAGTGGACATGTACCTTTTTGTGGTTGAAGTGGAAATCAAGGAAATGAGTACCAACCATTGGTCAAAATGTTTACAGACTCATCTAATGCATTTGGAAATCAAGGAAAACCGTCTTCCAGTTCATTTACGTCTGTCGGTAATACATTCTCTTCTCCTACTTTTTCTGAACCCGTCATTAGGGATTGGATTATGGGCGACGCGAATCCACCACCGAGGAGGACAGTTGCAGACCGGGTCCGTCCGGTCGACGCTGACGCGAGATCCAGCATTGCTCCACCAGCTATCGGAGTTGTCACAACTTGGCAGATTCCATCTAATATTCTGAACACGATTGCTCATTCTGCTCAATTTCACAGGTTGCTCCATGAGAACCCGCATGCTCATCTCACTCGCATTACACAAATTTGCGACACGTTTCATCTTGCCGGCGTATCCAAAGACGCCATCAAACTCCGCATCTTTCCGTTCTCACTCATTGATTATGAGAGTCTGTGACTTGAGTCCCTCCCACAGGGATCCATTGCTACTTGGGCTGCTATGCAGACCTAGTTTCTCGAAAAACATGATCCTCCGGCTAAGGCCGCTCGTTTGCGTAACCAGATTCATTCATTCCAGATGGAAGACACTGAGAGCTTCTACGAGGCGTGGGAGATATTCAAAAATCTACTTGCTCAACGCAGAGTGACGTACGCGACTTAGAGCATGCTCAACGCAGTTGTTGGAGGTAACTTATTGACAATGAAGGATACGGATGAGTGCATTGACTTATTCAACGGGTTAGCCATGAGTGGATACCAGCGACCACCAGCTAAGAGTACAAAGATCGTCGATTCCCTATCACGCGGCATGCATTCGGTCGACACGAGCACCGTACTTGCAGCACAGGTTGAGGCGTTGGCCAAGATCGTGAAGGACCTGCATGTGAAAAGTAAGTTATGCGAGATCTGTAGAGGGGGGCAAGATACCGTTCTGTGCCCCGTAGGTTTCCAGGAGGAGGCAGTCGACTTTGTTAATAATCCAAAACGAAATCAAAACTCTTTCAATTATTATAATTCGGGGTAGAGAGGTAACTAAAATTCCAAATGGAGGAACGAAATTCAGTCCGGCTTCCAGCAGCTTCAGAGCCTATTCCAGGATTTCGGTGAGGGAACGAGTAGTGGGGAGAAGAAACCCACGTTAGAGGAGATGATGGCACAATAGACACAGATGTTGTCGCAACTTATGACTCGAGAGGACTCCCGTCACAAAGAGACTCAAGAGAAATTTCGGGATCACGAGTCATTCATGAGAAATCAAGGAGCGTCAATTCAAAATCTTGAGTGGCAGATGGGAGAGATAGAAAGTCGTCTAAATGAGAGGTCGCCAGGTACACTTCCAAGTAAAACTGAACAAAATCCGAAGGCGTTTGCGAAGGCTGTGACGACGAGGAGCGGTGCAGGGGCACGTAGCGAGCCCGTGACACAGGAGGCGTCGAGAGGAGTCATTGACGAGCCTGCGGTAGATGTAGAGGAGCAGGAAGATGAGGAGATTCAGTTAGAGTCTCCACTGGCCAAGGTGCATCATAGGCACAGCCCAGAAAGTACAACACAGGCCGAGAACCAGCCATTACCCAGCACACCACCGAGAGTCTTCAAACCTAGACTCCCATATCCCATGAGAGTTCGTAGGGATTGAGACGAGGAGCAGAACTCCAAATTTCTTGATCATCTGAAGCAGCTTCATCTTTACATTCCATTCCTTGAGGCACTCACGCAAATGCCCAAATATGCAAAGTTCCTTAAGGATATTCTTTCGAATAAAGAGAAGTTAGCCTAAGTCTCTTGAATTCCTCTGAGTGCTGGTTGCTCTGCTGTCTTGCAGAGAAAGTTACCAGAAAAGATGTCCGATCCTGGGAGTTTCACGATTCCCTGCATCTTGAGTGGTAATACGGTTGTTCATGCGCTGGCGGATCCTGATGCCAGTATTAATCTCATGCCATATTCTGTGTGTCGCAAGTTGGGTCTGGGCGAACCAAGTCCTACCCGTATGAGCATCCAGCTTGCTGATCGTTCTGTGAAATACGCCCGGGGGGTGGTCGAGAACATGCTTGTTCGTGTCGACAAGTTCATCTTCCCGGTGGACTTTGTCATCCTGGACATGAATGATGATGATAGTGTCCCACTTATCCTGGGCCGACCATTCCCTGCCACTGACAGGCGTTAATCGACGTTCGCGAGGGTAAGTTGATCTTAAGAGTTGGGGATAAGAACGTCACCTTTGATGTTCGACAGTCACTGAAACACCCCAAGTCTGCTGATGACTCCTTATGGAGCATGTTGGGGAGTTTCTCAGCAAAATCTGTGGAGGATCTGCCTCCGACACCCAGATTCTGTATAGGGAGATTCTAGAGATTGAGATGTTTGCCATGACCAATCAGTACTTAGATGACGACATCGAGTCTCATATACCTGAATCTGGCGTGTCTGCTGAGATCGTACGAGACGATCCTATGGACCGACCTTCTATCGAGAGTCCTCCTCCTTCCTTAGAGCTTAAGGATTTGCCTTCCCACCTTGAGTATGCATTTTTAGATGAACAGAGGAAGCTGCCGGTTATCATTGCATCTGCTTTGACGGAGGTCGAGAAGGAGAAGTTGTTGAGAGTGCTACGAGAGCACAAAGAGGCTATTGCATGGAAGATTATCGACATTAAGGGTATCAACCCTTCGTTTTGCACTCATAAAATCCTCATGGAGGAAATTTTCAAAACTGTCCTTCAGCCGCAACGACGGCTTAATCCGAAAATGCAAGAGGTCGTGAAGAAGGAGATCATTAAACTCTTGACGCGGGGATCATTTTCACCATTTCTGATAGTGCTTGGGTGAGTCCAGTCCAAGTGGTTCCTAAAAAGGGTGGCATGACTGTCGTCACCAACAAGAGGAACGACTTTATTCCCACTAGGACTGTGATGGGATGGCGAGTCTGCATAGACTATCGCAGACTGAATGATGCCACCAGGAAAGACCACTTTCCTTTACCCTTAATTGATCAGATGTTAGAGCGTTTAGCAGGTCAGCAGTACTATGCTTACTAGATGGTTTCTCCAATTATTTCAAGTTTCCTATAGCTCCCGACGACCAAGAGAAAAACACTTTCACTTGCCCTTACGAAACGTTTGCCTATAAACGTATGCCGTGCGGACTTTGTAACGCTCCTGCCACATTCCAGAGTTGTATGGTGGCCATTTTCCATGATATGATCGAGGACTCCATGGAAGTGTTCATGGACGATTTTTCCGTTTTTGAAAGTTCCTTCGATCATTGTTTGTCAAATCTTAAGAGGATGATGTCCCGCTGTGTCGACACCAACCTAGTCCTTAATTGGGAGAAGTGTCGTTTAATGGTTCACGAGGGCATTGTTCTGGGGAATCGGATTACAAGTGCGGGGATAGAGGATGACCGCGCAAAGGTCGAGACCATTTCTAATCTTCCTTTGCCTACTTCTGTGAGATCCATTCGTAGCTTTCCAGGTCATGCCGGGTTCTACCGCCGGTTCATCAAAAATTTTCTAAGATCGCGAGACCCATGACCAAACTTCTGGAGAAGGATGCTCCATTTGTTTTTTCTGAGCAGTGTATCGAGGCGTTTGATCTTTTAAAAGACAAACTCGTTAACACCCCGGTCATGGTTGCTCCCGACTGGTCGTTACCATTCGAGTTGATGTGTGACGCAAGTGACTTCGCAGCCGGAGCGGTTCTTGGACAGCGGAAGGATAAAAACTTTCATCCGATCTACTACGCTAGCCGGACCTTAAATGGCGCACAGGAGAGCTATACCACCACCGAAAAAGAGATTTTAGCTGTGGTGTTCACTTTCTATAAATTTAGGTCCTATCTGGTTCTAACCAACACGATTGTTTACACGGATCATGCCGCTATTCGATATCTTTTCAACAAGCAGGATGCTAAGCCTCGTCTTATCCGATGGATCCTGTTGCTTCAAGAGTTTGATATAGAGATCCGTGATAAAAAGGGGGCCGAGAATGTGGCGGCCGATCATCTTTCACTTCAAGAGGGAGTTGATTTAAGAGATTCGAGGATCAGAATCGACGATCGTTTTCTGACGGAGAGTCTCATGTTTGTTACGGCAGAAGAGGAAGGTTTTCCATGGTTCGCTGATTTCGCGAACTATCTCACTGACGGGTACCTCCAGAAGATGCCTTACCATCAAAAGAAGAAATTCTTTGCTGACATCGAATTTTACCTTTGGGACGACCCGTATGTTTTCCGCATCGGTGCTGATCAGCTTATTAGGAGGTGTGTTGATGTCAAGGAAGGATGGCAGATTCTGAGCCATTGTCATGAGGGACAGACATGAGGTCACCACGGTGTGAGTTCTATGAATAAGAAAGTCTTTGATTCAGGTTTTTACTGGCCGTCTATCTTTAAGGATGCTCATTAGTTCGTTAAGAGTGGTGATCGTTGCCGGCGTGTCGGCAACATTTCTTCGCGAAACGAAATGCCCACAAATGCTATTCAAGTTTGTGAGGTTTTCGATGTGTGGGGGGCATTGATTTCATGGGACCGTTTCCATCTTCGCGTGGGAACAAGTACATACTCGTGGCTGTCGATTACGTGTCTAAGTGGGTTGAGGCCAAAGCTATACCCACAAATGATGCCCGAGTGGTAGTACGTTTTCTCAAAAGTGTATTTGCTCGTTTCGGAATCCCGAATTCCTTGATCAGTGATCGAGGTACTCACTTCTGCAATTCGCAGATGGATAAGGCGTTACAGCGCTATGTGGTAACCCATCGGCTTGCGACCGCCTACCACCCACAGACTAGTGGGCAAGTGGAAGTGAGTAATCGGGGAATCAAAGATATTCTTGAGAAAACGGTTGGTTCAAATCATCGAGATTGGTCCAACAAATTTGATGACGCTTTGCAGGCCTTCCGTACAGCCTACAAGACTCCGACTGGTTCCACACCATTTCGAATTATTAATGGGAAGGTCTGTCATCTTCCTATTGAGTTGGAACACCGCGCTTCATGGGCCCTTCAGAGGGTTAATCTTGATTTATCCTCCACAGAGGGTAATCGTTTCCACGAGTTACACAAGTTAGAGGAGCTCCGGGATCACGCATATGCACAATCATTTAGGTATAAGGAGCACACGAAGGAACTGCATGATAGGAAATTGAAGGGTAATAAGCAGTTCAAGTGTGGGGATAAGGCCTTACTGTATAACTCTCAGTTGAGGTTATTCCCGGGAAAGTTTAAATCTCGATGGTCAGGACCGTTCACGGTCACTGAGGTTTTCCTGTATGGCACGATTGAGATACAAGATCGAAGCGGGAAGTTTAAGGTGGAACGGTCATAGATTGAAGCATTACATAGGAGAGCCGATAAATGATCAGACAGTCGAGGTATTCTACCTAGACTCATTCACCTAGGCGTAGACGTGATGGATGCATCACTCGGGAGACAGCCCGAGTTGTAGAGTTTGTATTATGATTTTCTTTATTATCAGTTTTATTTTTATTTATAAAAACATAAAAAAATAAAAAATTAATAAAAAATCAAAAAAATTAAAAAATACAAAAACACAAAAAAAATATGTTTATTTCTTATGTTTTTGTTTTCTGTTTTGTATGCCGCTACATGCGAGCGAGTTTGAGTTATTACAGGTTTTATTATGCGCATGGTAGCTCTGATGGCGTTTTGGAACTAGTTCACCCGAGTTTGCGCCCGCGAATGAATGCTATACGGTCGTTTGATTGATACACAGCTGATGAAGAATCTGCATCTAGACCAAGGGAGTAACCCGTTCTCTATTTTACTTTTTACTATTTTAAGTTTTAATTTTATGCTTTAAGTTTTATTTTTATTTCTTTTTCTTGATCTCATCGAGGACGATTTCGTTCTAAGTGTGGGGATGAGAATTTATTTTACTTAGTTGTAGGAAATATATATATATATATATATATGTATATATATATATATAAAATAAAATTTTTTTTTGTTCTTTCGTTGAAAAAATGTTTTAAAGAAAAATGTCCCTTCAATTTAGTTTTCTTTTTGCGTTAAAGTAGGAGATGATGATATTTATCTGAAATCGGTTTTTCAAACTACTAATAATATGAGATAAATAAAAGAAAACGCACTTAACTTGGGATGTGTCGGTAGTCTCAGCCTTGAAAATGAAAGGGAAAATTTGATTAAATGGATAAAACGGAAATCTTTTGTGGGTAAAGCGTTTTGTCCATGGAAAATAAGTAATGAAAGGTCGGACCATACTCAAGCCTCAAATTTTGGTAAGAATAAGTGGAAATATCATGAGTTTCAAAAATTTGAATATGTTATCATATGATGATTGGGTAGGTTTAACGTTAGAGTATGCCGTGTAGCCTGTGATATAAATCTTAAACTGCTAGTTTAGTGTGTTACACCTCATTGGCGTATGGTTTTATAACTTTAAATCCCGTATTGATGGGATGCTTTGTGTCCGGAGACCATGGGTCTGTATGCAATCTATTTATCTGGGTATTCATAATTCCTAAGTGGGGTTGTGGATATTTAAAATAAAGCCAAAGAGTAAACCCTTATAAGTCCTTAAACATGATCACAAAAGTACAAAAGTACAAATACACTGCAGACTTGATCATCCACGTTGTTAGCCATGTGGGGTCCCCTTGCTTGAATCTCATTACCATTAAGAAACGGACCACAAGGGACACGCTACATGTAAGCCCTACAGATGAAATTTTGCATACTCACCTATGGTGATGGTTTCGGGGTATTGCTTGATAAACGGGGTATGTCATGTTGTGGTGGACACTAGCTATTATTTAATTGAACCTTAATCGTATCTAATGGCTGCTTGGTAGACTTTGATGCTTAAGCTTAGGTGGATAAACAATACCGTTGATCATCTTAACTATTCATGAAAAAAATAGAGCAATAAAAGTTTTAATTCAGTTAATTTTGAGGTTTAAGTCAATTTGGGGTGGTCTGGTCCGGTAAAAGCTGAAAATAAGGGGGTCTTAATTGTGTAAACCACTGAGTAATATTATTGTCGCATCTTATTTGTCCCGGTAAAGATTTAGGCATGGGTTTAAGTGGACAACAATATCGGTGATCGCAGTTTTTGCGTTTTTCTGAGCTTTAAAAATTAGACTATATGTTTTTAAGACTGTATTTTCCGATTCTGATCCAACTGCATTAGACTTTTTTAGGGACGAAAAAGACTAAGTGTGGGGATGTTTGATGTGTTGTAAAACAAACTTACTTTCCTTATCGTTTTATCATGTTTTAAGTACTTTATTAGTTTAATTATTAAGATTTATGGCTTGTTATGCTTGATTTATCAAAAATGATTGATTACTTGTAGGTTTAGAGCTTTAATGGAAAAAAGAGTTAAGTTTGAAGACTTTAGGGGCTTATTTCGTCAAGTTTTAATACTACAAGTCAAGGCCCGACCCAAGCCCACAAGTTAAAGCCTTACATGCATTATTATAATAATTAAAGGAAAAAAAATAAAACCCTAACTCACTACAACCTGTCCGATCGGAACAACAAGGAGAAAGAAAGAAAGAGGGCGGCTAGGTTGGTGGCGGCTAGGAGGAAGAAGAAGGTGACAAAGGACGTTTGAGGACAACAGCTAGGGATCATATGCACTCATAATCTCAGCCACATATCATAAGTAATCATCCATAAACTTTGTGTTTTTATTCAAGAACCCTAACTAGTTGGTTTAATCTTTTATGTTGTATTGTTTTGCATGTAACTTAGATTTTGACTTGTGTTTGATTGTTCTTGGATCTTGAATGAGTTTTATTATGTTTATGTTGATGTTTATGATGTTTAAATCAATTGTTTGTTGCTGTCTAAAATCAATGTTAGGCTAAAGTAGTTAGTTTTACCTAGGTTAGATGATTATTGTTAGGTTTTAGTAAGTAGATTGGATTGTTGATGATCATGACTTGAATTTTTAATGTAAAGTTTGGTTGAACATTGAATTAGGTTGTGTTTAGCGGCTGTGTTTTGATTAATAATACTCAATTACCTCTTCCTTTGATTGATTGAATCGGTTTTAGTTGATTTTAGCTTGTTTAAACTCTTTACTTTGTGTTTAGAGATTGTATGCGGGGTGTATAACTGTAGGGTTTATTTGGGTATATTAATTAGTTAAAATTAGCGGGTAGACACCTGATTAGAGACCGAGAGGTGATAGGAAGTAGGGTCGTGTCATAGCTTTTACTTGTTAGAATTAGGATCGCGCGAGAGAGGGTTCGGTTCTTGTTGGGTTTGGGTTTATGAGTGATTAGTTGACCTAGTTTAAGTTAAACTAAATTTCTCCTCTATCCTTGGTTGCGTAGTATTCTTCTCCATTAGGGTAGTGTGTCGATGAGACCGAGAGGAGAGTCGGCATTAGAACACTTTAGCAATTCGTCACCCGGTTTTGTTCTTAAAATCAATTAAGGGTAGGTTAGGGTTTGTTAGTGAGACCGAGAGGTAATCTAGCTTCCTGAGTGAACCTTAGTTTTGTCATCCTTAGGAACCGGTGTCGTGAGATTCTACAATCCAATAGCTTATTATACCTTCAATAGGATTCTTACCTAGGTAGACGTTTTTCCCATTGATAAATCTTATTCTCACAGTTTCGTCTTGTTTTCTTAATTTAAGTCTTTTAAGTTAATTTAAGTTAGGTTAAGTAGTTAATAATATATAAATCATTTAAAAAATATATTAGTCTTAGGTGAGTCTTATTTGGGTTAAGTATTAAATACGTTTTCACGTGTCCTTGTGTTCGACACTCGGACTTCCTTAGGTCTATACTACTAGCGATCGGTGCACTTGCCGGTTGTGTGTGGATTCATTAGGATTTTCGTTTAATAAATTTAAACTTAGTTGTGAGAGCATCATTATACACACATCATACAGTATGAGCTCTATGGGAGAAATGGACTTCGTTCTTAGATTGCAAGTTCAACAAAAAGCTAATGGTGTCTTCATATACTAGTCTAAATATGTGCAGGACATGTTGGCCAAATTCATGTGTCATGATCTAAAAACTGCTTCAACTCCTATGGACACACATGAGAAAATGATTGCAGATGAAAATGGGGAGCCAGTAATTGAACATGAATACAGAGCAAAAATTGGATCTTTAATGTATCAGACTGCTTCAAGGCCAGATATCATGTTTGTTGTGTGTGTTTGTGCTAGATTCCAATCAAGTTCGAAGGTCTCTCATATGAATGTTGTCAAGAGGATCTTTAGATATTTGAAGGGAAGACCTAATCTAGGAATCTGGTAACCAAAGAACCAGTCATTTGATCTAGTTGCATATACAGACACTGACTATGATGGGTGCTATATGAGCAGAAAGTCCACTTTTGGAGGTTGTCAATTTTTGGGTAATAGACTGGTGTCCTGACAATGCAAGAAACAGACCACAATGTCCATCTCAACTGCAGAAGCTGAGTATATTGCTGCATCTGCCTACTGTGCACAAGTGTAGGTTCCCGGACAGATCTTACACGGGATATCGCTATCTACGCAGGTGCGGAATCCCTGCGTGGTTAGATACGAGCGTAGAATACGTAAAACAAACACACGCGATATAAATGAACACGTTATAGAATATAACCTCAAACACGTCTGTTACAGACTCGATCTCTCGTCTATCGACTTGCTGAAACACTAACTGACTGACCTGATTTCCAACTCCTTTCATGTAAACCCGTAGGTTACTTAAATACACGACAACTTCGCCTCAGGCGAAGTTGTCAGTAACTTCGCTCGTTGAACAAGTTCGCCTAGGCGAACTTGTCAACAACTTCGCTTGTTCAACAAGTTCGCCTAAGCGAACTTGTTGACAACTTCGCTACTTACATAAACATAAACTTAAACATAATTACATTACAGACTCGATTACAAACACTAGACTATGAACTACTGACATTTATGTACCAACAGACTCCCCCTTGGCAGTAGCTTCATATCTTGATCTTCAAAGCATGAGTCTTGTAATCTTTCGTCTTCTCTCTTCATCTCTTCAAGCATGCACTCCCTGTCTAACACATACAGAAACCAACTTCTGGTACTTCTTAGCTTCCTCTTTCCAAGCAGGAATGTAGAAAATCTTCTTAGCGTGTAGTACCTGCAAGTCAGCTTGAGACAGATTGACCAAGTGCATAGGATCATACACTCTCATGATCACTTGCTCATCTTCATCCTCCATGACCGCTTCAGCAGTTTCGCAATCCACGTACCACCACTTCAAGTCTTTCAAGACGTTCTTGGGCATCACCTTCATCGGCACTTCTTTTAAATGACGGACTGGTTTATACTTCATAACCATCCATGGTTTGCCGTCTGCCCTCATCCCTCTATCTTTGTCTTCTACTAACTTCCCTTTCTGAGGCTTCAGAAGTTCAAACTTTTTGTCTCTAATGGCCTCCTTCCAAACAATTTTCCCAATTACTCTCGCCATGTTATCGTCACTTCTGTTTATCAGCCCCAGTCTCGCTAAGTCTTTCACCTCACACTCCGGTAAGGTATTCAGGGATCTCAACATCTTCTTGAAGTACTGAATGCCGTCGTAACGTTTGATTACAAATAACTTCAACTCTTCATCGTACAACCAGCATATGATTCCCTTCTTTGATTCTGCATATCCCTTTATATTATACGACTTTTTGAACATCGTCGGTACTGCTGGCTTCTTCATTTTTATAAACCACTGAGCGCAGCCTTCCTTCCATTTTGGCTGATCTTCCCACTCAGTGTTGTCAACTGCAGCATCTTCACATATAGTCGACTGTTCAACCACAGGGATCTCATGCTCTACATTTTCTTCAACAATCTCTCCTTCCTCTATCACATTCTCAACAACAATTTCTGCACCAATCGTTTCAATCTCATCGATTGGCAGAACATCATCTTCATTCATCAACTCATCATCCTCTAACATATCATCTATCTCTTTCAGCGCATCAATCATATCATCAACATCTTCAACATCATCACCAACCGCAACCACATCATCACCAGATGCAGACTCCCCCTCAGCTGTGGAAGCCCCAAGAGCTATAGAAGTTCTTGGCAACTCACCACCTGCACCTTCCGGTGCATTGGGATCATCGTCTTGATCGTTTCGGCGCTTGGTCCTCAACTCATCTCCTCTACAGCTCATCTCCCCCTGAGATGCCAAGAACACCTTTAAGGCATCTATAATTTTCCCGTGCTCAGCCAGGAGGGATGCCTGCAGTTGATTTGCTTCCACTAGGCTTTGTATAGTTTTGGACTGCTCATCTACAATCCGCTCTAGTGAAGCTATCCGTTCCGAGTCAGAACTGGGCGTGTCCGCAGGTGGTACCGTACCCGATAACCCTGCAGAAGTGGTGACCGTAGACTCGACAAATCGTGCTACTACCACCGATGTAGTACGCGTTTGAGGTGGTAGAGACACAATTGCTGGAGTCAACGTCTGGACGGCTGTGATCGGTGGAATGTCAGCCGATGATGTAGCCACTACGGGAACAGCCGTAGCGCTTGTACTCGATACCTGCACAGAGGTAGGAACAAAGGACATACCAGACAGGGCGGGTGGAGCAAAACGTACCAACCGTGAAGTCTCTCCAGCTCCTACACCCATACCCGTCGTTTCCCTTCGTGAACGCTTCCTCACCAACTCCACTGCTTCTTCTTCATCATCTTCCTCGTCCTCGTCATCAACAATTCGCTTTTGTTTACCAACCGTTCTCTCATGCGTTACCATCATCCGTCTAGCCTCTTCCATCACATCATCAAAATCAGCCTGTGGACCCGAGACTTGAATATTCTCTTGAGGATCAACTCGGTCCATATCAAACATTCCGTGGCCTCCCAACATGGCATCAAGATCAATCTCAGCAGCTGTCGCAGCAGCAGATACAGCAGGCGCAGCTGATACAGCCTGGGGTGCTGCCGCCTGTTGTGGTCTTCGGTCTCTGAACTCGTCCCCTGCCGCAGGCACATACTCCGGGTTTATAAGGTACCCAAAGAGCGGAGTATGCCTGGGACGCAGCTCAGGCTTGCTTCGTGCGCTGGACGTGCGACACTGGGCAAAGATACGTTTTGTCACACTTTCAACGTATCGAATAGGGCGACGTTGAGGCAGCGTCGGAGCCACATGATTGAAAATCATCTGTAGGAATCGAGGATACATAGTAAACCGCTCACGCGCCACAGCCCTTCGTTGTCGATCGATCTCGTAAAAGATCATCTGGCTGAAAGAATAACGTTTATTATAAGTCAACGCAGTCATAGCAGACTGCATTGTCGCACCCATTCCATCAGTGCCTGCCTTCCGTCCTGATATACATGCGATCATGACGTGCATAAGGAAACGCCATTAATCTAAGAGGAACCCCTTCCTCCGTTGAGTGTCTCCTAAGAGACCGGAATACCCCATCCTGAGGAACGCCCCATCACGGAATGGTGCAACAAACTCCGTTGGGTCATCCCTCGTCTCTTCACCAAACTGCAACGCCACCCGTATATGTTCAGAAGAAAACTAAACAACTTGACCATTTACGGTTGCTCGCATAACCGGGGGTTCAACCCGGCAATCGTACTCTACCGTCTGCCAAAAGTCTTCAATATTCGGTAGCGAAATAGGCAGGGTAGTTGTTATTGCATGATAAATCCTTGAGCGCAGGAGAAAAGTAATTATCTCCCTATACTCCTCCACGCCCTTTGCATCTGGGTCAAGTGTTATGAACTGGTTATGGGCTGGAAAGAATTGTCTCTGATCATCACCATCATCACCTGCACCTCCTGCACCTCCAATAGCAGCCATATCTGCAATAAACGAACCAAGTTAGATAAACGTTAAAGTTATAAACAAGTTCGCTTGATTACCAGAAGCGAAGTTGTGATCAAACCTGTATAGGCGAAGTTAAAGGTTAGGCGAAGTTGGGAACAACTTCGCTTCATGTTTAAGTTCGTCTACTTAATTTTAAGTAAAAGGTCTGGGCGAAGTTAGTGATAACTTCGCCTCATCACAACATCGCCTCAGGAGAAGATAAGGGTTAGGCGAAATTAAGCCTCAGGCGAAGTTGCGGATAACTTCGCCTCAGGCGAAATTAATCGTCAAGCGAAGTTGCGGATAACTTCGCCGAAACCCTAACTTCGCCTGAACTGAATCGGCGACTGTTAAGATTCTAACAGCCGGAATCCGATGTTTCGGCAAAGATTGACGATCCAGGAGACTCTAACACATGATAATGCTGATGTTTAGATGAAAATATCGTCCATGAACACGTAACACAAGCTTGTAAAACTCGGTTTTGAAAGGTCACCGGACCGAGGTCACGAAACCGTTCAAAACGACCTATGAAAAGCACCACTGTCTTTGGATATATGGTTAATCGATAACACACACCTTGAATCTAAGAATGAAACTGAGAAAAAGGATCGAAACGGAAACAAATCAAGTTCGCCGGAAACCTATATATCTTCGCCGGAAATTTCGGATAAGTTCGCCGGATTTCTGATGAACAGTTTCAACCCTTAAAATCCTTTATATAGAGGCTCTGATATACAGGCGAAGTTACGGATAACTTCGCCTAGGCGAAGTTATTCACAACTTCGCCTATTCAACAACATCGCCTAAAATTTCCAAATTTAACCCTTAAGATTTTAACAGTTGTCCTTTAAGAAATAACATGATCAATTCTAAGTAACCAGTTAAAAAGAAATCATAATACTATCTAAGTACAAAAACGTAAAAATATAAAGTATAAGGGATCAAATTTCAGTCTCGGTAGGGACTGCTACGTTTTAGAAAAGATCCGAACAGGAATCATACTAACTACGTGACTGTCACATAGATCCGTGTTTAGCTGTATTATGACATATAGAGACAGGTTGTAAGCAGGTATAATACTTAAGATGGTTTTCATCGTTTCTGTGATACGAGTTAGTTTCAATTAATCCTTAAAATTTAAGTGGGCAACAACTCAGAAATATTGATGCCTCCTATCTATCCTCAAAGCGTATTTGGCTTTCCCCAAGTCACCTCGAATTGACTTCGACCCATAGTGTCTGATTAACTTGTATGTACTCTTCTTCTGGTTCCCGTTCTTCTTCTTACTCTAAGATAGAAAAGTCTTGATTTTATAATCACTAATATGTTACATTAACTTCAACTAATTTTTTTTTTTTTTTTTTTTTTTCAAACAAACATACTTATAGACTTCGGAGTAATAAACAACTGCAAGTCCCGAATCTGGATCACTGCAGTGTCTTGAAACGCTTTCTTCACGGGAATCAGAACACACATGGGCTCTTGTATGACTGGGTAATCGCTTTTCTGCCTATCATTCGAAAAGATATATATGAAGACATGCAAAACTCTTAAGGAGTTTCCACGTAAAATCAAGTAAAATAAGTTTGTATCACATCTACTTTTACGCACCATAAAAAGTTACCATGACATACAATGATTGACCTAAAGCCTTTTAAGCCTAATAACTTCACTAGTTAAGCACACACAATCAGTATATATATCATTTTCCAAGGTTGGATCAATTTTCCGTTTAACATAGCTAACGAACTTCTTACGAAGTAACAGACTTGAAAAGTAATTTCATTTCCCCAAAAAAAAATTTGACTTCAATCGCCCCGATCACGTCAAAGTCTTCAGGTAAACGGAAATCCTATAGATCCAATGGATCAACTGGACCGACCACATACAAGTATGTGTCCTTCTAACTAAGTATGACCGACTAATTTTCAGCGACAGAAGGAAAACACATCATAACCGCCCCGGTCAGTTTCAGTCGTCTGGTTAATGGCGATCCTCATTAACTACAAGTAGAAATGAGGACCAAAACATATCCGAGGATATGTCCATCAAACTGAGGTAACCGACTAATTTTAAGCAATATTGACGTTTTTTTTTTTTTTTTAAATAAACACAATAAAAACATGGTTACTCGGGATTGATCATCCCGTTCAGCTCAATTAGGTTTTGAAATCTGGATTTATCAAACGCTTTTGTAAATAAATCAGCGAAATTTTCTAGCGTATCGACCTTTTCGACCTTAATCAGTTTCTTCTCAGCACAATCCCGTATGAAATGATGACGAATGTCAATATGTTTAGTTTTACTATGTTTCACGGGATTGTTAATTACAGTGATGGCAGCAGTGTTATCAATTAAAATAGGAGTGAGTATGAAATTCAGACCATAGTCGTGCAATTGTTGCTGAATCCACAAAACCTGAGAGCAGCAGTTGGATGCTACCATATATTCAGCTTCGCACGTTGAGATTGCGACTGATGTCTGTTTCTTGCACTGCCAGGAAACTAATCTTCCCCCGAGAAACTGGCATCCTCCTGTTGTCGACTTCCGACTCTGATTGCCCCCTCCATAATCAGAATCCGTATAAGCAACCAGTTCCACGTCTCCTCCCTTCGGGTACCACAACCCTAGCTTCGGCTTGCCTTTGAGATACCGCAAAATCCTCTTCACACCTTTCATGTGAGATTTCTTTGGGTTTGCCTGAAAACGAGCACAAAGACAAACAGCAAACATTATATCAGGCCTAGAAGCAGTCAAATACATCAAAGAACCTATTATAGCCCGATACTGAGTTGGGTCCACATCTGCGTCACCGTCTATTTCAGCTCCCAACTTGTGGTTGACGCAAATTGGAGTGTCAAATGGAGAAGAGTCATCCATCTTGAAGCGCTTGAGGACATCATGAACATATTTTGTTTGATGAATGAACATCCCATCCTTCTTTTGATCAACCTGCAAACCTAAAAAGAACGTTAGTTCACCCATGGCACTCATCTCGAATCTTTTCTTCATGACGGCCTCAAATTCCTGACACATGGAGACTCTTGATGCAGAAAATATGATGTCATCCACGTAGACTTGAACTAGCAGGAAGTCACTTTCATCTCTCTTCACAAACAGTGTGCTGTCAATCAAACCCCTTTCAAAACCATTTTCTAGCAAGTAGTCCGATAACGTTGAATACCAGGCACGAGGTGCCTGATGTAATCCATACAGCGCCTTGCTCAACTTGTATACATGATCAGGAAAGTCTGGGTCAGGAAAACCCGGAGGTTGCTCAACATACACAACCTCATCAACTTTCCCATTGAGGAACGCACTCTTCACGTCCAATTGAAACACTTTCATCTTCTTGAAAGCAGCAAACGCCAAAAACAATCTTATCGCTTCCAACCTGGCCACCGGAGCGAACACCTCATTATAATCTATCCCCTCTTGCTGATTGAAACCTTTAACGACCAGTCTCGCCTTGTTTCTTATGATAATCCCTTTTTCATCTCTCTTGCACTTAAACACCCATTTTGTGCCTATCGCATGCACATTCCTTGGTTTTTCAACCAAAGTCCAAACTTCCATCTTCTTAAATTGAGCCAACTCTTCTTGCATGGCCTCGACCCACGAGCTGTCCTTAAGAGCCATTTGATAATTTTTCGGTTCAATCTGGCTAATAAAGCATGAGTACAAACCTTCGTTCATTATACCCGTTTCCTTAATGCTTGTATAAACACAGGTGTGCTCATTCAAGCTACTTCTGGTTTGTACACCGGAGGACACATCACCTATAACATTCTCCAAAGGGTGTGCTTTGTGAATTCTCGTGGTCGGAACAGCACCGACATGCAAATTATCTTCTAAATTAGAAGAGAGCTCATCTATGGTTGTTTCTGGCTGAGAGTGAAATGGATTGATAAACTCTTCTTCAGGAGAGACAGCAGGGGAATCGATAGAATTTGATGAGGAAGGTTGACCATCCTCAAATAGCTGTCTATGTGCCAAATTTTCCTCCTCATCTAGAATCATCTTCGTAGCAACACGTTCTTCTTCTTCTGTACAAAACAAATCAGGTATGTTAAAAGACTTGAAGAGCCTATCATAGTCGAAAATCCCAGGAGGTCCGATGCTCGGTCTTGGCGATCTGTAACTCGTAATGTCGGTGTTACATACCACCTCAACCTTGCCGTTCGTTGTATTAAAGACACGCCTGTTGGGAGTCCCAACTTCATAGCCGACCAATATTCCTTCAGCGGCTGCTTCACCAAACTTTGAATATGCCTTTAAAATCGAACACGGGGACCCAAAAGCTTCAAGTCCACACAAATTGGGCTTTCTCCCATGCATAAGCTCGTAGCATGTTTTATTAAGTCTTTTTACCGTTAAAACTCTATTCAGTACATAGCAAGCTGTAGAAACAGCTTCAGCCCAGAACACCACCGGAAGCTTCGAATCAGACAGCATAGTTCTGGCTCCTTCAATTAAAGTTCTATTCTTCCTTTCAGCCACTCCATTCTGTTGCGGAGTATACGGAGCGCTGAATTGGTGTTCAATCCCTCTTGACAGACAGAAGATCTCCATTTCAAAATTTTTAAACTCGGAACCATTGTCACTTCTGATGAACTTCACTCGTTTATCCCTAATGTTCTCAACTTTGGTAATTAGATTCTTCACCATTTGAGCCGTTTCATCCTTCGATTTCAGGAAGTATACCCACGAGTATCGTGAGTAGTCATCAGTTATCACCAAGCAATGAGTTGTACCACCTAGACTTCTTACATTCACAGGACCGAAGAGATCCATGTGAAGCAGCTCTAGTGTACTGGCAATTGAGTTTACTTTCTTGGTGAGATGGGACTTCTTGTGTGCTTTCCCTTTTTGCACGCAAGACATTTGTCTTCAAAATTGAAACTTTTTAAGGGAACACCCAACACAAGCCCATGTCTGACAATATGGTTCATCTTCCGAAGATGAATGTGCCCCATTCTCCTGTGCCACAGTTCAGATTCCGATTCGCTTGCTTTCGTCAAAAGGCACGATTCTTCCGTTGACATTTCAGTTGAACTTAAATCCATCATATACGTATTTCGATCACGTGGAGCCTTCATTACTATCCACTCCTCTGGTATTTGGAAACCAGGCTTCAACACAATCGCATCAGTCTTCGTGAAGTGTACGGTATAATCTTTATCACAAATCTGCGACACACTCAGCAGATTGTGCTTCAGTTCTTCAACAAAGTTCACATTTTCTAATGTCATCTTCCCGTTAGTTACCGTACCCCTTCCTGTTATTTTGCCTCCACTCTCACCGGCAAAACTGACTCTTGCTCCTTGAACAGGTTTTAAATCTTGTAACAAATCCTTGTTACCAGTCATGTGCCGGGAACAGCCGCTGTCCACAACCCAAAGATTCTTGGACGCCCTGTTCAACTGTTCCTGCACAAACAAAAGAGATTATTAAAATTTAGGGACCCAAGACCTCTTGGTCTTGGGTCGATTAACCTTCTTAACAGAACTCACACACCTTGGCTGACCAAAGTTAGCATTAGAAAAATTTCCACGAGTCCTAACAGGATACCTCCTTGGAGACTGATAGTGAGGCCAACCAAACCGACGTACATTAAGAGATTCAAAAGAATTATAGCATTTGGTTTGGTTATTAGTAGTGTAAAAACGAGATGTGTTTCTTTGAAAACCTGTATTATCTCTCAAATTTGAATTGTTTTCATTTTTAACATTTAAACGATTACCAAAAACCTTAGTCTCAGTTTTCGAGGGCCTCACCTCTCTGAAACGCTGCTTCAGAGGGCAATCAGCAACAAGGTGCCCTGTTTGATTACATCTAAAACAACACCTATATTCAGCTTTCTTTTCAGCAGATGTTTTAGATGTGGAGGCAGTATTACCAACCGTACATCTCACATAAGGTGGGACATATGGGTTGAGTGGAGTACTCCTTTTAGTTGATTTAACTTTTTCTCCACTAGTGGGTAATACTTCCTTCTCTTTTGTCTTACCCGACTCGGATGACTTATCCGAATCAGATGAGACTGGACTCGAAATAGAAATTTTAACTTTTGAGACAGGCGAACTTGTTTCGCCTTTACTAAGTTCCGGTACTTTACCAGTTTCCTTAGCAGGACCTGTCTGATCAGCTACAAAATTAACAGATTCATGAACACTAGGATTGAAAGTATAATTATGGTTATAAGGTGGTGGAACCTCATGGTAACCAATTCCTCCCCTCTTAGGTGAGGAACCTTGATCACTAACGAGGTGATCAAGAATAGCAGAGGAATTCCGGAATTGCTCCAGTTTCCTATTTAGTTCCACCACTTTTACCTGGTGATCAGCAATCTGTTTTTCTTTCTCAGCGATTAACTTGGTTTTCTCTTCTAAAACCTCGTAGCTTAGATCGATCACATCAATTTTCTCAGCTAATTTTGTTTTTAAACTTTTAACGTCTTTTTCACAAGCTTTAATTTTTATTTTATAATTATTTTCTCTTGTCTTTGTGAAGTGATGATCTTCTTTCAAGGTTTTAAATTCGGCATCCAACTTAACATACTGATCAGTAATTGTAGCAAGCTGTTCAGACAAGTTCTCACATTTAGTACAGATTGGTTTAGTACATACCTCGGAGTTCTGGTCATTAGCCATGAAAGCTTTTTCATTTTCAGCAGCTTTCAAACATTCTTCAGCTGCAACCTTCGCCATGTGTGCCTGCTCAAAGAGTTCTCCAGAGAACATGTTCCAGTTGTATTCACCAGCATCAGACATCATGGCATTATTCCCATTGTTATTTCCACTTGGCAGTGTAGTCCTCCCCTGACTACGTTCTACACGTGCATTAGTGCACTCCTTTGCAAAGTGTCCATTTTGTTGACAATTGTAACACCTCACCCTTGACTTATCAAATCCTGGCTTTCCACCTACGAACTTTCTGCCAGTCTTCTTCATGAAACGCTTCACTCTTCTGACTATCATCGCCATCAGCCACTGCAGATCCATCTCCTCCAGATCATCAGGATCGATCTGGTCATAGTCTTCTTCCAAAGCAGCAGTGTCCACAATCTTCCCTTGTATGTAGTTCTCGTAAGAAGCAATAAAAGATGCATAGAGTGCAAACTGCTCTTCAGCAGATTTGACACTCATTGGCATCTTAGTGTAGTTATTGCTCGAAGCACTGGGAGAGAAACTACTCTCGGATGCTTGAGGTTTCGAAGCACTTGATCCTCCATCAACAAAGCAAACATCACCGTTCATGTTTACTAACACATTTCCTTCAAGAGAAGAGTTAGAACCTGACTCTCCTTTGGAGTAGTAAGCAGCAGATTCAGACTTCGAACTTGAGCCTGAGTTAACTTTGGCACCATACATACCAGGGTCTTGAACCTGATCCATTGGTGTCTCTTTACGAACCATATTAAGCTCAAAGGTTCTGAGCTTATTTACTGCTGTCTCCAAGTCAAAATTAGGAAAGTCTTTGTCTTCCCTCATTAAAACAGTGTACATTTCCCACTTCGGTGGAAGAGCATCGAGAAGCTTCTCAACTATTTCCTCCTCTCTGTAAGCAATAGAATAGTTGTTCAGCTCGGTCATTAGATGATAATATCGGGTGATAATATCATCGAGCGATTCGTTCTTCAAATACTTGAAGACAGAGAACTGGGTCTTTAACAGCTTAATCTTCTAGGCACGAATACCCACGTTCCCTTCGAATCAATTCTCAAGAGCATCCCAAAGCTCTCGTGCAGAAGTGTACTTCCGGAATGTGTGGAGAATCTCTTGAGGAAGAGCCATAGTAATTGCAGCATGGGCCTTGCTCTCGGCCTCATACATCTTCTTCTCTTCTTCCTCCATCTTGCTGTACTTCTTTATCACATCCCGACCTTCGTATTCCATTGTCGGTGGAATATATCCATCCTGGATGCAGACCCACATCTTTGCATCCTGGTATTTAATATACTGAATGAATCTATCTTTCCACGCTACAAAGTCTGTTCCTTTCATCAACCTTGGGGCCTTAGTAGCCGACCCCGCTTCAACTTCCATTTTGACTAACTCTGAGATGTTAATCGGCGACATCTTCTCGAAAACACGAAAAACCCGAAAAAAACAAAAATTCTTCCAAACAGTACTATAGGCGAAGTTAAGGATAACTTCGCTTAAGTGTTAACTTCGCTGGAAAAACCGTAAATTCGCGTGACTTGGCGAAGTTGAGAATAACTTCGCTTAAGATAAGCGAACTTAGGAGGTAAGCGAAGTTGAGAATAACTTCGCTTAGGCGAACTTATGAGGTAGGCGAAGTTGTGAATAACTTCGCTCAACCTTATATCTTCGCCGAAACCCTACTTCCAGTGTCGGCAACTTCGCATGAAGAACAACAACTTCGCCCGAAGAACACTGAAAATATTCGGATCTGTTTTCGACGATTTTGCAGTTTCCGGTCGGTGTACCGGCTTGAATATGACTGTATAAGGTGAGCAGAACACAATATCAACAAAAACGCGTCCCGCGAATAGGTCAAACGAGACGTTTTCTACACCCGCGTGAAATCCCGAACCACACAATCGAGCCAAAAGCTCTGATACCAATTGTAGGTTCCCGGACAGATCTTACACGGGATATCGCTATCTACGCAGGTGCGGAATCCCTGCGTGGTTAGATACGAGCGTAGAATACATAAAACAAACACACGCGATATAAACGAACACGTTATAGAATATAACTTCAAACACGTCTGTTACAGACTCGATCTCTCGTCTATCGACTTGCTAAAACACTAACTGACTGACCTGATTTCCAACTCCTTTCACGTAAACCCGTTGGTTACTTAAATACACGACAACTTCGCCTAACGCGAAGTTGTCAGTAACTTCGCTCGTTGAACAAGTTCGCCTAGGCGAACTTGTCAACAACTTCGCTTGTTCAACAAGTTCGCCTAACAACTTCGCTACTTACATAAACATAAACTTAAACATAATTACATTACAGACTCGATTACAAACACTAGACTATGAACTACCGACATTTATGTACCAACAACAAGTCCTCTGGATTCAAAACAAAATGCTGGATTATAGTTTGAATTTTCTAAACACCCCAATTTACATTGATGACACTACTGCATCATTTATTGTTAAGAATCCTGTGCAACATTCGAAGACCAAGCACATTAAAATCATACATCATTTTATTAGGGATTGTAGTGAAAAAGGTTTAACTGATGTTAAAAGAGTTGACACAAGTGACAATTTGGATGAATTATTTACAAAGCCACTTGATAGAACCAGGTTCAACTTTCTATTGAAAGCCCAGTGGATGATCAACTCTAATGAAGTTTGATTGATGATGTGTGCTTGTTGTGCAAACTGACTATCTTTTCAAAGTCTTGTTGATTTTTTGTTTTGATTGATGAGTGAATATGTGTTTAATGTTTGCTGATATGTGATCTAAATGACTATTTATGTATCTTAGGTGTCTTTGATGCTTAAGATAATTATCAGTGAATGTGTAATGTCATGATAAGTGTTTTATTTGTTCTATTTTGAATGTGCTTATCTGATATCTTGAATAGGTGCATATCTGATAGATTGATATGTGAAGTATCTGATATGATGATGTTATTAGGATATGTTAGACAAAACATTATGTGATGTCTGCTTGTTTTGATGACATCATATTTATTGAGATTTGGATATGTATTTTGAATATGCTTCAAATGTTTGTGTCAAAATATGTTTTGTGACAAAATTAGCTACTCAAATGAACATTATAAAAGAAAATTTATTTTCCTCAAAACATTTTTATCAAAAACAAAGCAAATTCAATAGTGTGAGACATGATAAGATTATTCAGTTCAAGCTTTGTAGAAGCTTAAAAGGTTGGAAAGTGAAAATTGATCCAACCAAATTGGGAAATGATAGTACATTGACTATTTGGCCAATCATATAGATTTAATAGGCTAAAAAGACACTTAGTGCAGTCATTGACATGTATAGTTGTTTTCCCATGATGTCTAAAATCTATGGTGATATAAACATAAAGAAACTGCGAAACTTAATGTGGAGTTACATTGTTGTCTATGCATGTTCCAATATACATATTTCCGAATGATGGGCAGAAAACTGAATATCCAATAATACACGAGCCCATTGGTTTTTGGTCATCAAAATTGAAGTATTTTATTAAAAATGACAATGAACAAATGTGAACTAAACTATTTTAATATTTATTCAACCAAAAGTTGATAAATGTACACAATTTTTTATTAAAACTGCAAACATGAGGGTTAATTCTAGAACTATGGGGGTGGAGGCAATCATATAAGCTGCTTTAAACATCCTGAATGAAAGGCCTGTAAGACCTACTTGTGTGGCATGTAAGTCCGACGTTCAACCTCACATATGTTTGTAAATTTGAAAAGAAAAATCTAAATTTTAAACTCTTTTGTCATTAAAATTTTGACCATATATCCGAGAGTAGGAGTCAAATCAGGGTGATTTGGAGAAAGCCAAATAAGCCCTGAGAATAGATATGGAGCATCAGAAAGCAATATGTGTTATCCATTTAGTATTATGCATCTTAATTGAACCTTAATCATATCACCAAAGAAATGAAATTCATGCTAAGTCTAGACCTGCTGTTAACCTGTCTAAACTGTCATAATAATATTGAGAATGAAGTATTGGGAAGCAACTTAGTCAATATGATCCCATGTTGAGATCTTTTCATAATAAGAAGGAAAAAGATTTGAAAGGAAAGATAACTGAAATTTGATCTCATTATGAACCATTTGCTCTTAAACAATGTTCTTTAATGACAAATAAGTTTGACATTTGGTTTAAGACAAAGAGAGTTTCATTTTACCCCAGAAAGGTTTGAATATGTAATTTTGAGTAAGATTTGATGAATCTCAACCTAATTGAGCAAAATTAGATGATTTTGTCTAAGTTTAATTATTTCGAGCATGCTTAGATTTTTTACATACTTTCGGGTAGACTTAACTGTTTTTAGTTATAGTATATCTTTATCGGGCAAGCTGAAAGTTTGAATATGTTTGATTGTGCTGATTCGAGCAAGCTTAGATGACTTCTAAATTTTCTAGCAAACTTAACTCTTTTATAGGATTTTTAGGTCATATTAGCAAGATGTATAGTTGTTTATGTTATTTCTAACAAGCTTTAACAAGTTCAAGTTATTCTAGCAAGCTTAACGGTTTTACAGGATAAGTGACTTATTCTAGCATGCTTTACATTTGATAATGTTTGAATATTAATTTCCAAGCAAGTTTTGATACTCTTACACAGCTCTAGCAAACTTTGTTTAACTATTTGAGATATCCGGGCAAGCTTAATGATTATGAATGTGTTTAAATGATTTAATCATATTTTCGAGTACACTTTGTGTTTAGAGTATACTTTTACATCTTAGGATAGACAAGTTTTCTCTAGCACACTTTGCACTTCTAAATTATTTCAGGCACACCTTTGTGTGTGTGAATGAACTTGAAAGAATATTTGTTAAATGTTTTAAACTTTCGAGTAAGGTTAACGATATGTTCAGTTGTTCGAGCATGATTGACTATTAGAAATATTTCTAAGATATTTTGGGTGTTTTAACTGATTCCTAGCAAGGTTACTTACTTTGATGATATATATACTTGATTATTTGTCTTGTGATTTATTTCTCAAGCAATTTTGTATTTCGAGTAAGATTCCTTCATTTTATTTCTTTTAGATTTATTTTTAACTATATTTTCTGAACAAACTCTAGTACGAGCAAGGTTGATAAAATGATTTATATCTAGCAAGCTTTGTGAAAATAATCTTTTCGGGCAAGGTATAATATATGTGCTTTATCGAGCAAGGTTTTAAATGGGAAATCTTTTAAATAATATATTTTTACTGTATGACAACTTTTTCCCACCAAAAGACAAAACACATTTAAAATCCACTTTCAAAATGTATATAAGAGTTCTCTCTCCAAACACTATACACCTTCGTTCTTGCTCTTGTTTCAAGAATATCAACCGCCTTATTATTTTTCCTAACCCTAAATTAACCAGCCCCTAAATTCCGACTTGGTAAGCATTAATTGATTGATGTCTGACACCGATTATGTGGAATTGGGCACTAAATTTTCATTTAAACTAACTCTCTATTTTATGTGTATGTTATTAATTTGTCGAAGCACAGGTCCATAAAGACATTTCTTCTCTTTACTTCTTCAAATTATTACCTAAATTTATTCAAAGTTATGAACTTTATAACTAATGTGTACTTTGAATGTTTTTTTTTGTTTTTGTTTGCATATATATGGCGGATGATGAACCGAAATATCCTTTTGAGCACAAGCACAACATGTGCGCTATGTTAAAAGTAACCCCATACAATGAAGAAGTCGAACGCATGATTAGATGGCTACAACGATCGAATCTTGGATTTTCTCTGACGGGGTGCCCTGTGATTTATCGAAATCATAACTTGACTTCTGGCGCTCAGCCACACTATATGATGATCAAAATGGTAGGAGATTGGAGGCTACCGTGGCTAATCACGAGATCAGAGTCACTGAAATATTGATACGAACATGCTTACAACTGAAAGATGATGACCATAATCCCATTCACTTCACAACTGCGCATTTACTGAAGATTTTTCAACAGATAATGGGTTATCAAGGAAATGTTCATGAGGGACAGTTCCAAATAGGCATGTTCCCAAACTTGTATAGGTTTTTAATTCATCACATTATTCAAGGGTTTGCACCTCGGAAGGGGTCGTGGAGTCTTATGAGCAGGGATTTGGTGAATGCAACAGTAGCTGTAATTTATTATTTACCATTCAATTTCTCACAGATGATTTATGAAGGAATGGTAAGTATTATGAGGAAGCCTAACAAAGAGAAATTTTTAGCCTATCCCAAATTCTTTCAGATTATCTTGAATCATGTGTTACAAGATTTGCCTACGATGGTAACACTCATGTGCTACAGAATCCTAATGTTTACAAGAGGATTGCTAAATTGGCAAGCACAATCCGTTTGATCCAAAATTTGAATTTAATATTTTGCCATGGTTAGTTGATCATGATGTGGAAATTATGCCCGTACCAGAGTTGACCTCTGAGGAGGAGAGTAAAGATGAGGATGAGGAGGATGATGAGTCTGACGAAAGTGATGATGGAGATTATGGCAATGATGAAGGAGGAATTGATGAAAATGTTGGTAATGATATTGAGATGGTTGATGCACAGGGGGAGTTACATGACTTACCTTTACCTACACTACCAACAACACCACTAGCCACACCACCAGTCACACCACCTTCACCACCACTATAAACTGACATATATATTCCATCCCCACCAATCTCACCGATAACCTAAAGCACACCTCAAACCATAAACCAACCACTTACTGAAACCCAAACCATAATCCAAAACCAAAATCAAGAAATACACGAACCCTATATCCCACAAAATGTCCCATTCCATTTACTATCCCCAACCCATTCCTAAACTCAAGAAACACCTACCCAATCCCAAACCGATATACCTGATCCTTTTCTTGACATACCAACTCAAACTACTTCCACAAGTGATTATTTGCTCAGACGAATATGATACTGCTGGTAGAAAATATTGATCTGAGGGGGATAAATGAGGAGCTAAGGAATGAGAACATTGATTCAAAATCACAGTTGGCCCAAGCTTTAGAGAAAATTCAAGCCCTGGAGGCTGAGGTTGAGAAGACCTCAGCTGTACCAAAACAGGGGGAGAATACTCCAGTTGCCACTACTGATGTTAATATTGTTGATGAGGAGATGGTGAATAAAGAGATGAATGATGAAGATGCTTTGAAAACATTGTTAAATGTTTATGGTGACAGTGATGATGGATAGTGATGAGATAATGGCTGATGATGTTGGTTATGTAGGTGACAAATCTGATATTGGTGAACAGGAGTATGATGTTGAAGATGTGTTAGCGAAGAAGAAAGTGGTGATTGTAGAAAGGGAAAAGGAGATAGATGAAGGTGAAGCATCTGATGAACTAGTTTTGACTAAACAAGAAACATATGATGAAAGTTCCAAGAAGGTTGTGCATGATAAGTAGATGGAAGATCTAATTGACGATATTGAAAATTTCCGCACTCAATCAGAAGAAGAAAGTATAAAAAGAGAAAAGGGGAAAGCAATAGCTGAATCTGTCGATGAATCTATTGATGCACATGAGGAAAATGATGACAATATATCTGATGAAGATAAGATGGCTGAACAGGCTGCCAAAAGGCAAGCTGACATTATTCAAGAAACATTTGAAAGGGAGAGAATTGCTTAATCTATGACGATAGAGGAGTTTGGTGAATAAGAAACTCCGATTGAACAAGCCAATATTTCCAAGACTCTAGATCAAAATGATTATGTTGAGCAGGAAGTTATTGAGGTTCTGATTAAGATGAAACAAGCTTAGGAGATTGACAACACCTTAGCTTTGGTTATAAGCAAGTTCACTCAGCCTGAAACTGAGATACCAGCTACTTCTGAGAAAGTCACTGATGAAACAGATAAACAAGTGGTAGTAGATGAAGCTGGTGTACCAATAATTGTACAACTTAGCAAGAAATGTAATGAATATGCCAAGAAAATTGCTGAGGAAAATGAAAGAAAAAGAGATGAAGATGATCAAAAATTTGGAAAGTAATATATGAGGAAGAGGCGCAGATATGATGGCCGTGATCATAATGATGAAGAAGATCATCCAATCAAAAGGGCTAAAAAGGCTGATAAATTTAAGTACGTTGTTGAAAGTCATAGGGAACATGAAAAATCGAATTTCTATCTTTCTAAGCTTGAAAAAGATGATCAAGAAAGAGGTCAAGCTTCAAAGACTGCTTAAATTCCTATAATTGTGCAAGTAACACCAAAACCAGTTGAACATAGAGACCAATGGGATGATGAAGAAAGAATCAAGACACCAAAAGGAGTTATGTTAAGCAAAGGAATGAATGAGAATGTATTTGACCACCTTGGAAAAACATAACTGAAATAACTATTTTATAAGCAAAAAGAAGATTAGATGAGGATTGAGGCTGAACAAAGGAATCCTCAAATCTTTGAAGCTGGACCTAGCGGAGTTCGCTATGCTCCAGCTGGTTAGTTTGGAAATCAAGTTGTGCTTGTGATGATTGACAAACTGGCTCAAGTAGTCAGTGATAGCATTGATTAGTTGAGGGCTATGCCTGTTGAGAAGATAATCTCAATGTATGTAAATAAATTTGGGCCATTGGCGGGCACTAAACCCAGAAAAGCAGTACCCTCAAGGCCCTCTGCTTCGAGACAACATGTTCCTATAGCTGGAGTCACACAACAAAGACCAGAAAGGCCACTAACTGATGTGGACCTACCCATGAAGCTCTTCTATGACTCTGTGTCTCATACATTGAAGGTAGTGATGAAAAATAGAAAATTGAAGGAGATTATTTTTAAAGATGAGCATGCTTATTACAAGAAGGAGCAACTGGAAGAAATGGCAAGTCCGGAACTGTATGACTATCACCACAGAAATAGACCTACAGGTAGGCAGAAGAATGAACTGTCTAAGTATCTAAGAAGTGAAGCAGGGATGGGATTCCCTTTGTTAAACAAGAAGAAGAAGTGGAGATTATCAGAGTTTGAAAAGACCAAGAGAGCAAAGAGGTTAAGTGACATAAAACATGCTGAATTTGGCTACATCACCAAAGTAAGGAATAAAGATCCTTTGGCCAATATGTTGACTTGTATAAGTATGAGAAGAAGGAAAACTAGGCCCAACCATGAAGTTCAGAAGGATGGTAGAATTGCAAGAATTGATTATAATGAGAATGATTGATTCTACATTCTTAGGAACTTAGATAGACTTGCATTGGGTACTTTCAAAACTGATGAAGATCTGACTTTCCTTCATGGTGAGGAACTGAATGATATAATAAACTAGACACTTCCTGTCAATCATCCTTATCAACAACAATTGTTTATATTCAAGGTAAAGGCAGGAGCATTGAGAGTAGAAAGACGAAAAGCAGCCTATAGCTCAAGAAGATGAATACCATGTTTTAGATTAGGTTTTTCTTTGTAATGTCCACTTGATAGAATTCCCACTTTGTACTATTTTGACTCTGTTATGTAATTTGATTTTGATTTGATGTGTATTTTGGACTAAGTGTATGTAACCATAGAATTGTTTTGGTACAGCTAAGAGTGTTCCAATATAGGGGGGAGATTGTTGGGATGAGAAAATGCTTAAGGAAGATTGGAATCTTCTCAACCTCCCTGAAAAATGGCTAAGTATGGACATCGGGTACACTTGGACATCCGAGCAACTTTACTTAAGCCTAGCAAGGTATTTCACCTTCTGGGCAAGGTTATCTTCTTGAAGTATTCTTTAGTGTCAATCCGAGCAGGGTTCACTATGTCTAGCAAGGTTGTTCTTCAAAGCCAAGCAAGGTTTGCTTCCAAGCAAGTTGTTGGCTATACCAAGCTTCTGAAGCCAAGTACTTTGGAAGATCTAGCAAGGTTATTCATTAATAAACAGTGGTGTGAGTATTCTTGAAGAGAGTTGATAAAGAATTATCTTAAGGACTTTGTCAGGCAAGAATCAACTCCGAGCAAGCTACAGTGTTACGAGCACACTTGGGTTTGCTTAATAAGTTATTCATTAACAAAGAGTTGAAGGGATCTCTGAAGAACAAGTTTGCTCGTTGGATCATATTGAGCAAAGTTTGCTATGGTCAAGAAGATTGAAGTCTGCTAGGTGAATATTTTCTAAGGAAAATATTCTACGTAAAGTCTAGCCGGAGAACTGTTCCCCGACACACTTTGGTTACCAGGTCTGCTCGAAAAAGACAAAAGATCCAAAGCTTACCCGAAGACTTGCTTTACACTTAGAATCTTTTGTGATTTGATTTACTGAATATGTATCATTAATTAGGGTTTCTAGAAGAAATGACAGCTATCAGGTAGGCCTATATAAGAAATAATTAGGGCATGCTTGAAAAGTGACGGACGTAGACATATTATTTCTGACCTTGATATTGACGGCCGCTCTCTTTAATACGTACTGACAAAGAACATTCTCTTTCTGTAACCATGATTGATTCTCGTTTGTAATCATATTACTCTAAATGGAAATATTTTGAGTGATAGTTGGTGTTTGTTTACTTTTGTATTTTCAAGAAATATTGTAAGGCCCCGTTACCGGTGCCCTACACTGGAGGTTGGATTTACTCATAAACACAGTTCTTACAAATCAGAGTTAATTAAAACCTTCGTGTATACATTAACTTATATCATTCGTTACAAAACATTAAATCTTTTATTTAAAACCATAACATAAAACATCATATTTAAAACATCATTTCTTCCATCTTCAGATGCCAACCGTTCAATCCATGCCATGTGCCCTCCTCATGCTAGCTCATTAAACATATTCACCTGCGTGCATACTAAAAGTCAGCAACGATGAGTGAGTTCTAGTTAATCAAGCGACATACAATACACACACATATAATACATACATACATACATATCCGAAGATACATATCCATACTTAACCAGTTAACTTTCCAACATACATTCTTGCATACATACTATTACCTACCTCAGCCTACCTAGAGTATGTCCATTGTCCGCCGTCTATACCTATACTCAAGGTCGTGAACACGTAAAAGGTCCGCAGTCCCTACCAATGTTCACCTTTTATGGTACGTGCAAGATCCGCAGTCCTTCCCTATACCATCATACAATAACAACATGTACAAGGTCCTCAGTCCTTCCCTATGTTGCAACCTAGTTCATAGCACGTACGAGGTCCGCTGTCCTCCCCTATGGTACCACAATACTATTACAGCATGTATAAGACCCACAGTCCTTAACTACGTTCTCATCTATCATCCATAACTTGTATAAGGCCCGCAGTCCTTAACTACGCCGTCACATGTCAAGTCTATATCAATGAAAGTTAGAGGGATTTGTCATCCTAACTTACTACATCATACGTAGAACTCATTTACTGTTCCTGAACCTACATACACGTACTTTGCATATACAACAAATACATTGTGGCATAAGAACACTTTAGGCCTTCTTCACATCATTCATTTAACAAACATACTCGTTGTCGTTACATGAAATATCCGAAGATCATTCACGTACTGACAACATTCATTTATAACCTAACAGTATGCGCAATATTCGAAGATCGTTCACGCACCATCAAGCATTTATTCATACATGTATCATACAAGGCATACACTTACCACTTAAGGTAAGTGTAGTGACTATCACATCGAGTATGCACACAGCCCCAAAAACATAACAAGGAAGTGGGGCTAGAAACACACCTGAATACGGTTACATTTGTCGTTTACAGTTATTCCTTTCTTTAGCTGTGCGCGACAAACTGTTTAATAAAAGTAGTATTAAATACCACTCTAGCCACCCTCATTGCTACTTAATTAGTCTTACGCGTCTAAGCCGGTTTTACTTCATTGAATTATTACCAGGTTAGTTAATCGTTGCTCATTAACCATTAAAGGTTTCTTTCATATATTATCAAAGTCCAAGGGCTATTATCTAATTATATTACTCTTTTCTAAGTCCAGGGACCATTATGTAATTCTGCCAAACTTCTAGTTCGTTATCCGATCCTTAACGATGGGGTTCTTAGCGAATGAACCCATTCGTTATAACGAACTGACTATTATAACAAACTGGTCCTTGTAACAAATTGGACCTTCTTCATATGGTTTGGTTAACGAATTGAACTTCATAGCGAACTGAACCCTTATAAGGAACTGAACCTTTAACGAACTGAACCCTTAACGAACTGGGGGTTCATTCATCGGTTCTCTCTTAACGAACTACTTAACGAATTGGGTTTAGTTCGTCATTAATTCCTTAACGAAATAACATAACGAATTGAGGTTAGTTCGTCATCTCGGCTTAACGAAAGGGTATAACGAATTACTTGCTAATTCGTTATGTCTCCATTAAGGAATCAGGGTTAGTTTGTTATGTTTCGCTAATGAACTATGGTTAGGTCAGAACATTCTCTGACACCCCCTTAACCTCGTACCCACACTTTCCGACGCCGTCATCGCCGGAAGATCTGGATCTCGCCTGAAAAGTGAGATCTCGCTTGTCTCACCACCGTTCGATCCTTAAACATATTCACCTGGGTTTCTAAATGTTTTCCATCCCGTTCGATCCAGATCTAAGCTAGGGTGATCCCCAAGCTCATATTTTGGTCGGTTTATCCCCGATTCCATCCGGATCTTATAACTTTAACGGTTTAAGGTGTCGGCTGGTCGTTTCAAGACTATATCTAACGGGTTTGGATTCTCTACAATATAATGCTATCATTACCTCGGGTCGGGATCGGTTCTTCTTCTTGGTTTCGGCTAGAGAGAGAGAATTATGAGAGAGAGCTAAGTGTGTGTTTTAGGTGGTGTATGGAATATTTGTAAATGAAAGGATTTGTCAGGTCATTTCGGATCGGATCTTAATCAATCATGTCATAACTCACACAAAATTAATCGTGTTGACAAGCGAGTTAATGACGGGTTACTATGTTTAGAAAGATGACCGTTTGTTAAAGGCGGAATCAATAACAAACATACGGTTGCAATGAATATTCAAAATACGAAGACACACGAAGGATTCACTCAAAAGATTTCCATTTATATAACGTTAATCATACAAAAGGATAATCGATTAGGGTTTAGGAGGAATCCTAGGACAGCCGTCACACACAAAATATTCTCTTAATTAATGTGTCGGTCATATCCTCTCTGTCTCTCGTGTCCTTGGCGGCGTGCCCTAATTTATCTTTTTTTAGGCCTGCCAACCTAGGACAGCTGTCATTCCTTCTAGAAACCCTATCCGATAGTACATATTCAATTTACATATTCAAAAATTATACTAAGTGTAAAACAAGTCTTCCAGGTAGGCTTTTCATTAAACTTCAGTCTCCGAGTACGCAGTGTACTCGGCCTTCCTTCAGACTTCTTAAACATAGAGGTGTACTCGGAATCAGTTTTCGGGTAGACTTTACTTAACAAATATTTTACCAAGTAAAATATTCACCGAGTAGACTTCAATCTTCTTGGACTTATCAAACTTTGCTCGACAAATCCTTACTAGCAACCTTGTTCTTCTAAGATCCTGTTCGGCTCATTGTCATTTAAACAACTTATTGATAAGGCGTACTCGGGAGTACATACCTTACTTGAGCTTAACCTTACTCGATATGACTTAGAGATATTCCATCAACTCATCAAGTATACTCGGACCATATTTATTAAAGAATACCTTGCCCGATCTTCAATTACTTGGCTTCTTGGACTTGGTTGACCAAACCTTACTCGGAAGAATAAAATACTTGGTCTTGAAGAACAACCCTGCTTGACAAAGTGAACCTTACTCGGATATGCCAAATTAATGAACCTTACTCGGAAATCACTAAAAAGCATACCTTGCTCGGATATCCACTTAAGAAGATTATTTGAAGTAAACCGTGCTCGGAAGGCAAAATCTCGTACTCGGCTAAGTAAAAGCTTACTCGAAGGTCCAAGGTGTACCCGGGTTCAATACTTAGCAGTTTCTGAGAAGGTTGAGAAGATTCCAATCTTCAATATTCTTCATTTAGGTCAAATCTCCTCATTTGGGTTAAACTCTTGACCAAACAATCTCCCCCTAGATTGGAACACCTCAGCTGACCCAAAACACTCTATGGTTACTTACACTTAGCAAAATACATATCAAATTTCATAATTGAATTACATAAGTAAAAATTACATGATCAAAGGTTTGTCCGAAGACATTACAAAGCAAAGCCTATTCTATCTCATTTGTCTTTTCCTCTCATTGTTGGCTGCTTGTCTTCTCAGCTGGATCACAGATGCTGCTCTTTCTCTGAATATATTGAGCACTTGGTAGTGAGTGTGTCCTTCTGGTATCACCAAGTCTCTTATATCAGTAAGATCATCATTATGTAGGCATGTCAGATCTGCATCCTTCTAGATTGTTGCCAAGGCCTTCCCATCTGAGTTCCTCAGCATATAGTGGCCAGTGTCTTCTTTGTATTCAACTTCTGTAATGACACCGTTTTTCTGCACTATGTAATTTTGCCTTCTCATCCTTCTTCCCAAGCTTATACAAGTCTCCATGTTGGACAGAGGATTTTGATCTCGGACTCTCATCTGGTAGTTCAGTTCAGCCCTGTCCATTTTCTTCAGTTTTTCTGACCTCTTTGACTTGTGAAGTTGGATCAGTCTCCAACTTCTCTTTTCTTTCAAAATTTTGAACCCATCAGTAGCCTGTTCTTGCAGGTACTTAGATAAGTCATTCATCTGTCTTCCTGCTGATCTGTCCCTGTTCCTGTAATCATACAAGTGAAGTGTGGCCATCCTTCTTAATTGATCTTCATTATACTCACGAAAGTCACTTCTGACCACAATCTCCCTTAGCATTCTGCTCTCCATAATCACTTTCATAGAATCAGTAACTGAATCATAGTACAACTCTCTGGGTAGATCCACATCAGACTGTGGTCTTGTTCTTTGTTGTACTGAGCTGCTTGATTCTCCTCTTCCTGCTTGGCCTCTTCCTCTTTGCAATCTTTGATGGATTGGTGGTCTGAATGGAATTGATTTCTTGGGCTTTTGAGGTCCCAAGTTGAATGTCTTCACAAATATTGCTTCTACCATCTCAGTAGGAAGGTTTGCAATCTCCACTATGTCATGTCCTGCTGCCTCCAGCTCAATTAACATTTTGATCATTCCTTGAGTTCTTGCTAGTCCAGCAGGCACAAATCTGCCATCAGAGTAGTATCTGGGATTTTCTCCCTCTTTTAATGCTTTTTCCCATTCATCCTTCTGCAGATAGAAAAGAGTCTTCAAGTCCTCTTTCTCCAACACATTGAAGTCTTCTTCAGTCATCCCTCTCTTGTTTATCATTATGTTTCTTAGGATGCTGATCATTTCCTCATTCTCCCAAGGCATAAATGGTTCAGTTTCTTGTTCATGTTTGGAATCATCTTGAGGGATAGGAATTTCAATAGGTTTGACTTGCTCTTTTCCTTCTCCCTTAAGGTCTGAATTCTTCTTTTCTTATTTTGAGGCTCATTAGGTAGTTCAGTTTGAATTGTGCTCTAAGTATAGACCCTTTTTAAGTCTTTCTCTTTTCTTTTGGAATATTGGTCAAATACTGCCTCCTTGCTCAGATTTCTCACAACCTCAGGCTTCATGCCTTTCTCAATCAAATACCCACACATGCCATCATATTTCTTCTTTAATTCTTCCAATTCCATCTTATCGTCTTGTTTCACAAACTTTTCTGCAACTATCTCTTTCTCACTGTTATAAAGATCTTGAATTTGTTCAGCAGTGTACTTTTCCAGGGCAGCTTCAGGATAACCTCTGACTTTCAAATAGTTCTTATAATGTTCAGTATTTTTCTTACTTTTCTCAACCTTCTTTAGGACTTCCTCTGCATTTATTTCAATTATGCCCCTTTGAATATAAGTCATTTCAGCTTGAGGGGTCTCAGCAGTAGAGCTTGTGCCAACGTTTTCACCTTCTTGGTCAGGGTGATCATCACCCTTTCCATCAGACTCCTCAGAGTCATCCTCCTCATCATCTGATAAGTCATTTATGGCATCTATTTTAGGTTCATCAGAGGCAGGATGCTCTGGTTCAGTAACATTCACATCAGGAACCTCAACCTCAGGGACATCAACATCAGGGACCCCTGGTAATTTTTCTCCTGGTTTCTGTGTTTTCAAGGGGATTGCCCTGATTGGTTCATCATCAGTCTGTTAAGCAGATTTCTTTCTTCTTTGATAGCTCTTTTCATATCTTCTTTCTCCCCAGTTACTAGAAGGGTTCTTTTTCATATCCTTCTTAACCTGTTCTGCCCATTTCTTGGAAGCTGCAGATGCAATTGACTCCCCAATCTCTTCAGGTATAATCATGTCAGTGTTAAGATTGGTTGATGGTTCAATAGTCTGCTCTTTTTGCTCCTGAAACTTGTTAACCACCTTCTCAAAGAGTCATCAAACTCTTGAGTTTTGTTCATATTCACCAGAATTTCAATAACCTCTTGATCTGCCACATCTTGAAATATTTCTTTTGCTACATTGGCTTTATTGATCAATAGGTCCTGCTGTGCCAACTCTTCTTCAGTCAAGGAATGGGCAATTGCTTCCCTTTCCATTGACTCTTTAATCAGTCTTTCTTTCTCAGCAAGAGCAGCAGCAGCAGTATCTACAAAGGATACATCTTTTTCAACATGCACAGCAGGCTCATCCTCTGTTGCTATCCCTTTACCTTTTTCTTTTCTCTTTCTCAACTGCTCTTCATCTTCCTCTTCATTAGAAGTTTCATATTCATCAATTTCCTTGAACAGTTGATCTAATTCAGAATCATGCTCTGCTCTCTTGGAACTAACTTCTTGATCATCTTCAGGTTCAGTGTTTATTAGTTCCTCAGTAGTAGCATTCTCATTCACATTCTCTACAGTCAATTCCTCATCCACAATATCAGTCAACTCTTCTGTTGGCACATTCTCATCATCATCATTGATTACTTCTTCTCTCACTTCCATTTCAGATTCATCACTAACATCATAATCATTCATAATCATTTTCAAACCATCAATAACATCAATACTCTCTGCATTAGTCATACCCACAACATCATCATTTATATTCTCCCCCTGTTTTGGGGCAGCTGAGGTCTTCTCAACCTCCTGCATCAGGGTTTGAATTATCAGTTCAGCATCAGCTAACCTTTTTAACAACATTTCATTTTCATTTGTTAGCTCTTCATTCTTTCTACTCAACTCAACATTTTCATCCCTAACCTCCTCAAATCTCCTCTTCAACTCATCATTCTCCAACATTAGTTCAATATTTCTTTGAAGTGTGTTATCTTGTTGGCTTGAGGGTGGGGTTGTAAGGAATGGTTCATAAGTGGGTTGTTCAGTGATGGATGGGGATTGTGTGTGTTGTGTGGAGGTTTCAGGTTGGTCTAAGTTAAATGATTGAGGTGGTGTTTGATGTGGTGAGGTTGGTGGTGGTGAGTGTGATAGTGTTGGGATTGGTTGTTCAATGTCTTCCATTTGCTCCCCCTGTTCAGGTGCCATCATCTCCATCTCCAAACCATCTCCCCCATCATTGCCATCAACATCATCATCAGAGTCTCCTCCAGCACTCTCATCATCACTCCCTTCTTCCTCCTCTGAGCTCAGCTCAGGCACAGGCATAACAGACAGATCATGGTTTAATAACCAAGGCAGAATTTCCAATGGAATACTTGCATCAAAATTGTTAGAGACACCAGGATTCTTTATTCTCTTGTAGGCATCGGGATCTTGCAGTTTATGAATTGTTGGTAAATCTTGCAGTGTGCTATTGAATATTATCTGCAGGAATCTCGGGTACTGTAAAAATCTTTTTCTTTCCGGTTTCTTTAGATTCCCCACTAGCCCATCAAAGATCATCTTGGAAAAATTAAATGGCAGATCATAGATTGTTCCAACGTGGCATTTGCTAGATCAAGACTCATCAGAGTCCATGATCCCTTTCTCGGAGCAAATCCATGTATGATGTGATGAATCAGAAATCTGTACAACATTGGAAATAATCCCTTCTGAAATTGTCCCTCATGGACATTTCCTTGATACCCCATAGTTTCTCTGAAAATCTTCAACAGATGCTTTGTATCGAAACTGATGTGATTGTGATCATCGTCATTCAGTCTTAAACATCTTCTGATCAATCTTTCAGTGATCTGTATTTCCTGACTGGCCACAGTTGCCTCGATTCGTCTTTCATTACCGTCTTCAATAAGCTCTGCTGATCTCCAGAAATCCAAGGAGTGATTTCTGTAGATAATCGGGCTTTCAGTGAGAGCAAAGCTAATGTTTGACCGTGCCATCCATATGATCATTCGAGCCATCGGTTCATTTTCTGGTGTTACTTGTAGTAGTGCGCACATATTGTGCTTTGGCTCAAACACATATTTCGGCTCGTTGTCTGCCATATCTGTAAAACATAAACAAACATATTCAAAGTGAAATTAGACATAAAGTTTAAAACTTTAGACAATTTCAAGTTATAAAAAATGAAGAAGAAAGAGAGAAATCTTCAAGAACCTGTTCTTCGACAAATTTATAACCTAAACACATAAACAGAGTGTTAGTACTCGAATACATAATTAAGTCACAATAACAATCTAATCGTGATCGGAAAACATAAAATTTTATGCTTACCGAGTCGGAAATTAGTGGCTGATAAAAATTAGGGTTTGGATTAATCTTGAATTCGATAAGTCGGTTATTTTTCTTAGTAGGAGAGATTTGCAGTGGAAGGAGAGAGATAGAGGGAAATAATGTAGAAGAAATTTGCCTAAGTCCCTCTTTTATACATTTTGAAAGTGGGTTTTAAATGCTTTTTGTCTTCTTGTGAATTACTAGCTGTCAACCAGTAACGTTATCCACTTGATATATTAAAAACATTTAATTTCATTTAAAATCATAAGACCTTGCTCGAAAAATTAATTTATCCAAAGTCTACTCGATCTTCTTCCACTAACAAACCTTACTCGGTCAAACTTTACTCGAAAACTTTTCATTTTTAATGTGAAGTTTGCCCGAATACTTCTCTATTTAAACCTTGCTCGATCAAGTAAATTAATTTAAAGTTAAGATATAATGAACAAAGCTTACCTGAAATACTCGATTTCTTGAGAAATAAATCACAAGACAAATAATCAAGTATAGTTATCAAATAAACATTCTCACTGAGAATCAATTAAGATCCTCACAAAGATTTCTCAAATTCAAATTAAAACTCATCTAGCATGAACCCTAAAAATCATAATCACATTTTGTCATATTAACTAACATATTCAAACAACGTATTCATTCAAGTATGAATCACATAGTGTGCTCGAACACTCTTTCAAATGTAAAGTGTGCTCGGACAACAACCTTATGTAAAGTATACCCGAATAACCTTCATATAATACAAAGTGTGCTCGAAACCAAATTCTAGTAGACAGTGTACTCGGAAAGTTAAGTTTTGAAAAATTACCAAGTATATTGAAGGAACACAAGTGTACCCGAAATATAAAGTGTGCTCGGAAAACAAAGTTTGCCCGAAAACACTTGTAATTTCAAAGAAATCATAAACACACATATCACAGAGCATGCTCGGAATGAAATTAACCACATAAACATTTAAGTGTGCTATAGTCTAAAGTTTCATTGAGCTTGCTCGAAAATCCTAAGTTACCACTAAGCTTGCTAGGTTAAACACATTCAATCATCAGGTATGCCCTTTCTCGAGGAAACTCATCATATCAAAACATAGCCGAAACATGACAAACTTAAACAGTAACATCTAAGTGTGCCCGGAAAGATTAACAAACCTTTCTTAACAACATATTCACCCAAAGCTTACTCGGTGTACTCACTTAAGTTCACAAAGTTTGCTTGAAAACACAATCAGCATATAACATGCATAGCTTACTCGAAGCTAACATATAACATGCATAGCTTACTCGAAACAACAATTTCTTGTTAACTGTTAGCTATTTCAACACATAATCATCTCAAGACTTCAAGCTTACTCGAGAAAATGAGTCCAACAGTGTACTCTACCCGAAAAGTGTAAACAATTCAAAGTATGCTCGAAAATCAGAAAGTTAGTCAGAAATGACTAAGCTTACTCGGAAAGGTTGAAAACTGTCAAACCTTACCCGAAACAACATATTCACACATAGACATCTGTTTTGTACTCGGAAAGGTTAAACCTTACCCGAAAATATATATTCAAACAGTTTGTGCTCGAGAAGGTTATAAATCATCAATCCTTACTCGAACTTACATATTCACACATAATCAACTGTTTTGTACTCGGAAAGGTTAAACCTTACCCGAAAATATATATTCAAACAGTTTGTGCTCGAGAAGGTTATAAATCATTAAACCTTACTCGAGCTTACATATTCAACCTATTTTAGGCAAAATGCAACACTTTTTGACTTAAACCACTTGTCAAAGACATTTCTAAGTTATGTATCATTTCATAACATAGTTTATGAGCAAATGGTGCATTTAGAGATCAAATTTCAGTTATACTTCATTTTAAAACAATTTCTTTTATATACTGAAAAGATCTCAGGAATGGGATCATATTTACTATGTAGCTATCTCATTACTTCACTCTCAGCATTATTATGACAACTTAGATAGGTTAACAGCAGGTATAAACTTAGCATGATTTTCATCTCTTTGGTGATATGATTAAGGTTCAATTTGAGCATAATTCAATAATGGTCAACACTGTGCTATGATGCCTCATATCTCTTCTCAAAGCTTATTTGGCTTTCCCCAGATCACCCTAATTTGATTCCAACCTCCTGTATTTGGTCAAAAATAGTTTCTTATGACAGAACTTATTATATTTTTGGACTTTTGATATTCAAACATGTATAGAGGTTGAACGTTGGACTTACAGTTAGCAACATGCCTTTCATTCAAGATGACACAGATTGTCAACATCTTTGTAGTTCTTGTTGTAACCCTCTTGTTTGATAAAATATTTAAAACACTTATCAACTTTTGGTTGATTTAATCATTCTTCCCCTTATTTTTGATATTTTCTCAAAATTTTCTTAGAGCATGTTCTTTGTCATATAAAAAAATTGTTTCATTTTGGTTGACCAAATAACAACAGGCTTGTGTATGACTCGGTAATCACTTTTCTGCCATATCATTTGGAGAGATCTATCTTGAGACATGCAAAACAACTACGCATCTCCACATAAAGATTAGCATATTCATTATGTTTATATCACCTTAGAGGTTACATCATCATGGGAAAGCAACCATACATGTCAATGACTATATTAAGGCCTTTTTAGCCTAATAATTCCATATGATCAGCTAAGTAGTCAATGTACTATCATTTCCCAAAAATACAGTTTAATATTCAATCACCCCAATACCTCTTCATTGTCAGGTTAATGGCTATCCAGTTTGACCAAAGGGGGTCAACAGGACCAAATTTACATGTGAATACATGTCCTATCAAAGTCAGAGTTATTGACATAGTTTTAAGTGAAGAAATAAGAAACAAGTCATAATTGCCCCAAATGCATTCAGTTTTCAGGTCAATGGCTATCCTTTGAATCTAAGAGATTTAAAGGGCCAAACATACATAAGTGCATGTCCTTCCAACTGGGCAAATGACATAGTTTTCAGCAAGAACAACTATTTGAGATCTTTCCCCATAAAAATCCTTCTTTTAAGCTTCTTAAAAGCTTGAACTGAATAATCTTATAATTTCTCAACACCATTTATCAACTTGTTCATGTTTTGACCAAAATATAGTATTTATGCAAAATTCATCATAAATTTCATTGAATCACTTAATTTTGACATAAAACACATTTTGACATAAACAGTTGCATCACATACTCAAATCTTAATCATTCTTACATCATCATGAAAAACATACTGTAATTTCATTCAATGTCTATTCTACCATAACAACTTCAGAAGATCAGATTAAGAACATATTCAAGTAACCATAAACATGTGATTACTCATGACATTATATAAGCAATTACTCTTACTTAAACATATCAAATTACTTTTCATAACATCAGATCAGTTAACAAGATAGTCAAGGATTATCATCAAATTCAACCAAATTGCACAAATAGTTACCCAAGCACCTATCAGTTAACATCAAAACAGTGACATAATCAAAACATATTAAACAACATATTCAGCAGCATATTCAGCAACATATTCAACTTGTATAACCTCTTCTAAAATATTCAAGTAGAACATAGAGGTACACAACTAAGCACACATCCCTAATCAGATTTCATCAGAGTTGATCATCCCCAGGGCTTTCAAAAGAAAGTTGAACCTGATTCTATCAAGTGGTTTGGTGAATAGGTCAGCCAAATTATCACTTGTATCAACTCTTTGCCTTTCAATCAAACCTTTTTCACTACAATCTCTGATGAAGTGATGTCTTATTTCAATATGCTTAGTCTTAGAATGTTGCACAGGATTCTTAACAATAAAATATGCAGTAGTATTATCAATCAAAATAGGGGTGTTTAGAAAGTTCAAACCATATTCCAGCATCTGATTCTGAATCCAAAGAACTTGTGCACAGCATGCAGATGCAGCAACATATTCAACTTCTGCAGTAGAGATTGAAACTGTAGTCTGCTTTTTACATTGCCATGACACTAGCCTTTCACCAAAAAATTGACATACACCTGAGGTTGACTTTCTGCTCATGTTGCAGCCATCATAGTCACTGTCTGTATATGCAATCAGATCAAAAGCTTGATTCTTTGGATACCAAATCCCTAAGTCTGGTCTTCCCTTCAAATATCTGAATATTCTTTTCACAGCATTCATGTAGGTGACTTTTGGATTTGATTGGAACCTAGCACATACACACACAGCAAACATGATATCTGGTCTTGTTGCAGTCAGATACATCAGAGATCCAATCTTTGCTCTGTATTCATGTTCATCAACTGACTCCCCCTTTTCATCAGCTATCATCTTTTCTTTGGTGTCCATTGGAGTTGAGGCAGCCTTGTAATCATGACAGTTGAACTTACTCAGAATGTCCTGCACATACTTAGCCTGGTGAATGAAGATTCCTTCATCCTTTTGTTGAACTTGTAGTCCAAGAAAGAATTCATTTCACCTATGGAACTCATGCTGTACTTGGACTTCATCACCTCTTCAAACTCCAAACACATATTTTCATTTGTAGATCCAAAGATGATATCATCAACATAGACTTGTACAAGCAAAAAATCTGACCCTTGTCTTTTGTAGAAGAGTGTCTTGTCAATGGCTCTCCTTGTGAAGCCATTTTCAAGTAACTGAGTTGATAACTCATCATACCATGCTCTAGGAGCCTGATGTAAACCATAAAGGGCTTTGTTTAGCTTATACACCCTGTTTGGATACATGGGATCCTCAAAACCTGGTGGTTGAGTCACATACACTTCTTCATCAATCATTCCATTAAGGAATGCAGATTTGACATCAAGCTGGAATACTTTAATGTTCTTTGATGCAGCATATGCAAGAAAAATCTTTATGGCTTCCAGTCTTGCAACTGGTGCAAACACTTCCTCAAAGTCTATCCCTTCCTTTTGAAAACATCCCAGTGCTACAAGTGTAGCTTTGTTCTTAATCACCAAACCCCTTTCATCCCTTTTGTTTCTGAACACCCATTTGGTTCCTATTGCATATCTGTCATGTGGCTTGTCTACAAGATCCCATACATGTAAATCTCTAAACTGGGCCAGTTCCTCTTGCATTGCCTCTACCCAACTATTGTCTTTTAAAGCTTGAGCAATATTCTTTGGTTCTAATTGGGATAGAAAGCAAGAGTACAGACAGATGTTAGCTATCTCAGAATGACTCCTTGTTACTTTTTCATGCAGGTTTCCAATGATATTTTCAGCAGGATGATTCTTTTCAACAGTAGGAGTTTGTATTATCATATTTGTAGACAAATTTGTGTGAAGATTTGTTTCATTGATTTCAGTTTCTTCAATGATCAAATCAGCTTCTGCATCATGAAACTCTGGTGCTTCATCATTGTGTTGTCTTGAAGTGGATGCACCATTGTTTCCCAGATTCAAACTTTGAAACAAGTCTTGAAATCTTGCAGTTGTTGCAGCTTCATTTTCATTTGATTTGTTGCCTGTGTCACTCCCATTATGGACATGATCATTTTGTACATCAGTACTATCTTGACTTGTCATTTCCTGATCTTGTTCAATGTCATTGTTTGAGGAGCTATTCACAAAAGTGTATTCCTTTTCTTTCCTGGCAACCTTTTTCCACAATTCTTCTAAGTCCAGTTCTTTCTTCTTATTTTCTTGAAGTACACTGGTCTTGTAGAATGTATCATCAAAGTCTTCAGAATAAATCTTGAATGACTTTATCAATTTTTCATGATCAAACAGCCATGTTGCACCACTGACTGTGTTGAACTGATTCTCATTAAAAATAATGTAAGATGACTCTATCACACTCATGTGATCTTTCACATAAACTCTGTAAGCCTTTGAGTGAGTAGAATATCCAACAAAGAAACAGTCTAGTGACTTAGTTTGAAACTTGTTCAAATAGTCTCTAGTGTTCAATAAGAAACATTTGCAGCCAAAGGGCTTGAAGAACTTGATGTAAGGCTTTCTATTGTTGAAAATCTCATATGGAGTTTTATCATGCCTTTTGTTCACAAGCACTCTGTTCTGAACATAACAAGCAGTGTTGATTGCTTCAGCCCAGAATGTGACAGGTAAGTTAGCATCAGCCAACATGGTTCTTGCAGCTTCTATTAGTGTTCTGTTTCTTCTTTCTGCAACACCATTTTGTTCAGGAGTTCTTGGAGCTGAAAACTGTTGCAGTATTCCTTTCATAGCACAAAATTCTTCCATAACTCCATTCTTGAACTCAGTACCATTGTCACTTCTCAGCATCTTCACTTTCTTATTCAGCTTGTTTTCAATCATTGTAACACAACCCTTGATCAACTCACCAGTCTCATCTTTGGTACTTAGGAAATAAACCCAAGTATATCTTGAATAGTCATCAATGATCACCAAACAGTATCTTTGCTTTCCAATACTTGGTACACTCACAGGACCAAAAAGATCTATGTGAAGTAACTCAAGTGGTTGATCAATTGAGTTTATGAGCTTTGTCTTATGAGTAGACTTGTGTTGTTTTCCCTTCTGACATGAGTCAAAATGATCATCTGACTTAAATTCTCTTGTTGGTAAACCAATCACATGTTCACCCTTGACCAGTCTATTCATATTCTTTAAGTTCACATGACACAACTTCCTATGCCACAATTTAGATTCATTTTCAGTTGCTTTGGAAACAAAACATGCACCACCTCTTGAAATAGCATCTTTCATATTCAACTCATACAATTTGCCATTTCTTGCTGCCATCATCATAATCATTTCAGGTGGGATCACAAACTCAGGTTTAAGATGAAACAATGAGAATCATCAAAACTGACTTTGTAACCCTTATCACATTTGAGATATACTCAACAAATTGTATTGTAGTCCCTCAACATGAAAGACATTGTCAAAAGACACCTTCCCATTTGTCAATATCCCTTTACCCACAATCTTTCCTCCATTTTCATCACTCCCAAATGCAACTGGACCCTCATACTTCTCTACATAATTCACAAGTGACCTCTTGTCACAAGTCATGTGCCTAGAACAACCACTATCCATATACCATATATCATTCAATGGAGTGGCCTGTTCCTGCACAAAAAAAAATTTGATTAGTTCAGTGATGAGATGCAAGCTTCTTCAACTTGCAACTTATCAGTGTCAATTTCAGTGGCAGCTTGGGAAGTGAGTATAGTAGGTTCAGGATCTTCATGAGTGATCTCTAAGTTGTCTGAATGGTCAGTTTCATAACCACACTCTCTTGGTGTCTTGACAAGTGAAGCTGAATTGTCAAGCTCAACTGAGGCAGTTCTTTTTTCTTGTAAGACATAGTCCTTAGATTCTGAGAAGTCTCTTACATCAGTCACAGCTTCAATTTTAGCTTCAGTTCTAGGTTTCCATGTGAAACCTTGTGGTTCATATCTATGTTTTAACAAGAACTTTTCATCACCAGTGAGTACAGCTTGTTTCTTTCTTTGATATACAGTTTTTCTTCTTGATTTCTCACTGCCTGATGATTCTTGTGACTCATCAGACTTGACTGAATGAGTATTTTTGGTAAATTTCAATGACTGGTTCCTCATTATCACCTGCTTTTGCTTCTGAGGTGATTTACTTCTTCTCACATTCTCAGTCATTTGCTTCTTCTTCTTGGTCTCAGCCTTGACTTCAACTCTTGTCTCTATGCTATTCAAATTTCCCTTTCCCAAATACATGGCATACTTCTCTTTGTACAAAACAAAGTTTTGACCAAAGTTTGTTCCATTTGGGACATGAAATGGCTGAAACTTGAGTCTCTCATTACATGAATCAGTATGGTGTCCATATTCATCACACTTTCTACACCACACCTTTCTTTTGAAAATCTCATGTTCTTTTGGTCTCCTGAATCTTTCACTTGGTTTGGGCTCTCTTACACCAATTGTCTTTTTGTTTTTCAGATTGTCAAAATCAATTGAGAATGGTACAAATTCAGCCATTCTAATGTCACTTCTTTCCACATTCCCTTTAACAAAGACAACCCTTTTTAAGTTCAGTGGTTGATCATCTTCATTCTCTCTATATCTTGACTTCCTTCTTTCATATTCCTCAACAGTTTCTACCTCACCCACATCAAAGTCTTCAATACTTGAAAAGATAGGATAAATTGGAGCAATATATTCTATATCCATTTCTTCCTTATTTACCTTCTTTTTCTTGTTCTTTTCTAACTTCTCCAAAAACTTTTTGCTTGGAGGTCTGGCAGCATTGTAACACACATTCTTCTTTTCACCAATGTCAAAAGAAACATGTTCTCTTTTCATTTGCTCATTCATTCTTTTCATTTTATGTGTAACTGGAGGATACTTTGGAAGTTGATCAACAGATTCAGGCTTTCTATATTTTCTTCCTTTTTCAGTAGCTTGAATTTCTTTTTCAGTAATTTGATCACTCAAATCAATCAGATCATCTTGATCCAACTCATCTGAATCAAAGTCATCTTCAGAGACTTGAACTCCAATTGACTTTTCCTCTTTCAATTCTTTCTTCATAACAAATTCACCATCTTCACTCACCTCAACATTCTTGTACAAATCTGCAACATCTTCTTTGTCTTGAAACACATCTTTGAATTGTTGTAGATAAGCACTTCTCTTCTCTTTGTCAACATTAAGCTTAAAGTTGTTGTTGAATGGTGGTGGAACGACCTTGTACTTTTCATCTTCTTTTACTTTATTCAGAATTCCACAAATGTTTCCAGTTGAAACTAAGTTCTTTAGGAATTCATTTTCAGTTTGCAGCTTTGTATTCAGCACCTTTTCATCAATCACCATCTTCTTCAACCCACTAATTTCTGTTGTGAATCTTGTCTGAGCTCTATATCTATTCATACAATCCTCTTCCAACTTTTCATTCTTTCCTCACTAACAATCTCACTTGCCTCATAAGCATTGATAATGCTTTGCTTCTTAAAACACTCACTTTCCAGTTTACCAATTTTTTCTTTTAATTCATTGACAAGTTTAGGTAAATCAGCATTAGGATCAGAATATACCTTAGATGAAGATGCAGAGTCTAGTTCCATGAATGCCACATTAGCTCTTCTGATATCACCTGCTATATCTTCCTCATGGTTACTCCAGTCAAAGCTTCCCTCATGCTGAGTAGTTACTGCCACATTGCCTTGATTTCTTGGTTGATTTTGGTTTGCTGGAATGTTGTGAGTTGCAGGGATTTGAACAGCTTGATTCTGATTGTTGTTCATTTGATATACTTGATTCTGATTCATGCCCTGATGGTTGTTCATCTGAGGCTGATAGTGGTTATTAAAATTTGGATTGAAGTTGTTGTTTGGATGGAAGTTGTTGTTGTTGGGATTGAATCCTTGGTTATTGTTGAAGTTCTGCTGGTTGTTGTTTCTAAGCACATTCTGCTGGTATTGTTGTTGGTTTCTAGGCTGTTGGAACTGATTGACTTGAAAGTTCCTTGGCAGATTGCACTCTCTTGCAAAGTGTCCAGGCTGTTGACAGTTGTAGCAGATAGCCTTGGACTTATCAAATCCTATTCTCTCATTTGGACCAGAAACTAGCGATCTACTAGTTCTGTTGTACAGTCTCTTGCTTCTTAATGCCAACATTGCAGCTTGCCATTTGAGATCCATGTCTTCAAGGTCATCAGCATCTATTTATTCCAAATCATCCTGCACTACACTTGTGTGAATCATGTTTTTGGCCACAAATGCATTGTAGGACTCAGTGAACATTGACATTAGGGCTTGTGCATCATTCCTATGAACATGCCCTGCACCAGCACTTTGAGCATTTCCATTTCCCACAGAGGCTGAATCATCATCAATTAATTGAACATTAAACCTCTGTTGACCACCTTGACTGCTTGAACCACCTCCAATGAATGACCTAGCAGTCTCATTGTTGTGATCACTTGGTTCTTCAATGATGGGAATTTGTTGTAAGATTCCCCATTGGAGCAATTAAAGCACTTGACACATTGAAACTTGGTTTATCTTCCTTGATCATTTCATTCTCAATCATTTCAAGTTCAGCAGCTTGAAGAAAACATACTACATCATCCAATTTCAATTCATTGAAATTTTGCTTTTGAAGGATGAATTTGCAAGCAGTATACCATTCTTTTGGCATTGAGTTGAGCAACTTTGTATTTAAATCAAAGTCAGTCATTACATAGTCAGTTGTTCTCAACTCATTCACAATACTCAGAAAACGTTCTAGTATTGACTTCAACCTTTCACCATCTCTATACTTGAATCTTTCTAACTGTTGCTTCAGTCTTTGCTTCTTAATGTTCTTCAATTCAGTGTTCCCTTCATACATCTCATGGATTGCATCATACATTGCATTAGCACTTTGATGATGTGCAACCTTTGTGAGGATTTCCCAAGACAAACCAAGTTTGAGCATAGCCAATGCCCTGTCATCAACCTTTCACATTCTCTCTCTAAAGGCAGCAATAGCATTTGCATTAGCACCTTCTTCAACAGCAGCTTGTGGTCCATTCTTGATAGAATTCCACATATCCACACCATTATAACAAACAGCAGCCTCAAAAAGCACTTTCCACTTGTTAAAGTTCTCCTGACCATACAATCTAGGTATCTTATTAGTAGACACCTCTTTTTCCTCATATCCAGACATTTTCTTAAAATAAAAGTTAAGATCTTATCAAAGGTAGATTAAAACAATCAGATCTGAGAATAAATTCTTAGATCTGAGGTGTCTGATATGAATAGAACAAGATTCAACAATAAAAATCAAAGATTTAAGTGAAATAAGGAAAATAAAACACCTAAAACTTGTAGATCTGGAAGAAAAATGAAGAACAGAGCTTCTAACGTCATAAATCAATCAAACAGTGCTCTGCTTACGTCATTCTTCTTCAAAACTTAATCAGCAACAATCTTTCTAAAAATAGAAGCAACAAGCTCTGATACCACTTGTCAGGTCGTTTCGGATCGGATCTTAATCAATCATGTCATAACTCACACAAAATTAATCGTGTTGACAAGCGAGTTAATGACGGGTTACTATGTTTAGAAAGATGACCGTTTGTTAAAGGCGGAATCAATAACAAACATACGGTTGCAATGAATATTCAAAATACGAAGACACACGAAGGATTCACTCAAAAGATTTCCATTTATATAACGTTAATCATACAAAAGGATAATCGATTAGGGTTTAGGAGGAATCCTAGGACAGCCGTCACACACAAAATATTCTCTTAATTAATGTGTCGGTCATATCCTCTCTGTCTCTCGTGTCCTTGGCGGCGTGCCCTAATTTATCTTTTTATAGGCCTGCCAACCTAGGACAGCTTTCATTCCTTCTAGAAACCCTATCCGATAGTACATATTCAATTTACATATTCAAAAATTATACTAAGTGTAAAACAAGTCTTCCGGGTAGGCTTTTTATTAAACTTCAGTCTCCGAGTACGCAGTGTACTCGGCCTTCCTTCAGACTTGGTAAACATAGAGGTGTACTCGGAATCAGTTTCCGGGTAGACTTTACTTAACAAATATTTTACCAAGTAAAATATTCACCGAGTAGACTTCAATCTTCTTGGACATATCAAACTTTGCTCGACAAATCCTTACGAGCAACCTTGTTCTTCTAAGATCCTGTTCGGCTCATTGTCATTTAAACAACTTATTGATAAGGCGTACTCGGGAGTACATACCTTACTTGAGCAGAACATTTCTCGATATGACTTAGAGATATTCCATCAACTCATCAAGTATACTCGGACCATATTTATTAAAGAATACCTTGCCCGATCTTCCAATTACTTGGCTTCTTGGACTTGGTTGACCAAACCTTACTCGGAAGAGTAAAATACTTGGTCTTGAAGAACAACCCTGCTTGACAAAGTGAACCTTACTCGGATATGCCAAATTAATGAACCTTACTAGGAAATCACTAAAAAGCATACCTTGCTCGGATATCCACTTAAGAAGATTATTTGAACTAAACCGTGCCCGGAAGGCAAAATCTCGTACTCGGCTAAGTAAAAGCTTACTCGAAGGTCCAAGGTGTACCCGAGTTCAATACTTAGCAGTTTCTGAGAAGGTTGAGAAGATTCCAATCTTCAATATTTTTCATTTATGTCAAATCTCCTCATTTGGGTTAAACTCTTGACCCAACAGGATTAATGGGTGATTATAGTTTATATATTATGGGTCATGGGCTTGATCCCATGGTCCATATTCCTTCTTTTATAATCCATGTCCATTACCCATATTACTTAACCCAACGCAAGCCCGACTCGTAATAACTCCTACTTTATTTTATTGTTTCCCACTAACCCGAGTAAACTCTCTCACCAATATTAAATAATATAATTAATATTACTTTTAGAAATTTCGGGATGTTACAAGTTTTCCCCTCTTAAAGAGGTTTCGTCCCCGAAACCTAACTTATTCCTTGTAAAAGGAACACTTCTTATATTCACACACTTTATTGAATCGTCTTCGCTTTCCGGGTTATCCTTTTTACTCCTAACTTGCAGTTACCGAGTTGTGTTCATGTGCTTTAGCTATTTAAGGTAGCTTGTCCATGAGACCCTCGATATTACAAGTCTCGTTTCGTCCTTCCAAGGGACCTTGTTTCGTACTATATAACACTACTGTCTAAAACAACATTTTATCATACCATAAATAATCATTTATAACCCAACTCAATATATTACACGTCATAGATAAGCATACGTTTTAAGCCTTAACACAAAACAAGTTCTTAGGAAATTATAATTAAAACAAAATAAAACTATTGCATAAGCAATTATTCCTTCATCGAGTGCTCCTCTCTGCAGTTTTCCTAAGTCTTTACCCTTTCGCACCTCCCGCCTTAGATTCCTTGCAATCCCTAGCCATATGGTCATATTTTCCGCATTTAAAGCATTTCGGGCGATCAGGGCATTCTCGAGAGTAATGCCCACTCTTTCCACACTGATAGCACTTGTCCGTCCTAGTCTTGCATTCTCCTCGGTGAACATGCCCACACTTCTTACATGCATCCTTGTTTCCAACCTTAGTCTTCCTCTCATCAGTCGTTGCCATCATCTCGCCAGACCACTTAGCTGGAGTAGCCCATTTCTTCTCCTTTCTCTCCTCCACCGCATCCTCTGCCGTCAAGTTGTCACAGACCATTTATGCGAGTCCCACAGCAGAATCAAAGGAACCAGGTCTACTAGCTTTGACCAAGACGCGAACATTTTGTGGCAGCCCCCTGCGGTAACACTTAATCCGCTTAGCTTCAGTGTTCACCATGCCTGGCACCAGCCTAGACAGGCTGTTGAATTCAGTGGTGTGTTCGCGGTGTGTCATTTTTCCCGTCCTCAGACTCAAGAACTTCATTTTAACTCATTCAACCTCAGCATCAGCACATAATCGCTTCATCACTAACTCCTTCAGATCGTCCCATCTCAAAGCCTTGATCTCTTCCGAACTCTTCCTCTGCTCGACCGACTCCCACCAGTACATTGCCTCATCAATGAATGATTGGGTAGCATAACCCACAACTTGGTCGGGATGGCATTCACTGATGCGGATAATTTTATCCATGGCGGTTATCCATTGAAGAGTAGCGATTGCGTCCCCTAAACCAGTAAGCTTCAATGGGTTGCAACCTTTGAACGACTTGTAGTTACACCCACCTCGGCCTCTCTTCACAAATCGAACTTTTCTCGAGTCACCCTTCTCTCCTTAATCTTTCTTACTCTTTTCCCCAGACTTGTCAGCATTCCTCGCATGGCTTCCAGCAGACTCTTCAGGATTCCAGTTCTTCACAGCAGCTGCTACCGCTTGAGAAATGGCAACTTGAACAGCAGGACCAAGTTGATACCGTTAGTTGTTACTCGGATTTCGACCAGCTGCGCTTTCTTCTCCCCCGGTGTTAGTAGCTGATTCAACAGATGGTTCTCGGACCATTCCTGGCCTACCACGACGTCCAGTGTGACCTCCCAGTCCAACAACTTTCCTAGCTCTAGCCATCGTATTCTAAAAGAAAAAAACACAAACATCATCACTCTAGGAATTAGTTAGCACATGATTCATAAGGTAAGTAGTTAATGACAGTGTCCAAGTGTAATTAACTATTTGCATTACTCCTCAGGTTCTACATACTTCCCTTTATGATTTCACTTATGCTAGTTTCTACTTTTAAACAGTTAGTTAATCAAACAACCAATTAATCCTATCTCTAACCTGCACATATTCTTCCATCAGCAATTAAGATAATATTATCATTCATTATTTAACCATATACTTTACCGTTACTGAGCTTGCTTGAGTAACAGAAGGTTATCTTAAACTGGCATCTTCTTTCTTTTCTTACTAAAATCCCATTCTCTGTTCGAGTCTAAGCATGTAGGATGCTTAAATCTCTCGATTTTGCTCTGATACCAACTTGTAAGGCCCCTTTATCGGTGCCCTACACTGGACGTTGGATTTACTCATAAACACAGTTCTTACAAATCAGAGTTAATTAAAACTTTCGCGGAAACGTTAACTTATATCATTCGTTACAAAACATTAAATCTTTTCTTTGAAACCATAACATAAAAAATCATATTTAAAAAATAATTTCTTCCATATTCATATGCCATCCGTTCAATCCATCCCATGTGCCCTCCTCATGATAGCTCATTAAACATATTTACCTGCGAGCATACTGAAAGTCAGCTATGCTGAGTGAGTTCTAGTTAATCAGGCGACATACAATACATACACATATCATACATATATACATATCCCAAGATACATATCCATAGTTAACCAGTTAACTTTCCAACATACATTCATGCATACATACTATTACCTACCTCAGCCTACCGAGAGTATGTTTATAGTCCGCCGTCTATACATATACTCAAGGTCGTGATCACGTAAAAGGTCTGCAGTCCTTACCTATGTTCACCATTTATGGTACGTGCAAGATCCGCAGTCCTTCCCTATACCATCTTACATTAACAACACGTACAAGGTCCGCAGTCCTTCCCTATGTTGCAACCAAGTTCATAGCACGTACGAGGTTCCCAGTCCACCCCTATGCTACCACAATAGTATTACAGTACGTATAATGTCCGCTGTCCTTTCCTATGCTGGATCCTATCCGAAGTACGTATAAGACCCACATTCTTTAACTACGTTCTCATCTTTCATCTATAACACGTATAAGGCACGTAGTCCTTAACTACTCCATCGCATGTCAAGTGTATATCCAACGAAAGTTAGAGGGATTTGCAATCCTAGCTTACTACGTCAAACGTAGAACTCATTTACCGTTTCTGTACCTGCATACACATACTTTGCATATACACCAATTACATCGTGGCATAAGAACACTCTAGGAGTTCTTCAAATCATTCATTTAACAATCATACTCGTTGTCGTTACGTGCAATATCCGAAGATCGTTCACATATCGATAACATTCATTCATAACGTTTATACATTATCCATACATAACATATAACATTCATATCTTCATTTATAACCTAACAGTACGCGCAATATCCGAAGATCGTTCATGTACTATCAATCATTCAGACATAATGTAACATACATACATACATCATTCGTACATCATGTATAGCAAATCATATCTTTAAACTACCACCTGGTGGCACGTGCAATATCCGAAGATCATTCACGCACCTTCAAGGATTTATTCATACATTAATAATACAAGGCATACACTTACCACTTAAGGTAAGTGTATTGACTATCACATCGAGTATGCACACAGCCCCGAAAACATAACAAGAAAGTGGGGCTAGAAACTCACCCGAATGCGGTTACGTTCGCCGTTTACAGTTATTCCTTTCTTTAGCTGTGCACGACTAACTGTTTAATAAAAGTAATATTAAATACCACTCTAGCCACCATCATTGCTACTTAATTAGTCTTACGCGTCTAAGCCAGTTTTACATCATTGAACCATTAGCCGGTTAGTTAATCGTTACTCGTTAACCTTTAAAGGTATCTTTCATAAATTATCAAAGTCCAAGGGCTATTATGTAATTTATATCATTCTTTTCTAAGTCCAGGGACCATTCTGTAATTCGGCCAAACTTCTAGTTCGTTATCCGGTCCTTAACGAATGGGGTTCTTAACGAATGAACCCATTCGTTATAACGTACTGACTATTATAACGAACCGATCCTTGTAATGAATTGGACCATTCGTATGTTTTGTTTAACGAATGGAACTTCATAGCGAACTGAACCCTAATAACGAACTGAACCTTTAACGAACTGAACCCTTAACGAACTTGGGGTTCATTCATCAGTTCTCTCATAAGGAATTACTTAACGAATTGGGTTTAGTTCGTCATTCATTCCTTAACGAAATAACATAACGAATTGAGGTTAGTTCGTCATCTCGGCTTAACGAAAGGGCATAACTAATTACTTGCTAATTCGTTATGTTTTCGTTAATGAATCAGGGTTAGTTCGTATGTTTCACTAACGAACTAGGGTTAGGTCAGAACATTCTCTGACACCCCCTTAATCTCGTAGCCACACTTTCTGGCGCCGTCATCACCGGAAAACCGGGATTTCTCTGGAAAATAAAGATCTCGCTTGTTTCACCACAGTTCTCAACGTTTTCTGTCCCGTTCGATCCATATCTGAGCTAGGGTGATCCCTAAGCTCATCTTTTTGTCATTTTATCCCCAATTCCATCCGGATCTCATAACTTTAACGGTTTAAGATGTCGGCTCGTCTTTTCGCGACTATATCAAACGGGTTTGGATCTCTACAATATCATACTATCATTACCTCGGGTCGGGATAGGTTCTTCTTCTTGGTTTCGGTTAGAGAGAGAGATAATTATGAGAGAGAGCTAAGTGTGTGTTTTGGTGGTCTGTGAAACATGTGTAAATGAAAGGATTAATGGGTGATTATGGTTTATATATTATGGGTCATGGGCTTGAGCCCATGGTCCATCTTCCTTCCTTTCTAATCCAAGTCCATTACCCTATTACTTAACCCAACGCAAGCTCGACTCGTAATAACTCCTACTTTATTTTATTATTTCCCCAATAACCCGAGTAAACTCTGTCACCAATATTAAATAATATAATTAATATTACTTTAAATAATTTTGGGATGTTACAAATATATATTGTGTTAGTGATTCCGCCGTTAACACGATATCTTTCTTACCTTGGAATAGCAAGTCGTTAACATATCTGTTCAACACCTTACAATGTGGGTTGCGACAGGTGTGTATTGATTGTTATTGGAGGACCGACAAGATAAATCATTTCTTACCTTTGGTTTGTGTCGGATCGTTGAATATAGTATAGTATAGAGTGTTTGGCTTAAGTGTGTGTTTTTTAAGGTGTAGGCTATGGTTTATAGATGGATGGAAATAGAAAGAATTAGGGTTTAAGGGTGATTTATACTCCCTTAAGCCCATAGACCTTAGGTCCATCTTTCCTTTTTAGTCTATGAACCCTTTCATTTAATTAGCCTACCATTTGCTATCTTTTTATTATTTTAATATTAATCTACTAACTCAAATTAATTCTTCCAACTTAATTAATATTTTAAATATTATTCTAGGAAATTCGGGATGCTACAATAATACAAAAAACTATCTTACACATGTTTGCATTAAATATCAATAAAAATATACAACCTACAAAAAAACATAGAACCTACACTTGTTCAAAGAATAAGAAAACATATAACACACACATGAAAAACATATAACCTACACACGTGTAGGATATGTGTATCGTTGTGTAGTTTATATAAATGTTAATGTCGAATTAAATATGTAACTTGTATGTTTTTTTGTATGTTATACATTTTTATTGCTTAAAACAAGTGTATGCTATATAATTTTGTATATGTTGTATATTTATTGTTTATATTAATGGACAAATTTGTATGATATTTTATTTGTTATTATTTATTACAATAATTTTTCTAGGTATATCAAATGAATAAATATATATATATTATGTTTTGATTTTTATTGTTAAAAATTACCCGTTGATATATGCTAATAAATTGAGTGTAAAGAAATTGATTTTTAATATAAAGAAATATAATTATATGAATAAATTGTATTTTTGTTAGATAAAATGAAATAAATTAAGTATTATTTATTTCTCTCATTTTTTTTCATATTCTCTTTCATATTAATTATGACTTTTAAAATAACCAATATGTGTATATTAAAAAAAACAAAAAATGTAATGATTTTTAAAATAATATGTATATGTAATACATTTTTTCACTTAGGGTGTCGTAACATTTTGTGTATTTTGTACTTGGTTAGTTAATGTAATACTCTTTTGGTAATTATTGTAATTTGTGTAGATGTAATTTGTGTAATGTATGGCATTTTTTTAGTAATTCAAATAATTTGTGTCTCGTAATTTGTGTATTGGAAGTAGTTTCTTTAATTTGTGTAGTTTGTAGTTTAGGTAATTTATGTATTTTTTTTTTGAATTTCGTAAATAGGTAACTAACGTAATTTGAGTAATTGACGTTGATGTTATTTGGGTAATTTAAGTCATTTGAATGTGTAGTAATTTGGGTAATTTGTGTATCCCGTGTAATGACTCTGATTCATTTTTTGTGACTCCGATTTCGTTTATTATGGCTCCGATTCTTCAATCTGTTGTCGAGTTCAATTTTGTAAACCCTAGGAGACGGCGATGGCGGAGACTGGTGACTTTTGGTTGTCTATGATTGTGTTATGTAAGTGGTGATGTTGTCCACTGCCATGCTCCGATTACCACTGTTGTCGGGTTCCATTTCGGAACCCTTGGCAGCGGTGGTGGCGGACGTATGAAGATGATGATATGTATCTGAGTCGGTGAGTTGTGTTCGCTGCACGATACAACATTTGTTTGTTGAGATGCCTAAACTTTTATGAGTTTGTTGTTTGTTGTCTGTTCTTTATGTCACTTGATTATTTTGGGTGACTGTGGTTGGTGGCGACCGTTGTTTGGTGGCCGCGAAATCCCTAAATTGTTACATATCTAATCATATAGCAATTTCTTTGATTGGATATGGTAGCATGCATCAACTGGTGAAATTGATATTTCCATTTTCTTGAATTAAGATCACTGTTATGTGTTCGCTTTGGTGTTGTACGTGGCTGGCTTTAGTTTCTTTCTCTCTTAGGCGGTGAGATGGTGGTCACCTACTTGGCGTGGCAATCTCGGTTGCAGCCGTGGCGACACTAAACCATAGTTTGTTGAGAATGGCAATGACGAATTGTATATCTGAGCCTCTTTGTTTTGTAACGGCTATGTTGATCTAACGATCTAAGTCGATCGGTTTTATTTTGTTCTCGGTTTTGATTTTATTTTAACTTACGGGGTTTTTGGGATTCCTTATTTTGCCTCCTTATGACTTTTTGATTAAGTTAATAAGTTACAAAAGTGTAACTTATGGAACTTTTTCTCTCACAATATAAGCAATGGCAAACACCTTATTACTTTTCAAAAGTTTATAAGTTTTAAGTCGGTAAAAATAAGCAATCCCAAACACCCCCTTAATAAACACTTTGCTCAAAGCTACATATTGGGCCTTAGAACAACAATTACGTTACATTGTGGATCATATTGTTGCAAATTGCTAACTTTTGGGCGAAATTGTTAAGTATTTGAACTTTCTGTGTTATATGTATGCACTATGGTTGATTAATAAATTTGTTTTATTTTTGCAATATACTCTTTTAATGAAGAGTTACAAAGCCCTTGAATTACTATCATTTTTAAGGCATAAAGATCAAAATCGAGAAAATTCGATTGACTCTCGATCATAAGAACTTAAGTTTCAACTATAGTTTCACAACCACCCACAACGCGGGGGTCGAAATACTAGTTTCAATAATTTGTGTATTTATGATCATTTATGTAGTTTGAGTAAGTTATTTCTAAATTTTTGGGCATGTAATTTCCTAAATAGTAAGAAATTACAAACGTTTAATAATTTATTATCAATATGTAGTGTAATTTGTGTATTCGAGGTAATTTCTTTAATTTGTGTGTTGTGTTAATTTGTGTAGTTTTTGTTTAAAATATTTAAATTTTTGTTACGTTTTTTTAACAAATATCATGTTTTTGTTATTTAAAAATATGCTCAACAACAAATAAAAAATATAATTAAAAAATGATGAAAAATAATATGATGTTAAGTCTTTTCTCTTTTCTTTTTATTTATTTTACCCTTATACCATTTTTCCTATATAAGAGCACATTCAAATCATGAAATTTGGTGAGTGTGTTTTTTTATAATTTAAGGAGTGGTTTTAAGGTGCTGTGAGTAGATGAGAGAGAAAATACAGAGATTTTTTCGTATACTTAAAAGTTACTGTTCATTTCCTATAATTTTTTAATATTTGTTGAAAGTGGTTATGAGTGAAAGAGAAATAAATGGTAATGATAAAGGCATAAAACATATTATTTTATTGAAAATGAGAAAGAAAATATAGTGTTTTTAGTATAATTTTGGATTTAGAAATGATGGATTGAATGTGAATTCTCTAATACTATATTTTCTCTCTCATATCTAAATATTATACTATGATTTAATCACAACCACAAAAGGTCAAAGATTTAATTCAATGTGTGGTTGTAAATAAGTTTTTAAAGTTACTACAACTAATTGAGTTCTCAAATTATCTCTTATATATATGCACACACACGTACACACACTAGCTTTTAGCTAGCGTGTTATGCGGGTTATCTTAGTTTTGTTTAATTATTGTTTATGTAAATTTGTCATGTAGGATGTCTTTATGTGTTGTAGTTAAAGTATAGTTTGTTTTGTTTTTTATTTATAACTCGAATGGGTCTAATTGGTCTAGTAGTTAACGTGATCCAACATTTTGTTATTTAAAATGCAAATTTTCATCTTAATATACATGAATGCATAAAAAAATTTATATGGTTCGTATTATTTTCGTTTGTATTGAGTTGTTACGATTCGTTGGTGACGAAAGAACGTGTATGTTGTTTAATGGATCACCAAACATGGGATCTCATGTGTTTGTCAGTTAATGTAGCCCAACATTTTATCTTTTGTTTAAAAAATATATTTTGTGCTTGATAGTGAAGTGAGCTTTTAATAAATTGATGTATTTGAATTTCTATATGCCAATTCTAGTTCCACGTCTATCTGAAATAGGTACGTCATGTGTTAGCATTTCATTTTTGGGTGAATTATTAATTTATTATATTTTTTCTAGTAAGATGTTTAGTTTGTGAAAATTATAATTTTTTATGTATCTGTTGTATTTATAGAATTTGTAGTTTAGTTATTGTTGTGTATTAAAAGAACATTTAAATTTGTAATTAGTTTTTATTCTTATCAAATATAATAAAAGTTATATTAGTTTATGAATTATATTAACAAAAATTTTATGATCATAAGTAAAACTAAGTTTTTAAATATTTATATTTTATTAATAATGTATACGTTTTCTTTATTTTATACATAAATTTATGTATTATGAAGTTATGTAGATTTATTTCTTTTTTATATTTTAAAATGGGTAATAATTGGATGTCGTAATTTGAAAGTGACGCTATAATGATAATAAACCGTCTTGAGAAACTTTTTTCTCGTCTTCTTTATCTTTTTTTTTCATTTCATCTAACAATTAGAAACTCTAAGTTAATATTCCCCTTAATTATGACGAAATTTTATTGTTAAGTGGAAGTTTTGTAAGTTGTTGAAGGGATTTGTGTTTGTTCTTAGTTTATTTAATCAAACATTGTGTCAATAACAATTGACAGCCACTTTTAAAATAATATATTGGTTTAACAATCTCAACTATCACCTTTTGGCCACTGCTGATCATAACTAACTAAATGACTAATGATAGTCCCACCTTTTATCATTTTTTTTACTATCAATGAACTTTGACTAACGAAATCTAAACGTTGTTAGTTTTCAGGATGTGACATTCTTATTTGGCATATATGTGGCATGCTTTTGTGACATATTGCACTGCCACCACCACCACCACCACCATGGAAGTCACCACCTCCATGACCACCACCACCACCAGTTTTCTAAAAATGTTAAAATATTTTATATATGTTTTATTGGGTGAATTTAGACTTTTGAGGCCAAGCCAACAAGTTTGAAAAGAAGATAAACTATTAATATGAATCTTGTCACTTAAATTCTAGAGTTCACAGGGTACTTTAATGAAGCAAATGATAATACAAACTTTAACCTTGATGGTCCTCCTACCAAATATGAAGTTGATATTGACTCATTTATAAACAGTCTATTACAAAGCATGATTACAAAGAATTTGTGTATACATGTTGTATCTTCTTTATTAGAAGAATTATTTTTTAAGGATACAACGGAACTAATAAAGCATTCATCTTCAATCAAGGTATTCATAAAATTCTGTCAAGGTTAGGTCGGACTGCGCGAACCCGTTAGCATGATTACAAAAACACAATGCAATAACTTTCAGAAGACTTTTGACCCGTGTGACCCTTATGACCCTTTTAGGATTATGTTTTATTCTTTCTTCTAATATTGTTAATTAGAGCTTGTAAATGTAGAAAGATTTTCTAAAAGTGTTTAGATATAAATATATCTACAGTTACTCCTCTAAAAATATACGTTGTTTATTATAACATGAACATGCATTTTGTTTGTTCATTTATGTTCGTGAGCATCCGGTTATGTTCGTTCATTTACGTTGATGTATTTTCGTTCGTTTATGTTTTATAAACATCTAAGTAGTTATATATATTAGTAATATATATATATATATATATATATGAAAATAAAAAGGGCTCGTTAAAATGAATGAGGTAAATTTAAGCCACTAATTTAGATGTGTTTTCTGGATCAATTGTGATGTATTAGACTTGTCATTTCCATTGCGAATTGTTAATTTAGATTTTAAATGAACGACCATGAATGCACTCGGATATGCCCTTATTTTTAATAAACGAACATGAACAATGTAATGATAATGTACCTCGGAATACCAAGGATTCCATTATGCCAACGTCCTAGTGTTTCCTATTTTCTGAAAGACAAAGCTAAATATTTTGGTCTAAATGTTAACAAAATATGTAATCTCCATTATGACCGAATCTCAATCAAATACGCTTTTTGTTAACACCGGATCGTTTATGATTTATGGCCCGCATCAATTGAGAAAGAAACCAACACTTAAAACTTTAACTTTCTAAACTTGTTGTATTGATGCATGAAGATAGTTATTCCTGAATTAACCTTGTTTTCAACATGCCTGATATTTGATAATAAAATATCAGCAGTGTTTTTGAAATAAGATTTTTTAATCATGACAAATGCTTCAACATTTGGGATTCTTTTGCACTAGAAAATGGTATTAACTACAAGTAATTATTTTCTTTTTAGTTTTTTAACAGATTATACTAGTGATGAGTCTATTATTGTAACAAAAATAATTGTTAAAGGTAAAAAAAAGTTGCATACATTTTCTTTTTACCTAATAGAGACTTCATTCCTGTCTCATAAAGCATGTCTTGTCTCACAAAAATGTAATCTTTGCTCATTTTTGACGAAGTTATCCAAAGATTAAACACACGTTTGACACTACAATTTTTAAAAGATTAATGTAAAAAAGGTTTTAAACTACATATTAACAACATACAAAGGTACACATATACCCAAGAGCACATCATAAAAACATATTATATATAGAGTAGAAACAACAGACCTTGAGTGTAGTACCAAGACACTCTCATAAGATTGCTATTTCAAAGAAATAGCACGCAACTCAAGTTGCAAGAACAATTCTCCGTTTGAAGTATGCAAAATTATATTATTTCTTTATTTATGTGCAAAACTGCAGATAACACCTTTGTTCAATTTAGATACTTAAACTTACAAATAAGTAAAACATGTAGTAATATTCAGTTTAAAGTGAATTTTCAAACACCAACAATATCGTTATCTGAAACTTATATAATAAACAAAACCATATAAATTCAAAAGTCAAACAAACATATATGTAAAACAAACATTGCAAAATAAATAAGCATCTAAATTAATGTGAGTTATGATCTGCAAATAATTAGGAGATAAAACAATTACAATTCCTTAAAATAAGTTATATCCAATCTGCATAAAATAAATTATTTGACCATGAAACCCAAAGTTTACTGGAATACCCCAATGAATTACTTAAATAAATTAAAACCAATCATCATGAAATTAAATTTTAAAAATAACTATTTGATCATAAAGTCAAACTCCACCAGAATACCCTACTGGGGTGTTTAGCCCAAAACATTAAAGCTACCATATTTAATGATCTGATACTTTAACTTTGAAAGTAAACAAAACCTAATTCGCTTCATCTTGAAACCTATGATTAAAATTAAACATAAATTTGTATATCACAATTTTGGAGGATATTAGTAAAGCATCTAACATAAAATCAAGATGAATCTGGATGTGGTCAAACCTGTATAAACAAATATTAATAGTTGTTAAACATAGTACTTGTAGTAATCAGATCTAACATCTATGAATAGCAGCGATGGTTTCTTCTAGATCAATTAAAGATCCATTGTAACAAACCACTCCAATCATATATAAAATAATAATAATAATAATAATAGTAATAATAATAATAATAAATATACATGATTTAGATGGGTGTAAAGTTCTAGCAACTTATCCAGTCATGATTTTGTTATCGGGATCATAAACCTCAGATGATCTTCAATAACTAACAAAGGCATAATGAAAAATAACCCTAATCAGAAAACTAACGGAAATAACCTTTTGAAATGGAATACAATAATAATAATATATTTCATAAAACCTTTAAATAAATTAACAAAAAAACTTAATTAATAAAGAACTATGAATCTTTAATAGTTAACAAAGGCCGATCTTAAATATTGAGTAAAAGCCAATCAATTTTAGGTATACATATAGATTAGGGGCAATGATACAACTTACTTATTAAATTAGATTTGAAATTAGCATAATAAGAAAAAGACGCCTACAAAAAAAAGGATTCAAAATTAGTGTGCAATTATTGTGTTGCTGAAGCGATGAAATAGGACCATGAAATCGTTGATTGAATGGTAAGGTTTTGCAATTGTGAAGATAAAGAAAGACTTTTCAATCCACCATGACCTTTGCTCAGTCTTCTCCCATTTCAATCCACACTAGCGATTAGGTGAGTGTGAACAAGGTCTCGCAGGCAGAGGAAAGAGGAATATGCTAAGATGTGTTGTTATGACCCATGGGCTATTCGGGTTTTAATAGAAGCCCCATACTCGTCAAAGTGGTTCAAACGAAAAAAAGACTCCATTTACAACTGAAACAATCTGGTAGCTTGAGAGGGGGTAGGGAGTGACCAGAGCGCGACAAGTAGAATATTAAAGGTTTCGGTCGTATTACGGGCTTATTTTATACTCGTTTCTAATATATATATTTGATTTTAATTTTATGTATTATAAGAAAGTTAATAATTATATTCTTAGGATTTGATGATGAAAACTGTTTCACAACTAAATTAGATGTTATAACCCGGTTTAAAAGTTATATGGGTTTGGTAAAACCAATGACCCGCTACTTTTTTTAATATAAAATTGTTTCTTAATTATAAAATCATATCTTTTAAAAAAAATAAATATTAATTTTTAGTATATCCCTATTTTGTATGATTTTCATATCAAATATTTGGAAAGATTAATTTTTAATTTAATGAGATGTTATAACCCGTTTAAAGACTGTCTGGGTTTGTTAAGACCCATACCCGTGAATTCGGGTCAAATGCATGAGAAGCTTCTATTTAAAAATCAAGCAATCTGGAGGCTTCAATAAAAGGGAAGAGCGACTACATCGCGACATGTAGGATTTTTGAGCTTTCGTTTATATATATATATATATATATATATATTGGCTTTTAGCCCGCGTGTTACGCGGGTTACTTTTAGATTTTTTAATAATTAATTTTTTTAATTATTGTTTATTTATATTTTTCATGTAGGATGTGTTTAGGTATTAAACTTAAAGGTTAAATGAATTTATAAAATATGTTATAATTTATTAGCTGTAGTTAAAGTAATTTTGTTTTGTATTTGTTTATATCTCAAATAGGTCTCATTGGTCTAGTAGTTATTGTGACCCAACATTTTGTTATTTAAGATGCGAATTTTCGTCTTAATATACATGAATTCATAAATAAATTAATATGGTTTGTATTATTTTCGTTTGTATTGAGTTGTTACGGTTCCTTGATGACGTAGAACGTATATGTTGTTTAATGGATCACCAAAATTGGGCTCTCATGTGACTGTCAATTAATGTAACCCAACATTTTGTTTTTTTTTATTTAAAATATGTATTTTGCGCTTCATAATGAATTGAGTTTTTAACAAATTCATGTATTTGAATTCATATAGGCCAATTCTAGTTCCACGTCTATCTGAAGTGGGTATGTTATGTGTTATCATTTCATTTTTGGGTGAATTATTAATTTATTATATTTTTTCTAGTATGATGTTTAGTTTGTGATTTTCTTATTATTTTGAATGTATTTTTTGTATTTATAGATTTGTAGTTTAGTTATTGTTGTGTATCAAAAGAACATTTAATTTGTTAATTAGTTTTTATTCTTATCAAATATAATAGAAGTTATATTATTTTATGAATTATATTAACGAAAATTTTATGATCATATGTAAAAACTAAGTTTTTAAAAATGTTTTTTTATTAATAATGTATACGTTTTTAGTATTTTATACTTAAATTTTGGTATTATGAAGTTTTGTAGATTTATTTCTTTTATATATTTTAACATGTGTGATAATTGGAAGCCGTCATTTGAAAGTGACGCAATAATGATAATAAACCGCCTTGAGTAACTCTTTTCTTGCCTTATTTACCAAATCCTTCGTTTAATGTAACAATTAGAAATCCAAAGTTAATATTCCCCTTAATTAGGACTAATTTTGTTGTTAAGTGGAAGTTTTGTAGGTTGCTGAAGGGATTTGTGTTTGTTCTTAGTTTATTTAATCTAACATTTTGTCAATAACAATTTACAACCGCTTATAAAATAGTATATTTGTTTTAAATAATCTCAACTATCACCTTTGGTCACTGCCGATCATAACTAACGAAATAACTAATGACAGTCTCACCTTTTTTTCATTTTATTTCTACCAATGAACCTTGACTAAAGAAATCCTGACGTCTTTAGTTTTCATGATGTAACATTCTTATTTGGCATATATATGGCATGCTTATGTAACATATTGCACTGCCCCCACCACAACCACCATGGTAGTCACCACCACCACGACCGCTACCACCACCATTTTTCTAAAAATATTAAAATATTTAATAAATGTTTTATTTTGAATTTTGACTTTTGAAGTCAAGCCAACAAGTTTAAAAAGAAGATAAACTATTAATATGAATCTTGTTACTTAACTTTTAGAGTTCACATAGTACTTCAATAAAGCAAATGATAATATAAGCATTAACCTTGAGGGCTCATCCTGTAAAATATGAAGTTGATATTATGCCTCATTTGTAAACAATCCATTACAAAGTATGATCACAAAGAAATTGTGTATACCTGTTGTATCTTCTTTATTAGAATAATTATATTTTGAGGATACTATGGATCTAAAATATCATTCATCTTCTGTCAAGGTATTCATAAAATTCTTTCAAGGTTAGGTCGGACTGCGCGAACCTTTAGCATGATTACAAAAACACAATGCAATAAATTTCAGACGACTTTTAACCCGTGTGACCCATATGACCCTTTTAGGATTACGTTTTATTCTTTCTTCTAGTATTATTAATTAGAGCTTGTAAATGTAGAAAGTTTTCTAGTAGTGTTTATATAAATATATCTATAGTTACTACTCTAAAAATATACGCTATTTATTAAACTTCTAGATGTATTTCCAATCAGCTTACATGCGAATTCAAGCCTATAAAAGAACTGAACATTAACGAACTGTTCGGCTGGAAGTTCATCTTCATTTAATTAAAAAACGAACAAACATAAACATGCATTGGGTTTGTTCATTTATGTTTGTGAGCATCCGGTTATGTTCGTTCATTTATGTTCGTTTATTTATGTTGATGTATTTTCATTCTTTTATGTTTTATAAGCATCTAAGTAGTTATACACACACACACACAAACAAAAATAAAAGGGGCTCGTTAAAATGAATGAGCTAAATGTTAGCCATTAATTTAGATGTGTTTTGTCTGGATAAATTGTGAGGCATTAGAATTGTTTATTTTCATTGCAAACTATTCATATAGATTTTAAATGAACGAATATGAATGCACACAGACATGGCCTTATTTTTTATGAACGAACGTGAACAAAGTAATGATAAGGAATGTAAGACCTCAAAACTCGGGAGTCCCACAGTTGGTAATCATTTCATAAAAGTTTAATTGTACAAGATAAAATGAGCTCATTTAGTTTAAATGCAAACAACAGAAATCTTTCAACTTGAATTTCCAAAACACAACAGGGAATTTAAATTGACTAAAACAAATTGTACATTTATATAACTTAAAACTCAAGTCTATCTAGCGGAAACATAAAAATCAACTAAACAATTCTTTATGTTAACAATCCCATTCAGTAAATAAAAACATAAGCTTTAGAATATTTAAAGAGAGTCTTCGACTAGAAATGTCATCATCCAAAGTCGGGTAGCTCCTTGCACGTCGAAGCAGTATCCAATCTTTGCCTAACCTGCAATCAATCTAACATACACACAAAGTTAGCTTAAGCTGAGTGAGTTCATGCTTAAATAAAAAGGAATTTAAAACATAATTAGTCATTAAAATATAAAATATAACTTTCATAAATCCTCCTCATAAAAACATCAACAGTCATAAACTATATATAATATAAATTTCAATAACCATTCTTATAAAAATAACATCCTCTGTCAAGCACACAACACGGACCTCCTCACCTCAAGTCACTAAACACAAAGTTGAGGACCCGAGTAACATCCACCCCAAGGACAGATAAACTGTTACGGGAATTTTAAACATCCATTCGCCCCAAGGGCAGTCTTCCTATCTCGAGACTCCTCACCTTAACCCCCAATAGTGGAATTAAGGAATTTTTATACTTCTTTCGACCCGGTCACGGCTTGACAAAAAAACATACACATCGGTGGCCACACCAAACATCAATTAAATCATCTAATAACGAATCATCATCAATCATAGACCAAAACATATGTATATAAAAATACACACAAATAACATACATACATACATACATACATACATACATACATACATACATACATACATACATACATACATACATACATACATACATACATACATACATACATACATACATACATACATTCATACATACATATATACAAACATACATACATACATACATACATACATGCATGCATACATACATACATGCATGCATGCACGCATACATATTTACATACATGCACGCATACATACATACATACATACATACATACCTACATACATACATACATACATACATACATACATACATACATACATACATACATACATACATACATACATACATACATACATACATCAAATCTTGGATAACAAGCAAAAGCTTTACGAGGAAATAAACAGTAAGCGTGCATGCTATGCCCAAAACGTCAAAAGCATTTAAAAATGGGCATCATGAAACTCACTTGATGATTGTAAACTCAAATAACATAGAGAGAGAACCTCTAACAAACCACCAGTCAAACTAGCCCCTTTTGATAACAAAACGGGGCAAGGGTTCACAAGCTACACCTGGTAACCCTTGCAATTGACGAATTCGCGCGTTAACGAGCCGCTTAAGAAACCACCAACCAAACCAGCCCCATTTTGATAACCAATTGGTATTATCACAGTATACAAGAAATATTTAACCACCCAAGTTGGTGTGGTTTGCAATCTCATTATTATCCACATTATCTAACAATTAACCGAGTTTACACGCTCTTACAAACCAATTAAAGGATCACCAACCAAATCAGCCCCTATAACCAAAAAAATAATTTTCCTACTGACCTTATACAAACATAAGACACCACAAACAGATTGGGTTGGAAAATCCTTCAAGCACCACCCCAATTGCAAGACTTACGATTTTAAACCCGACAAGAACCCTAATTTTTGTTTTTCAACATTTGACCCACCAAAACAAATCCAGTGGCCGTGAAATTTTAGTATGACATACTAGACATACTTGCGAACCTTTTGGCACCAAAACCCTAACTTTTGACCTTGGGAAGTGGGTCAATTGAAAGATATCCGAAGCTGACCCTAGTTGCAAAAACCGAAGCAATTGATCAATGTAACAACCTAGATTAAGCAGAAGAAGATTATGGGAGATTAGTACACACCTTAGTCGACCTCTAGGAACCTGGAATCAATATTATTCAGCAAAAAAAACAAGGGGGGGGGTCTTTGTTCCGATCGCAGCAGGAGGGAGAGATGGAGTATTAGGTTTTTAATTTTGTAAATGTTGCATTACTAGTCCTCCTAGTTGCCAATTGAACTCTTTGCTCCAAAAGTTAATCAACATGACTTATAAGAAGTACCGATAGGCCCTTGGACAAATAAGCAAATTCGGAAATTAATAACAAACTCCACACACGCGACATTCAGTTTACGCGAATTTAGGGATGTTACAAGGTACCTTTTCCCTTCTGTCTCAGATATCATTAGGGTCTGCTACCTTCTGTTTAAGGTATTATTAGCGTCTTGTCCCTTCTGCCTCAGATATTATTAGGACCTGGTCTCTTCTGTCTCATATATTATTAAGGTCTGGTCCCTTCTTTCTATACAACCATACATACTTTCCTTTATATACACATTCCATTACATACATTCATATATACATATATCATACTAGGAATACTACACATTACCTTCTCTGATGATACGTGCTATATCCGAAGATCGTTCATGTACCGACAAGTATTCATTCATAACATCAATTTAACTATCACATCAATCATTATGACATACACTTATCATTTAAGGTAAGTGTATTAACTTTCACATTGAGTATGCACACAACCCCGAAAACACAACAAGGAAGTGGTGCTAGAAACTCACCTGAACTCGGTTCTTTTCAGAGTTAATGGTAACTCCTTTCCTTTAACTGTGCGCGACTAATTGTATAACAATTACACGTATCAATTAACTATCAATACCCATATCGTATTTCTAATTAAATATAACCCTCAACGAACAGGGGTCCGGGGGTAGCGTCCATGGCAGTGGGGTCTAGAGGCGGCAAACCCTAGCAGGGTCCACGGGGCAGAGCCCCTATCTGGGGTCGAAACTCAATTCTTAAAATATACTTAAGTAATATTTTATTCCGGTTAAACACCATTCGTTATGATGAATGATCCCATTCGTTATAACAAATGGCTTGATCTTAGTCTTACCGAGACAAATGAGTGCACAATGAATTACTAAAGCCATCTGAAAGGCTCATTCGTTATAGGAGCACACGAATGGAATTGTTTGATTCGATGTCTCCACATGGCGAATGAATGGATAATGAATGAATAAGGTCATTCGTGACTTCTATAGGACGTATGGAAGGCTTATTCGTTACCAGAACATACGAATGTATCGTTTCGCTATGACTGCTTAACAAATGAACAGCCATTCGTTTATCATAACGAATGGATATCTGGAATTATCTAATCTTTGACTCTAGTCTTCAAAGTCAAAATTGATATGAACAAAAACAATCAACATACATCAGATCTGCAATAAACCCTCAAATCACGATGGAACAACACCAAATAGGCATCAATCTACTCGTAATCACATCTACTACAAACCCCAATCATCCAAACATTCAAACCTCACATTTAAATGGTGCGTTTGATTGATATATATTATGGGTTCTTTAAGCTAACAATTAGCCTATCAAACGTTAACGGATTTCACTTAGAATCATTGCGTTTGTTTCTTCGTTTTCATTTGTATATATTAAGGAATAGTAAACGAGCCGAACTAGTGTTTCGTTATAAAACGTACCTTTAAACAAACGGGTTTACAAATGTGATCTAGTCTTGATGTAGGTTTTGCTCGTCACAATGCTCTAACGCACGAGCTCGGGTCTTTTCATTCGGATCTTGGTCCAAGATGAAGGAGGGTGTTTGTGTGTGTTTTTTAGAGTGTATGGAGGCTAAGGATAAGAATTAGGGTTTTAGTGTTTAAGGAGGTTTAAAGGGGTTATAAACCCATAAGCCTATGGACCTAAGGCTCATCACCATCCCTTATTCCATCTTATAATGTCCAAGCTCACCCTCTAATAGTTTATTTATCTAAACTGATAAACGACACATTAATGAATAAACGAAAATCTTTTATTATTATTATTATTATTATTATTATTATTATTATTATTATTATTATTATTATTATTATTATTATTATTATCGAAAGTATGATGTTACAAAGATAATGTGACATGAAATAATACTAATTCATCATTGATGCTCTATATCACACACATGTCCCTTAGAACTTGATTGATAATCATTAGTCACAATTAAGCAACATAAGACTTAAGCAAAACTACAAACATCCAATATCAAAGATTATCAAGTTCCACTCTATAAAAGGTTAAATCAAGATTTCTACATCAACATGAAGATAAAGATCTCACAAGAAAAATTCATTGAAGATTAATTAACAACTTAGTCAAGTTAGGTTTTTTTTTATAGACTTAGGATAAGTTTATAAAATCATATTTAAACACAGTTGTTTAAATACATAAATATTTGAAAGATCTATTCTACTCTTGGTAAGTCTTTCATTTGATTCATGCATTGAACAACCAAACACAGCAAACGAGCAAGTCAAATATAAAGAAGGAAAGGGTTGAAGCCTTGGATGAAATTCATAAAGTATGTTAACCTAAAATGGTGAAATACTTGGGTTATGTTGTATGGAGAACTGGGAAGTGAAATAGATAACTTCTCACATGTGGTGGTCAACTATAAGAAGCCAAAACAAAAGACAATGTCTACACATAATGCTCACTTTGTAAAACACAATGTGAAGTGGACTGGGCCTCCACGGTTGTAACTTTTCGGGTTTTCAAACTAATATTTTATCTGTTACGCTACTCGTTTTTATATTCAGAAAATTTTATCAATAAAATTATTAAGACAATTGAGTATTTATTATTTTATTAATCATTTGTTTATTTGTAACATCTCGGAATTTTCATGAGTAATAATAATAATATGTTATTTTCATTGGAGAATTAAAATGAGTTAGTTGAATAATAATAAAATAATAAAGATAGAAGGATGGTAGGCTAATTATATGGAAATAATTATGGACTTAAAAGGAAGATGGGCCTAAGGTCAATGGGCTTACGGAGTATAAATACCCCTTAAACTCTTATCCGTTCCATCTCCATCCATTTTACACCATAGCCTCCACCATAAAAAACACACAATTAAGCCAAACACTCTCTACTCTATTCTCTTCAACGATCCAAGACCAACCGAAGGTAAGAAATCATTTATCACAGCTGACCCAACATATTAGAACCAGACACCGCAGCCCCGGGATGCCGAATGATCTGTTTGAATCTAGATCTAGCTTTATTCGGGTCTTTAATCAACCAAAAACGAGCTTAAGGGCACCTTAGCTCAGATCTTGACACCCCGAAACTACCTAGGTCATAAACGATCAAACCCGACCAACCATGGTGGTTCACGGCGGCTGACGGCGCCGGAATCGAAGAAAAATCTTATAAAGCGCGAAATGGAAAGCTGAACAAAACGTTATGGCGTATAAGTATATACGCCATATAAGTCGGGTAGCGTATATGTGTGTAACGCATTTGTATATGGTGTATATGTATATGTAAGCCGTGTATGTACGCAGCGTAATTGTATGTGGGCGTATATGTGTCTATGTCTGTATATGTATATATAAAACGTATATGTGTGGACGTATATGTATCCATGCCCTTATATGTATGGTAAGACTTACACGCTAAACGACTTATACGCTAGATGGCTTACACGCCAATAAGGACTTATACGTTAAAATGATTTTTCAAATAAAAGAAAGATAAACAACGTATACATACATAAACGATAGATATGGACATATATTATATATGAACTAAATATAAGTAATTAATTAATAAGGAAAGGTAACGTTTATAATGGTAAGTAACTTAGAAATATAATATAAGTAGAAGTAGTTAAGTGATGCTTGTTAATTGATACACAGTTAGTTATGCGCAGCTCAAGAAGGGCATTACCTTAAACTCATAAAGGAATCGATTATAGGTGAGATTCTAGCCCTCATTTCCTTGTTATGATTTCGGGGATGTGTGCATACTCGATGTAATTAGTTAATACACTTACCTAAACTGGTAAGCGTATGCCTTATATGATTTATGTGACAGTTACCAGTTTATGTCACACCCTCAAAATCCACTAACGGAGTTTTACCGTCAGAGGGTGTGAACTAACAGGATCGGAATCATCAGTTATAATCAAACCATAAAATAAAGTTTCAAAACCTTGAAAACGTTTACGAGTAATTAAATACGGAAGCGTAAAACCCTTTAACCAAAAGTTGCGTCACGCAGGACGACTTAAAACCAATGATAACCGTTAAAAATAAGTTTGCATAACAAAAGCGTTTTCAAGCAATGCATGTTCCTAAACCGCGCGCCCTCCTCGGCTACCTGATAATAACATACTAAAAGTGTCAACACAAGGTTGGTGAGTTCACAAGTTATATAAATGTTTAGCGTTTACGTTCAGCGTTTTGCGTTACAGCGTTTTGTGTTACAGCGTTTTGCGTTACAGATAGTGTTATGTCAATTATATATCTATAGGTAGCTAGCCTATAAAGCAAGTATTACTAAGTGTTTGACACCGAAGCTGACTGTTTATCAAGTGCCTTGTCACCAGGTCATCCAGACCATGGTACGTGTTAGCCAAAATTACACCCGCTCGACCTCCAGTCGAGTTTAGCGTTGGGTGGGGTTTGTCAAACCCAGTAGTACTAATCAACAGTTACTCGCTATTCCAAATATTAACCGGTTCGATGTGCAGGACTTCAAATGTTTCGTTTGCCACTTAGCCTTTACAAGTGATATATAATTTACTAACAAAATATTAAATGCGTTTATCGGAGTATGTTATCTCCCCCAAGTGAAAAGCGTTTAAAACAGTTTAAAGGGGTAAGTGAAACTCACTGTTTGTGAAGAATTTCTCAAATTAAATCACCAAGATGCGCGTCACAGAAAAACTCTCTCTAGCGTTCTAAAACAACAAAGAGATTTTTCTAAGTGTCGGAATATTATCGAGTCTCTAGACCCGGCACATAATACCTATGCACATAACATGTTTCGTGTTTCGTTTGTGAATCGTGTGTGACTTTAACAAGTGTATTTGTGACACATTACATGTGTAAGCAATCATATACGTGTCATGTATTCATAAAGTACATCACTAGCAATTATTCCCCGTAAGGGCATTTTGGTCAAATCATGACAATTAACTAGCCATTATTCCCCATAAGGGCAATTTGGTCAAATTATGACAATCAATTAGCAATTATTCCCCGCAAGGGTAATTTGGTCAAAACATAACAATTATATAGCAAGTATCATGTTTCATGCGTTTTCACAAAACTCAGCAGCTAGTTTCACCGAGACAGAAATTCTACTTAAAAGATTGTACTATTCCACCGATCATAGCATCTCAATTAATTTACCAAAAATCATCACAGAAACATATATGTCTTAGGTTTCCAGAACATATTTTATTATATTTTTACTCCACATAGTTTTCTCACAATCATCAAATCATTACAGCAAACTCACAACAGTCAAATTCATGCGAAACAGAATGTTATTTGAAATTCCCGTTAAACGAAAAATCCAATAAATGCAAGACCACTTGGGTTAGGTTCCTAACTCAATAAGTAACATCCAGAAGTGGAACCAACCTAATTGGTCTCGTAGTTCATGAGATATAATATTTACAAAACAACCTAACAGCAGGTCTAACAGCTCAGCTTTGCACAACGTTTTTGTAAAATCATAAAAGTTAACCTTTACTTGTCCAAAAATTACAAATTTATACTTTATAGAAACTAGACTCAACCTAGTTTACTGTAGTACCAATAATCTCAACCAATTTTCACATTTACACTTCGTTACAGTCACTTAAACATCAATAACACATTCTGTCCAGAAACTGTTTGCATCCAAACTCAACATATTAACTATCTATGGACTATCATGCATTCATATAACACTCTAGACTCCATAAACACCATCCATGCACATCAATTACACATTACATACATGATTAGGGTTTTTGTTTGAACTCAAATCAAAGACACAACAATTAACATGCAACAACATTCAATCTAGTTATCAAATCATTATCCAATCAACAACAAATCATATTAACTATACATACATGAAATTGGTCAAGCTAGGGTTTGTAGTTAACCCAACAAACATCAAAATCAAGTAATAAGAATGAATAGGATAATCAATTATACCTTCCTAGCACCTAATTCTTCAATCAAGGACTTGATTTGATGGTTGTATGTGGGTGTGAAGGTGACGGCAGCCAAGGGTTCACAAGGGAAGACTTCCGATCGGAGCTTGGGAGAAAGAAAAATAAGAGTTAGGGTTTATTATAACATAGTATTTATAGAATACTATGTTACACTTTAGCCCCTCCACTTTTAAGTATTATTTTTCCTAGCTTAAACTAACTTAGTTCTTGTTTCTTGTCTAGCATTACACACCATATAATCAAGTAACACATATGTTAACACATAATTATCACATAATTATTATGTTGACGTTTTTCGTTTATTCACCAATCGTTTGCGTCAACTCGTTTGCGTTTCGGTGCAATTCCCGAAAGACTACACATGTAGTAAGTGTTAAGCGTCATTTAAACCTTAGTTTAAATGTAATGAAGTGTGCGTTATAGATTCAGGGATCTTAAGTTTGAATTGACGGAGTTGAGTTAACGGAGTTAACCTGAAATTGACGATTGTCACATCATTCCCATGTTAGAGAATTTTCGTCCCAAAAATTTGAGTCAAGTCTTGATGAGTGTCTGAAGAAGTAAAAAAAATTTCAGTTTGTCATATCATCCCCTAGTAGAAAGAAATTTCGTCCCGAAATTTAATTCATAACTCCGGTGATTTTTGACGGTTTGCAGGGTTTCGCGGTTTTCTGTGTTTGGTCAGCCCTTCAAAAAGGTGAGGATACTTTTTCATCATTTGATCCTCGCGTTCCCACGTGAACTCCGGTCCACGTCTCGAGTTCCAACGAACCTTAACGACTGGAATTTTGCTGTGCTTGAGCGTCTTGGTTTCCCAATCCAAAACCTCGACTGGTTCCTCAACGAAACGTAACTGTTCATCAAGTTGTAGTTCATCCAAAGGGACTACTTGGGTTTCATCGGATAAGCATTTCTTCAAATTAGATACGTGGAATACATTGTGTACGCCACTGAGTTCCGTTGGTAGGTCCAGTCGGTACGCCACCGGACCAATGCGCTCAGTTATTCGATAGGGACCAACATATCATGGGTTGAGTTTGTTTCGCTTACCAAAGCGAACCACACCTTTCCAAGGTGAGACTTTGAGTAACACTCGATAGTTCACTTGAAATTCGAGAGGTTTTCGGCGCTCGTCGGCGTAACTCTTTTGGCGATCTCGTGCTGTTGCCATGCGATTTCGGATTTGAACAATCTTTTCCGAAGTTTTGAGTACCAGTTCTGGACCAGTGATTTGGCTGTCACCCACCTCTGCCCAGCAGAGTGGTGATCGACACTTCCGTCCGTACAGTGCTTCAAACGGCGCTGCTTTAATACTTGCGTTGTATCTGTTATTATACGAAAACTCTACCAAAGGTAAGTGGGGTTCCCAACTTTTTCCGAAATCCAATACGCAGGCACGCAACATATCCTCCAAGGTCTGAATAGTTCGTTCACTTTGCCCATCCGTCTGAGGATGGTAGGCTGTGCTCATATCAAGACGGGTGCCTAATGCACTTTGCAGCGACTTCCAAAAGTGCGAAGTGAAACGAGAATCTCGATCAGAAATGATTGAGACAGGCACTCCGTGTCTAGACACTACTTCCTTCATGTAAACACGAGTCAGTCTTTCCATTTTGTCCGATTCCTTAATCGCTAAGAAGTGTGCAGACTTAGTCAACCGGTCAACGATCACCCAGATGGTATCGCATCCCGTCGGTGTCTTAGGTAAACCTGTGATAAAATCCATTGAGATATGTTCCCATTTCCACATTGGGAGTTCCGGTTGTTGCAGTAGACCAGATGGTTTCTGGTATTCTACTTTGACTCGGGTGCAAGTCAAGCATTTGCTCACGTAGGTGGCAATGTCGGCTTTCATGTTCGGCCACCAGTAAAGTGCCTTTAAATCATGGTATATTTTATCTGAGCCAGGGTGGATAGAATATCAGGACTTGTGAGCTTCGTCCATCACCAGAGTTCTCAACTCTCCGTACCGTGGAACCCAAATCCGGTTCTCAAAATATCGGACCCCGTCCGATCTGGTTTCAAGTTGCTTGTTCATGCCCCGCATGAGTTCCGATGGAATATTATCATCTTTCAAAGCTTCAAGTTGCGCCTCGCGAATCTGGTAGGGTAAGTTCGCATGAATCGTGAGTTGCAATGCTCGCACTCGTCTGGGTTTTTCTGTTTCTTTTCTACTGGGTGCGTCGGCCACTAAATTGGCCTTGCCATGGTGGTACTTGATGGCACAATCGTAATCTTTAAGCAGCTCGACCCAACGACGCTGTCGCATGTTCAGCTCCTTCTGATCGTAGATATGTTGGAGAACCTTGTGGTCGGTGCAAATGGTAAACCTGCTACCGTACAAGTAATGCCTCCATATCTTAAGGGAAAACACCACAGCTCCGAGTTCCAAATCATGGGTCGTGTAGTTCTTCTCGTGAACCCGCAGTTGTCGAGAGGCATAAGCTATAACCTTCTCGAGTTGCATCAGCACACAACCGAGACCTTGTATCGATGCGTCACAGTGTACCTCAAATTCTCCGTTCCCTCGGGTAGGGCTAGAATAGGGGCGCTACAGAGTTTGGTTTTCAACAGTTGAAAAGCGGATTCTTGCGCGTCACCCCAATTGTACTTAGTACCTTTGTGAGTCAAAGCGGTGAGGGGTTGGGCAATCTTTGAATATCCTTCAATGAAACGCCGGTAGTAGCCGGCCAGTCCTAGGAATTGCCGCACCTCAGTCGGGGTCTTAGGTGCTTCCCAGTTTTTGATGGCTTCTACCTTACCGGGATCGACAAGGATACCATTCTCATTGATCACATGTCCTAAAAAGTGAATCTCGCGAAGCCAAAATTCGCATTTCGAGAGTTTTGCGTACAGTTGTTCCTTCTTCAATAATTCCAGAATTACCCTTAAGTGTTCCTCATGGTCAGCCTTGTCCTTGGAGTAGACCAGGATATCGTCAATAAACATAATCACAAACTTGTCGAGGTACGCCTTGCATACTCTATTCATGTGATCCATAAATACGACTGGTGCGTTGGTTAGACCAAAAGGATTAACCGAAAACTCGTAGTGACCATACTGTGTTCTGAAAGCCGTCTTTGAAATATCTTCTTCGCGCACTCTTAGTTGATGGTAACCAGATCGCAGATCGATCTTCGAGTAATAACCCGATCCTTGGAGCTGGTCAAACAAATCATCAATTCGGGGTAAAGGATAACGGTTCTTGACCGTCACCTTGTTCAACTCCCGGTAGTCGATGCACATGCGGAAAGTCCCGTCTTTCTTTCGGACAAACAAGAGAGGGGCTCCCCATGGCGATGAGCTAGGTCGGATAAAACCTTATCCAACAAATCTTGCAACTGAGTGGACAGTTCCTGAAGTTCCGCCGGTGCGAGCCGATATGGGGCTCGTGCTATGGGTGCTGCACCGGGTGTCAACTCGATTTGGAATTCGACTTGACGAATAGGAGGGAGTCCAGGCAAATCCTCCGGGAAAACTTCCAGAGAATCTCGCACAACCGGTATATCTTTAATTCGTTTCTCCTCCGCGGGTTTCTCAACAATATGCGCCAAAATTGCCGGATGACTCTTTCGTAGGTACTTTTGCGCCTTCATAAGGGTAATGACGCTGGTGGTCATGCCGCTTCTCTCACCTCGGACCGAAATGATCTCGCCGGAAGGGGTAGAAATGTGAACTATCTTGTCGTGAAATATAATCTCCGCTCGGTTCTCGGATAACCAGTCCATGTCGACCACGACATCTAAACTACTAAGCGTAAAAGGAATAATGTCGATATCAAAGACATGACCTGACAGTTTTAACTTACATCCCGCAAGTACATGAGTCGTTACTATAGTCTTACCGTCAGCTAATTCAACAGGAAACTTAGCATTTAACGGAGTTGGAGTTAAGTCTAAGAGTTGGCTAAAGGCTTTCGACACAAAACTCCTATCAGCTCCAGTGTCAAACAATACAGAAGCAAAACAATCGTTTATAGGGAACTTACCAGTCACCACGTGCGGATCATTGCGGGCTTGACCCGACCCAATAACAAAAGCTCTTCCTTTACCATTGTTTCCACCACCACTGCCACTTCCATTACCTCCATTGTTGTCGTTCTGTTTCAGCTTGGGACAATCTTTCCTGAAATGACCTTCCTGCCCACATTCGTAAAATCCCTTCGTCGTCATAGGTGGTTTAGGAGCACCCTTTGCCGCAAGGTCTCCTCTACATTCCTTCGCCTGGTGACCATCTTTCCGCATCTCTGACACTTGACACGGTCACACGGGCCAACATGATGATAGTTGCACTATTGCACTTCGGATATTTCCCAGCATATCCGTTCGAACCCTGCCCGCTACCGTTGTTATTGTTGTTGTGAATTTGATTTTTAAAGCTCCGAGTGAATTCGGGCTTACGGTAGTGTTGTTGCGGTGGGAGGTTCGAGGACGAGGATCTGGTGTTGTCAAACTTCCTCTTGCCGTTGCTCGGGTTGCTATTGCTGTTGTTGTCATTGCTCGGGTTGTCAGGGGCTTTAGTGGTTGAACCCCTAGGTGGTAACGCACCATGGGTCACAGCCTGATCCGTTAGTATGTGAGCTAAACGGATCGCTTGTTGTATCGTGGCTGGTCTGGAAGACGTCACCATGCCCTGAATTTGCGGTGCTAACCCACCAATATACATTTCAATCCTCTTACTCGGCGGGTCTACCATCCGTGGACACATCACAGCTAGCTCGTGAGAACGGGTGGTGTAGGCTTCGATTTCTGAACCCACCATCTTCAATGACCAAAACTCTGATTCCAACTTTGCAATCTCCTCCCTAGGACAGTACTCTTCTCGCATCATGTTCTTGAACTCCTCCCAGTTCATAGCGTTAGCCAGTTCCAATCCAAGGATCTGCACGTTTGAATTCCACCAAGTGAGGGCAGAATCCTCAAGTGTTCCAGCAGCAAATTTGACCCTACTGGCAGGGGGACAATTACACATCTCAAACGACGATTCGGCCTTCTCAGCCCAACGCAGGAAGCCTATAGCTCCCTCAGTGCCCTTAAATGTACTGGGCTTGCAGTCAAGGTAGTTCTTGAAGGTACACATTCCAATTGGACCTCCAGCTTGGTTCTGTACATGTGCGGCTAGAGCGGCCGCCGCGTGGTCGTTCAGCAGAGTTTGGAGTTCTGCTGCAGTCAAGTTGATGTTACCACGTCCGTGTCCAGCCGTTCTTCTATCCATTTCCCTTCCATTTAGGTGTTATCATCCTTAGATGTCATCGTCTGAGGACACCTCTGAGTGTTCCTCTGGCTCAGCCGGTTCCTCCTCCGGTTCCTCTTTGGGTTCCTCATCGGGATCTTCCTCGGTATCTTCCTCAGGCTCCTCTTCGGGATCTTCTTCGGGTTCCTCTTCAGGCTCTACCTCAGGCTCTGCCTCAGGTTCTGCTTCAGGCTCTGCCTCAGGTTCGGCTGAGTTCTGAGCAATTTGCATTTGTAAGACATCGCAACGCTCTAAAGCTATCTCGGTTCGAGTCCTTGCTACTTTGAGTTGTTCTTGCAAGTCTATCATCTCGGATTGCATCTTTCTCATGATCTTCATCTGTTGATCACTAGCCTCATGCATTTCCTTCATGGCCGCAATCATGCGAGAAATTTCCTCCTTAGTCTCGGTTCCATCTTTTAACAGTCCGGAAACGTTAGCTCTCGTATAGCGCACGTAACCCACGTCACGCTTCAAACATGAATCGACAGCTGCGAGAACTCGCTCCACAGGTTCGGTTATGGGTGGTAAGGTGTTGGGATAAGCAGGATGGTTCGGGTGGGGTAGCGGGGGAACTTGTTCGCGATAGACCATACGTCTGATCATATTAGGGTACCAATCCCAGCTAACTTCGTTTTCGTACATGCCTCCGGATAAGCGATTCCTCTTCGGTGCGGGAGCTTCGAGTTCCGGAACTACTCGGGTTGGCGATGCGGTGGGTAACTGCGGTTCCTTCCCGTGAGCATGCGTCATCGAATCGGATGATGATTAGGGTGGCGTCGACATTCCTACAGGTAAGCCGTGTATGCGCGCGCGTATGAGTGAAAGAGGTAAAGAGATAGGATGACAAAGACTAAACAAATCACTGCAGTGTGTATCATTATAACTAATGGGTCATCGCGGTTATAGTCTAGTATGCATGCAGCTTCTAGTTCGCTATAACCAATTGCTCTGATACCAATCTGTCACACCCTCAAAATCCACTAACGGAGTTTTACCGTCAGAGGGTGTGAACTAACAGGATCAGAATCATCAGTTATAATCAAACCATAAAATAAAGTTTCAAAACCATGAAAACGTTTACGAGTAATTAAATGCGGAAGCGTAAAAACCTTTAACCAAAAGTTGCGTCACGCAGGACGACATAAAACCAATGATAACCGTTAAAAATAAGTTTGCATAACAAAAGCTTTTTCAAGCAATGCATGTTCCTAAACCGCGCGCCCGCCTCGGCTACCTGAGAATAACATACTAAAAGTGTCAACACAAGGTTGGTGAGTTCACAAGTTATATAAATGTTTAGCGTTTATGTTCAGCGTTTTGCGTTACAGCGTTTTGTGTTACAGCGTTTTGCGTTACAGATAGTGTTATGTCAATTATATATCTATAGGTAGCTAGCCTATAAAGCAAGTATTACTAAGTGTTTGACACCGAAGCTGACTGTTTATCAAGTGCCTTGTCACCAGGTCATCCAGACCATGGTACGTGTTAGCCAAAATTACACCCGCTCGACCTCCAGTCGAGTTTAGCGTTGGGTGGGGTTTGTCAAACCCAGTAGTACTAATCAACAGTTACTCGCTATTCCAAATATTAACCGGTTCGATGTGCAGGACTTCAAATGTTTCGTTTGCCACTTAGCCTTTACAAGTGATATATAATTTACTAACAAAATATTAAATGCGTTTATCGGAGTATGTTATCTCCCCCAAGTGAAAAGCGTTTAAAACAGTTTAAAGGGGTAAGTGAAACTCACTGTTTGCGAAGAATTTCCCAAATTAAATCACCAAGATGCGCGTCACAGAAAAACTCTCTCTAGCGTTCTAAAACAACAAAGAGATTTTTCTAAGTGTCGGAATATTATCGAGTCTCTAGACCCGGCACATAATACCTATGCACATAACATGTTTCGTGTTTCGTTTGTGAATCGTGTGTGACTTTAACAAGTGTATTTGTGACACATTACATGTGTAAGCAATCATATACGTGTCATGTATTCATAAAGTACATCACTAGCAATTATTCCCCGTAAGGGCATTTTGGTCAAATCATGACAATTAACTAGCCATTAATCCCCATAAGGGCAATTTGGTCAAATTATGACAATCAATTAGCAATTATTCCCCGCAAGGGTAATTTGGTCAAAACATAACAATTATATAGCAAGTATCATGTTTCATGCGTTTTCACAAAACTCAGCAGCTTGTTTCACCGAGACAGAAATTCTACTTAAAAGATTGTACTATTCCACCGATCATAGCATCTCAATTAATTTACCAAAAATCATCACAGAAACATATATGTCTTAGGTTTCCAGAACATATTTTATTATATTTTTGCTCCACATAGTTTTCTCATAATCATCAAATCATTACAGCAAACTCACAACAGTCAAATTCATGCGAAACAGAATGTTATTTGGAATTCCCGTTAAACGAAAAATCCAATAAATGCAAGACCACTTGGGTTAGTTTCCTAACTCAATAAGTAACTTCCAGAAGTGGAACCAACCTAATTGGTCTCGTAGTTCATGAGATATAATATTTACAAAACAACCTAACAGCAGGTCTAACAGCTCAGCTTTGCAAAACGTTTTTGTAAAATCATAAAAGTTAACCTTTACTTGTCCAAAAATTACAAATTTATACTCTATAGAAACTAGACTCAACCTAGTTTACTGTAGTACCAATAATCTCAACCAATTTTCACATTTACACCTCGTTACAGTCACTTAAACATCAATAACACATTCTGTCCAGAAACTGTTTGCATCCAAACTCAACATATTAACTATCTATGGACTATCATGCATTCATATAACACTCTAGACTCCATAAACACCATCCATGCACATCAATTACACATTACATACATGATTAGGGTTTTTGTTTGAACTCAAATCAAAGACACAACAATTAACATGCAACAACATTCAATCTAGTTATCAAATCATTATCCAATCAACAACAAATCATATTAACTATACATACATGAAATTGGTCAAGCTAGGGTTTGTAGTTAACCCAACAAACATCAAAATCAAGTAATAAGAATGAATAGGATAATCAATTATACCTTCCTAGCACCTAATTCTTCAATCAAGGGCTTGATTTGATGGTTGTATGTGGGTGTGAAGGTGACGGCAGCCAAGGGTTCACAAGGGAAGACTTCCGATCGGAGCTTGGGAGAAAGAAAAATAAGAGTTAGGGTTTATTATAACATAGTATTTATAGAATACTATGTTACACTTTAGCCCCTCCACTTTTAAGTATTATTTTTCCTAGCTTAAACTAACTTAGTTCTTGTTTCTTGTCTAGCATTACACACCATATAATCAAGTAACACATATGTTAACACATAATTATCACATAATTATTATGTTGACGTTTTTAGTTTATTCACCAATCGTTTGCGTCAACTCGTTTGCGTTTCGGTGCAATTCCCGAAAGACTACACATGTAGTAAGTGTTAAGCGTCATTTAAACCCTAGTTTAAATGTAATGAAGTGTGCGTTATAGATTCAGGGATCTTAAGTTTGAATTGACGGAGTTGAGTTAACGGAGTTAACCTGAAATTGACGATTGTCACATCATTCCCATGTTAGAGAATTTTCGTCCCAAAAATTTGAGTCAAGTCTTGATAAGTGTCTGAAGAAGTAAGAAAAATTTCAGTTTGTCATATCATCCCCTAGTAGAAAGAAATTTCGTCCCGAAATTTAATTCATAACTCCGGTGATTTTTGACGGTTTGCCGGGTTTCGCGGTTTTCTGTGTTTGGTCAGCCCTTCAAAAAGGTGAGGATACTTTTTCATCATTTGATCCTCGCGTTCCCACGTGAACTCCGGTCCACGTCTCGAGTTCCAACGAACCTTAACGACTGGAATTTTGCTGTGCTTGAGCGTCTTGGTTTCCCAATCCAAAACCTCGACTGGTTCCTCAATGAAACGTAACTGTTCATCAAGTTGTAGTTCATCCAAAGGGACTACTTGGGTTTCATCGGATAAGCATTTCTTCAAATTAGATACGTGGAATACATTGTGTACGCCACTGAGTTCCGTTGGTAGGTCTAGTCGGTACGCCACCGGACCAATGCGCTCAGTTATTCGATAGGGACCAACATATCATGGGTTGAGTTTGTTTCGCTTACCAAAGCGAACCACACCTTTCCAAGGTGAGACTTGAGTAACACTCGATCGTTCACTTGAAATTCGAGAGGTTTTCGGCGCTTGTCGGCGTAACTCTTTTGGCGATCTCGTGCTGTTGCCATGCGATTTCGGATTTGAACAATCTTTTCTGAAGTTTTGAGTACCAGTTCTGGACCAGTGATTTGGCTGTCACCCACCTCTGCCCAGCAGAGTGGTGATAGACACTTCCGTCCGTACAGTGCTTCAAACGGCGCTGCTTTAATACTTGCGTTGTAGCTGTTATTATACGAAAACTCTACCAAAGATAAGTGGGGTTCCCAACTTTTTCCGAAATCCAATACGCAGGCACGCAACATATCCTCCAGGGTCTGAATAGTTCGTTTGCTTTGCCCATCCGTCTTAGGATGGTAGGCTGTGCTCATATCAAGACGGGTGCCTAGTGCACTTTGCAGCGACTTCCAAAAGTGCGAAGTGAAACGAGAATCTCGATCAGAAATGATTGAGACAGGCACTCCGTGTATAGACACTACTTCCTTCATGTAAACACGAGTCAGTCTTTCCATTTTGTCCGATTCCTTAATCGCTAAGAAGTGTGCAGACTTAGTCAACCGGTCAACGATCACCCAGATGGTATCGCATCCCGTCGGTGTCTTAGGTAAACCTGTGATAAAATCCATTGAGATATGTTCCCATTTCCACATTGGGAGTTCCGGTTGTTGCAGTAGACCAGATGGTTTCTGGTATTCTACTTTGACTCGGGTGCAAGTCAAGCATTTGCTCACGTAGGTGGGAATGTCGGCTTTCATGTTCGGCCACCAGTAAAGTGCCTTTAAATCATGGTATATTTTATCTGAGCCAGGGTGGATAGAATATCAGGACTTGTGAGCTTCGTCCATCACCAGAGTTCTCAACTCTCCGTACCTTGGAACCCAAATCCGGTTCTCAAAATATCGGACCCCGTCCGATCTGGTTTCAAGTTGCTTGTTCATGCCCCGCATGAGTTCCGATGGAAGATTATCATCTTTCAAAGCTTCAAGTTGCGCCTCGCGAATCTGGTCGGGTAAGTTCGCATGAATCGTGAGTCGCAATGCTCGCACTCGTCTGGGTTTATCTGTTTCTTTTCTACTGAGTGCGTCGGCCACTAAATTGGCCTTGCCAGGGTGGTACTTGATGGCACAATCATAATCTTTAAGCAGCTCGACCCAACGACGCTGTCGCATGTTCAGATCCTTCTGATCGTAGATATGTTGGAGACCCTTGTGGTCGGTGTAAATTGTAAACCTGCTACCGTACAAGTAATGCCTCCATATCTTAAGGGAAAACACCACAGCTCCGAGTTCAAAATCATGGGTCGTGTAGTTCTTCTCGTGAACCCGCAGTTGTCGAGAGGCATAAGCTATAACCTTCTCGAGTTGCATCAGCACACAACCGAGACCTTGTATCGATGCGTCACAGTGTACCTCAAATTCTCCGTTCCCTCGGGTAGGGCTAGAATAGGGGCGCTACAGAGTTTGGTTTTCAACAGTTGAAAAGCGGATTCTTGCGCGTCACCCCAATTGTACTTAGTACCCTTGTGAGTCAAAGCGGTGAGGGGTTGGGCAATCTTTGAATATCCTTCAATGAAACGCCGGTAGTAGCCGGCCAGTCCTAGGAATTGCCGCACCTCAGTCGGGGTCATAGGTGCTTCCCAGTTTTTGATGGCTTCTACCTTACCGGGATCGACATGGATACCATTCTCATTGATCACATGTCCTAAAAAGTGAACCTCGCGAAGCCAAAATTCGCATTTCGAGAGTTTTGCGTACAGTTGTTCCTTCTTCAATAATTCCAGAATTACCCTTAAGTGTTCCTCATGGTCAGCCTTGTCCTTGGAGTAGACCAGGATATCGTCAATAAACATAATCACAAACTTGTCGAGGTACGCCTTGCATACTCGATTCATGAGATCCATAAATACGACTGGTGCGTTGGTTAGACCAAAAGGCATAACCGAAAACTCGTAGTGACCATACCATGTTCTGAAAGCCGTCTTTGAAATATCTTTTTCGCGCACTCTTAGTTGATGGTAACCAGATCGCAGATCGATCTTCGAGTAATAACTCGATCCTTGGAGCTGGTCAAACAAATCATCAATTCGGGGTAAAGGATAACGGTTCTTGACCGTCACCTTGTTCAACTCCCGGTAGTCGATGCACATGCGGAAAGTCCCGTCTTTCTTTCGGACAAACAAGACAGGGGCTCCCCATGGCGATGAGCTAGGTCGGATAAAACCCTTATCCAACAAATCTTGCAACTGAGTGGACAGTTCCTGAAGTTCCGCCGATGCGAGCCGATGTGGGGCTCGTGCTATGGGTGCTGCACCGGGTGTCAACTCGATTTGGAATTCGACTTGACGAATAGGAGGGAGTCCAGGCAAATCCTCCGGGAAAACTTCCGGAAAATCTCGCACAACCGGTATATCTTCAATTCGTTTCTCCTCCGCGGGTTTCTCAACAATATGCGCCAAAATTGCCGGGTGACTCTTTCGTAGGTACTTTTGCGCCTTCATAAGGGTTATGACGCTGGTGGTCATGCCGCTTCTCTCACCTCGGACCGAAATGATCTCGCTGGAAGGGGTAGAAATGTGAACTATCTTGTCGTGACATATAATCTCCGCTCGGTTCTCGGATAACCAGTCCATGTCGACCACGACATCTAAACTACTAAGCGTAAAAGGAATAATGTCGATATCAAAGACATGACCTGACAGGTTTAACTTACATCCCGCAAGTACATGAGTCGTTACTATAGTCTTACCGTCAGCTAATTCAACAGGAAACTTAGCATCTAACGGAGTTGGAGTTAAGTCTAAGAGTTGGCTAAAGGCTTTCGACACAAAACTCATATCAGCTCCAGTGTCAAACAATACAGAAGCAAAACAATCGTTTATAGGGAACTTACCAGTCACCACGTGCGGATCATTGCGGGCTTGACCCGACCCAATAACAAAAGCTCTTCCTTTACCATTGTTTCCACCACCACTGCCACTTCCATTACCTCCATTGTTGTCATTCTGTTTCAGTTTGGGACAATCTTTCCTGAAATGACCTTCCTGCCCACATTCGTAACATCCCTTCGTCGTCATAGGTTGTTTAGGAGCACCCTTTGCCGCAAGGTCTCCTCTACATTCCTTCGCCTGGTGACCCATCTTTCCGCATCTCTGACACTTGACACGGTCACACGGGCCAACATGATGATAGTTGCACCTATTGCACTTCGGATATTTCCCAGCATATCCGTTCGAACCCTGCCCGCTACCGTTGTTATTGTTGTTGTGAATTTGATTGTTAAAGCTCCGAGTGAATTCGGGCTTACGGTAGTGTTGTTGCGGTGGGAGGTTCGAGGACGAGGATCTGGTGTTGTCAAACTTCCTCTTGCCGTTGCTCGGGTTGCTATTGCTGTTGTTGTCATTGCTCGGGTTGTCAGGGGCTTTAGTGGTTGAACCCCTAGGTGGTAACGCACCATGGGTCACAGCCTGATCCGTCAGTTTGTGAGCTAAACGGATCGCTTGTTGTATCGTGGTTGGTCTGGAAGACGTCATCATGCCCTGAATTTGCGGTGCTAACCCACCAATATACATTTCAATCCTCTTACTCGGCGGGTCTACCATCCGTGGACACATCACAGCTAGCTCGTGAGAACGGGTGGTGTAGGCTTCGATTTCTGAACCCACCATCTTCAATGACCAAAACTCTGATTCCAACTTTGCAATCTCCTCCCTAGGACAGTACTCTTCTCGCATCATGTTCTTGAACTCCTCCCAGTTCATAGCGTTAGCCAGTTCCAATCCAAGGATCTGCACGTTTGAATTCCACCAAGTGAGGGCAGAATCTTCAAGTGTTCCAGCAGCAAATTTGACCCTACTGGCAGGGGGGACAATTACACATCTCAAACGACGATTCGGCCTTCTCAGCCCAACGCAGGAAGCCTATAGCTCCCTCAGTGCCCTTAAATGTACTGGGCTTGCAGTCAAGGTAGTTCTTGAAGGTACACATTCCAATTGGACCTCCAGCTTGGTTCTGTACATGTGCGGCTAGAGCGGCCGCCACGTGGTCGTTCAGCAGAGTTTGGAGTTCTGCTGCAGTCAAGTTGATGTTACCACGTCCGTGTCCAGCCGTTCTTCTAGCCATTTCCCTTCCATTTAGGTGTTATCATCCTTAGATGTCATCGTCTGAGGACACCTCTGAGTGTTCCTCTGGCTCAGCCGGTTCCTCCTCCGGTTCCTCTTTGGGTTCCTCATCGGGATCTTCCTCGGTATCCTCCTCAGGCTCCTCTTCGGGTTCTTCTTCGGGTTCCTCTTCAGGCTCTACCTCAGGCTCTGCCTCAGGTTCTGCCTCAGGCTCTGCCTCAGGTTCGGCTGAGTTCTGAGCAATTTGCATTTGTAAGACATCGCAACGCTCTAAAGCTATCTCGGTTCGAGTCCTTGCTACTTTGAGTTGTTCTTGCAAGTCTATCATCTCGGATTGCATCTTTCTCATGATCTTCATCTGTTGATCACTAGCCTCATGCATTTCCTTCATGGCCGCAATCATGCGAGAAATTTCCTCCTTAGTCTCGGTTCCATCTTTTAACAGTCCGGAAACGTTAGCTCTCGTATAGCGCACGTAACCCACGTCACGCTTCAAACAAGAATCGACAGCTGCGAGAACTCGCTCCACAGGTTCGGTTATGGGTGGTAAGGTGTTGGGATTAGTAAGATGGTTCGGATGGGGTAGCGGGGGAACTTGTTCGCGATAGACCATACGTCTGATCATATTAGGGTACCAATCCCAGCTAACTTCGTTTTCGTACATGCCTCCGGATAAGCGATTCCTCTTCGGTGCGGGAGCTTCGAGTTCCGGAACTACTCGGGGTGGCGATGCGGTGGGTAACTGCGGTTCCTTCCCGTGAGCATGCGTCATCGAATCGGATGATGATGAGGGTGGCGTCGACATTCCTACAGGTAAGCCGTGTATGCGCGCGCGTATGAGTGAAAGAGGTAAAGACATAGGATGACAAAGACTAAACAAATCACTGCAGTGCGTATCATTATAACTAATGGGTCATCGCGGTTATAGTCTAGTATGCATGCAGCTTCTAGTTCGCTATAACCAATTGCTCTGATACCAATCTGTCACACCCTCAAAATCCACTAACGGAGTTTTACCGTCAGAGGGTGTGAACTAACAGGATCGGAATCATCAGTTATAATCAAACCATAAAATAAAGTTTCAAAACCATGAAAACGTTTACGAGTAATTAAATGCGGAAGCGTAAAAACCTTTAACCAAAAGTTGCGTCACGCAGGACGACTTAAAACCAATGATAACCGTTAAAAATAAGTTTTCATAACAAAAGCGTTTTCAAGCAATGCATGTTCCTAAACCGCGCGCCCGCCTCGGCTACCTGAGAATAACATACTAAAAGTGTCAACACAAGTTTGGTGAGTTCACAAGTTATATAAATGTTTAGCGTTTACGTTCAGCGTTTTGCGTTACAGCGTTTTGTGTTACAGCGTTTTGCGTTACAGCGTTTTGCGTTACAGATAGTGTTAAGTCAATTATATATCTATAGGTAGCTAGCCTATAAAGCAAGTATTACTAAGTGTTCGACACCGAAGCTGACTGATTATCAAGTGCCTTGTCACCAGGTCATCCAGACCATGGTACGTGTTAGCCAAAATTACACCCGCTCGACCTCCAGTCGAGTTTAGCGTTGGGTGGGGTTTGTCAAACCCAGTAGTACTACTCAACAGTGACTCGCTATTCCAAATATTAACCGGTTCGATGTGTAGGACTTCAAATGTTTCGTTTGCCACTTAGCCTTTACAAGTGATATATAATTTACTAACAAAATCTTAAATGCGTTTATCGGAGTATGTTATCTCTCACAAGTGAAAAGCGTTTAAAACAGTTTAAAGGGGTAAGTGAAACTCACTGTTTGCGAAGAATTTCCCAAATTAAATCACCAAGATGCGCGTCACAGAAAAACTCTCTCTAGCGTTCTAAAACAACAAAGAGATTTTTCTAAGTGTCGGAATATTATCGAGTCTCTAGACCCGGCACATAATACCTATGCACATAACATGTTTCGTGTTTCGTTTGTGAATCGTGTGTGACTTTAACAAGTGTATTTGTGACACATTACATGTGTAAGCAATCATATACGTGTCATGTATTCATAAAGTACATCACTAGCAATTATTCCCCGTAAGGGCATTTTGGTCAAATCATGACAATTAACTAGCCATTATTCCCCATAAGGGCAATTTGGTCAAATTATGACAATCAATTAGCAATTATTCCCCGCAAGGGTAATTTGATCAAAACATAACAATTATATAGCAAGTATCATGTTTCATGCGTTTTCACAAAACTCAGCAGCTAGTTTCACCGAGACAGAAATTCTACTTAAAAGATTGTACTATTCCACCGATTATAGCATCTCAATTAATTTACCAAAAATCATCATAGAAACATATATGTCTTAGGTTTCCAGAACATATTTTATTATATTTTTACTCCACATAGTTTTCTCACAATCATCAAATCATTACAGCAAACTCACAACAGCCAAATTCATGCAAAACAGAATGTTATTTGGAATTCCCGTTAAACGAAAAATCCAATAAATACAAGACCACTTGGGTTAGGTTCCTAACTCAATAAGTAACTTCCAGAAGTGGAACCAACCTAATTGGTCTCGTAGTTCATGAGATATAATATTTACAAAACAACCTAACAGCAGGTCTAACAGCTCAGCTTTGCACAACGTTTTTGTAAAATCATAAAAGTTAACCTTTACTTGTCCAAAAATTACACATTTATACTCTATAGAAACTAGACTCAACCTAGTTTACTATAGTACCAATAATCTCAACCAATTTTCATATTTACACTTCGTTACAGTCACTTAAACATCAATAACACATTCTGTCCAGAAACTGTTTGCATCCAAACTCAACATATTAATTATCTATGGACTATCATGCATTCATATAACATATTAACTATCTATAGACTCCATAAACACCATCCATGCACATCAATTACACATTACATACATGATTAGGGTTTTTGTTTGAACTCAAATCAAAGACACAACAATTAACATGCAACAACATTCAATCTAGTTATCAAATCATTATCCAATCAACAACAAATCATATTAACTATACATACATGAAATCGGTCAAGCTAGGGTTTGTAGTTAACCCAACAAACATCAAAATCAAGTAATAAGAATGTATAGGATAATCAATTATACCTTCTTAGCACCTAATTCTTCAATCAAGGGCTTGATTTGATGGTTGTATGTGGGTGTGAAGGTGACGGCAGCCAAGGGTTCACAAGGGAAGACTTCCGATCGGAGCTTGGAAAAAGAAAAATAAGAGTTAGGGTTTATTATAACATAGTATTTATAGAATACTATGTTACACTTTAGCCCCTCCACTTTTAAGTATTATTTTTCCTAGCTTAAACTAACTTAGTTCTTGTGTCTTGTCTAGCATTACACACCATATAATCAAGTAACACATATGTTAACACATAATTATCACATAATTATTATGTTGACGTTTTTTATTTATTCACCAATCGTTTGCGTCAACTCGTTTGCGTTTCGGTGCAATTCCCGAAAGACTACACACGTAGTAAGTGTTAAGCGTCATTTAAACCTTAGTTTAAATGTAATGAAGTGTGCGTTATAGATTCAGTGATCTTAAGTTTGAATTGACGGAGTTGAGTTAACGGAGTTAACCTGAAATTGACGATTGTCACAGTTTAGGTACGTGAACGATCTTCGGATTTTATTTTCATTAACTGTCTTAACACAAATTCAATTATAATTCTTAAATTATTATTTTATTAGCTAACACATTCGTTATAATGAATGGTCTCTGTTTAAGCCACATTCGTTATGACGAATGGCATGATATGTGTGTAACGAATGATTAAGGCCATTCATGTTTTCATTGAGACGAATGAGGGCTCATTCGTTACAAGAGCATGTAAGTGTATCTTATAGCGTATGAATTGATTCGTTGTCTTATCATAGCGAATGGATGAATAACGAATGAAAGATGACATTCTTAATTCGTTATGACGAATGAAGGGTTCATTCTTCATCAAAGACATGCGAATGAATCCTATTCGTTATGACTGTATAACGAATGACTGGCGCTTCGTATAACATTACGAATGAGCATAAGTTCTTATCAAATCTTTGACCCAAATATTCAAAGTCTAAACCGTCAAGAACATAGAATAGTCAACACACACTGGATTTGCAATTTACCTTCAAATCACGATGAAACAACACGAATCTGTTATCATTAGAATCACAAACACATCACCTATTAACCCCAATCAACAACACATCCAAACATTCATGATTAGTGGGGTATTTGATGGACGTTTATATACAGTTCTTTATTACCAACGATTAACCTATCTAATGTTAAAGGGTTGCACTAAGAATCATTTCGTATGATTCGTTTTTACCATTTATACATAGATATAGGAATACTAAACGAGCCAAACAAGTTTTCGTTAATGAACGTACCTTAAACGAGTCAGTTTACGCACGCGATCTAGTTTTGATATCCGCTTTTGCTTGTTACGATGCTCTAACACTAACAAGCTCGGTTTTTATTTTCGTATCTTGGTTCGGGATAAAGGAAAGTGTTTGTGTGTGTTATTGAAGGTGTAGGCTAGAGTGTAGAAATGGATGAAAAATGGAAAGAATTAGAACCAGCTATTAGTTTATTTATCTAAACCGATAAACGACACACTTAAATAAACGAAATGTATTTTATTTATTCTCTTCAAAAGTAGGATGTTACAACGTCTCACATTGATGATAATACAAATTAACAAAACTTACGCTTTAGAGTCGACTATTGCCTCTTCCATCAGGACCAGCTATAGAGGAGAAGCTCTATTCAAGTTCGTATTTCAAATAACATCAGTGAAAGGAAATGGGGCAAAAGAAGATTTGGCGAAGAAACTCTAACCCATCAGCTCCTCTCTTCTATTTCTCCACCTTGTTCGTCTAACCCTTTAATCCAACCCGCAAACAAATTAAAATACAAGTAAAAGTCTCATAAAAACAATAGTTGATAAATCTAATTTCATTACCATTTAGTTGTAGCTTAAATAATCCAATACTACATGTGATTTTTGATTCATGTAAACCAAAATTAATTAAGAATTTAGGTTAGAAACGAAAACAATTAAATAAACTTAGCATTGTGATAGCAATAGCAGGTTGGAATCAAACAACTTACGATTACCAGGCTATAATAATTCATCGGTTGGGGCATTGAAGGAGGGCAGAGCCGCGATTGTTTTGTAACCCTAGCTAGATAGGAGGGACGATCGAATGCATTGATTGAATGAAGATATATATTAGACGGACGGGTAGTAAATGATGAAGCATTAAAGTCCTTCATAATTATCAGTTTCGTAGACTCTATGCAGGAGATGAAATGACCCTTGAATTCAAAGGTACGTTGAGAGGAATTGGAAGGTAGCGGCGGTCACTCCATTAATTTTTGTGGCGTCTCCCTAGTTAATTTTAGCAACATCTAAAAATGGTAAAATTACTATCTTGTCCATCTAAAATGTTTTATATGTAAGATAGATAATTAAATTTATGAATAATTAGTTTAAATAAATATGAGTTGCGATATACTATAATAATAAATGATTAAATATTTAATTATAAAAAAAATCTATATTTTAAAATCATTAACGAAACCCAATGGTAAAAATATAGTTAGTTTGTTTAGCACGTTTAATAAATTTTGTTATATTTTTGTTTAAAAAAATAATACATATACAAATATATATATATATATTATATTATAATATAAGAAATTTGTAAAAACAATTAACGACGAGAAACGTCAATAATGATATTCGGGTTTTATTAAAATAACGATGATTTTTTATTATTAAAATATACTTACAATATGTATAATATATATATATATATATATATATATATATATATATATGTTTGTGTGTGTGTACGTAAACGAAAGCTTTTAACGAGATTTTACAAGAAACACCAAATTGATAATATTGGTATAATAAAATCATGTTTATTTTATATTAAATATCAATTATAGTACTTTATAAAATCATTAATACGTTTAAAACAATAAAATAGAAAAATAAAAGGGCAAAAGGGGCTGGCCAGGACTCGAACCCGCGCTAGTGACCGACTCAGCGAGAAATACACACACGCAAACCAACTGATCAGTTGTTATGTAAGGCCCCGTTACCGGTGCCCTACTTTGGACGTTGGATTTACTCATAAACACAGTTCTACTAATCAGAGTTAATTAAAACTTTACGCGGAATATAAAAATTTCATAAATGTTACATAATAGATTCATAACTGCGTTAAAACATTCACTTTGTCTTTCCAAATCAAACATAACATATAAAGCATAACGGGTCTTCAGATGCCTGACGCTTATCCTTCTACCATGTGTCCCTGCTCAAGCCAGCTGCTGCATTCTACTCACCTGCGTGCATACTAAAAGTCAGCTACGCTGGGTGAGTTCTAGTTAATCATACAATACAGAATCTGTCGCATACTTGCCCAAACGCCCGAATGGGTGTACATTAATCATACGTACTCTTCATACATAACTATCCATCCTAATTAAAGATCCTTCCGCCCTATAACCTCACAGATATTATAAGGTTCTGATCCTTAACATCACAGATATTATAAAGGGTCTGGTCCCCAACATCACAGATATTCTAAAGGGTCTGGTCCCCAACATCACATATATTATAACGGGTTTGGTCCCCAACATCACAGATATTATAAAGGGTCTGGTCCCAACATCACACATATTATTAGGGTCTGGTCCCTACCATCACAGATATTATTAGGTTCTGGTCCCTTTGTTTCATACAACTATAACATACATGTCCTTTACGTACTTTCCTTGACAATACGTGCAATCTCCGAAGAGCGTTCACGTACCAGCAACATATCATACTTACATCATACTTAATCATTCATACATCATTTATACACCATATATATTAATACATACAACATTTATACATCATATATATCAATCATATCATTAACTACCATCTCACGGTCCATGCAATATCCGAAGATCGTTCATGTCGGTCCCCTCGACTTCAGCTGGATCTTAATTAATCATGTCATAACTCACACAGATTAACGTGTTGACAAAGGAGTTAATGACGGGTTGCTATATTTAGAAAGATATCCGTTTATTAAAGGCGGAATCAATAACAAACATACGGTTGCAATGAATAATCAAAGGTAGAAAGCACACTTAAGATTCACTCAAAAGATTTCCATTTGTATAATATTAATCATACAAAAGGATAATCGATTTAGGGTTTTCTAGGAATCCTAAGACAGCCGTCACACAATATTCTCTCAATTAATGTGTCTGTCTTATCCGTATTGTGCCCCCTTTTGGCGGCGTGCCCTAAACATTCTATTTATAGGCCTGCCAACCTAGGACAGCTGTCATTCCTTCTAGAAACTCTAAATACAGTCATACATATTCAAATTACATATTCAAGATAAACTAAGTGTAAAACAAGTCTTCCGGGTAGGCTTTGCATCAGTCTTGTCTTTCCGAGTATGCTCGGCCATCCTTCATAACTTGGTAACATACAAGTGTGCTCGGGTTCAGTTTCCGGGTAGACTTTACTTAAAGAGTATTTCACTAAGTAAAATACTCACCGAGTAGACTTCAGTCTTCTTGACTTTGCCAGACTTTGCCCGACAATGTAAGGCCCCGTCACCGGTAACCCTACTTTCGTGTTGGATTTACTCATAAACACAGTTCTAAATATCAGAGTTAATTAAAACTTTACGCGGAATATAAAACATTCATAAAACATTACATATCAATTTATAATCATGTCTTAAAACATTCCTCTTGTCTTTCAAAATCAAAACATAACTTATAAAACATATCAGATCTTCAGATGCCAGGCTTTAGTCTTCTGCCATGTGTCCTCCACTCAAGCCAGCTGTCTCAACCTACTCACCTGCGTGCATACTAAAAGTCAGCTACGCTGAGTGAGTTCTAGTTAATCATACAATACCATACAATACCTTATTACATACATACGTACTTAACCTCATAACTTTCTTTCATACACACATAAGTACTCATACCTTCATTCTTACTTACATACTTTCTTTACATTCATAATCATACGTTTTAAAGAGCCTTTCACCCTATAACCTCACAGATATTATAAGGGTCTGGTCCCTAACATCACAGATATTATAAGGGTCTGGTCCCTAACATCACAGATATTATGAGGGTCTGGTCCCTAACATCACAGATATTATTAGGGTCTGGTCCCTAACATCACAGATATTATTAGGGTCTGGTCCCTAACATCACAGATATTATTAGGGTCTGGTCCCTAACATCACAGATATTATTAGTGTCTGGTCCCTAACATCACAGATATTATTAGGGTCTGGTCCCTTGTTTTCGAATATTAGTAGGGTTCGATTCCCTCTTCGTTACCATACAACCATACATCATACCTCGAGTATTATTTGGGCTCGGTACCCTTTTCGTAACCATACAACCATACAACCGTCATTTCCTTCTTTTATTAACTTTATTACGTTCATACACATAAACATACATATCATACTTGCCATATTTATAACGTTACAACCTGACAGTACGTGCAATATCCGAAGATCGTTCACGTACCATCAAGCAATCGTTCATACATATCATACTTACCATATTTATAACGTTACAACCTGACAGTACGTGCAATATCCGAAGATCGTTCACGTACCATCAAGCAATCATTCATACATATCACATATATCACATATGGCATACACTTATCACTTAGGATAAATGTATTAACAACACATCAAGTATCCTCAGGGAATACTTCTGGGTAGTCGCGCACAATAGGAACATCTTTCATTTCTTTCGTCTCGGCCGTAGCGTTGACAACATACGCCTGGTAGGCACCGCACCCTCGCCTTAACAAACCCTCGGCTTTTATCATCGAAATGACATTAAGTCCATAACTCTCCTTATCACCATAAACCGTCACCGCACTACCATCCAATGACTTTAACCTTATCATCTTACTTTTACATACTATCTGAGCCTCAAACTCAGACAACCAATCCATACCCAAGACTACATCGAACCCTCCTAAGGCCATAACATACAAAGTAACAGGGAACTCATGTCCCTCTAACTCTATCTTACAATTCTTAACCATTTTTGTTATTTTCACCGAAGTGTCACTTGCGGTTTCTACTACAAAAGTTTCCGACACTCGGCAGCCTTTCATTTTAGCTAGTTTACTAAATGCCGTAGCTACAAAACTTCTATTCGCACCAGAATCAAATAATACAGAAGCGGAAACATCGTTCACTAGAAACGTACCTGTGACGACATCCGGAATCTGCCTGGCTTGTTCCTGGGTCAGCATGTAGGCTCTAGTTCTGGGCCTAGCTTGATCGGCATCCTCCTTTCCACTACCTCCAGCTACACCTTCAGTGCACTCCCTTGACATATGGCCTGTCTTGCCACATTTGTAACATGCTGGCTTCGCACTGCACTCATTGGCATAATGCCCTACCTTCCCGCACTTATAACAGGCATTCGACCCCATTCTGCATTCTCCACCATGAGCCTTTCCACATTTGAGACAAACATTAGAACTTTTACCCCACTTGCATTCACCACCATGCCTCTTTCCGCAGGTCTTACACGATCTCTTCTCCCACACTTTCTGTTTCTTATCCTTGGAGTTCCATAACTGAGTACCGGGTCGTTTAGCAGGAGTGACCCCTTTCTTCTCTTTCTCTTCGTCCCTTTCCACCCTATCATCCGCGGCCACGTCAGCATAGACCATTTCCGCGAGTCCAACAGCCGAATCAAAAGTAGCAGGTTGAATCGCCCTGACTAACATGCGGACCTTTTGTGGCAACCCCCTCACATAACATTTGATTCTCTTGACCTCAGTGTCAACCATGTCAGGCACCAACCTAGATAGTCGGTTGAACTCCGTGGTATACTCACGATGCGTCATCATACCGGCTTTTAAATTCTGGAACTTCATCTCCGTTCTTTCAACCTCGGCATCTGCACAGAACTTCTTCATTACCAACTCTTTCAAATCTTCCCACCTCATCTCTTTGATCTCTTCACGGGTCTTCCTCTGCTCCACACTCTCCCACCAATACATAGCCTCATCTACGAATGACTGAGTAGCATAACCCACAGCTTGGTCGGGACGGCATTCGCTAATGCGGATAACCTTGTCCATAGCGGTTATCCACTGGAGAGTAGCGATTGCGTCTCCTAAACCAGTCAGCTTAGGCGGGTCACAACCTTTGAAGGACTTATAGCTGCACCCACCTTGTCCTCCTCTCCTATCATCGACTTTCACTGACTTATCCCCACTCGAGGCCCCTCTTTCACCTTCCCCATCCTTTCTACCATCACCACCCGCCCCTTCAGCAGTTCGCTCACGGCTTCCAGCAGATCCTTCGGGATTCAGGTTCTTCACAGCAGCAACTACAGCCTGAACGATGGCTGCTTGAACTGCGGGGCTAAGTTGAACTTCTTCGTTGTTGTTCTGGTCTCCTCCAGCCGCGCTTCCTTCATCTTCGGTGTGGGAAGCTTCTTCCACCGAGGGTTGCCGGACAAGACGAGGCCTGCCACGACGCCCAGTGCGACCCCCAGTTTCAACAAATTCTCCAGCTCCAGCCATTAGTATTCTAAAGGGGAAAACACAAACATCATCACTCAAGGAACTATCTAGTACAAGGATAGTAAGGCTAACAGGTAATAACAGTGGCCAGTTGTGATTAGCTGATCACGTTACTTTCCGCGTCCTATACACTTCCTTTTATGAGTCTATTTGTGCTGGTTCTACTTAAGTAGTTAGTCAATTCAAAACAATCAATTATTCCTATCCGTACCATTCTCATATCTTTTCTTTCTCATTAACGTATATCATTTAATCATACCTTTCACCTTTACTGATCTTGCTTGAGCGACACATGGCATTCTTGAACTGGCATCTTCTTTCTTTTCTTACTTAAATCCCATTCTCTGTTCGAGTCTAAGCATGTAGGATGCTTAAATCTCTCGAACTTTGCTCTGATACCAACTTGTAAGGCCCCGTCACCGGTAACCCTACTTTCGTGTTGGATTTACTCATAAACACAGTTCTAAATATCAGAGTTAATTAAAACTTTACGCGGAATATAAAACTTTCATAAAACATTACATATCAATTTATAATCATGTCTTAAAACATTCCTCTTGTCTTTCAAAATCAAAACATAACTTATAAAACATATCAGATCTTCAGATGCCAGGCTTTAGTCTTCTGCCATGTGTCCTCCACTCAAGCCAGCTGTCTCAACCTACTCACCTGCGTGCATACTAAAAGTCAGCTACGCTGAGTGAGTTCTAGTTAATCATACAATACCATACAATACCTTATTACATACATACGTACTTAACCTCATAACTTTCTTTCATACACACATAAGTACTCATACCTTCATTCTTACTTACATACTTTCTTTACATTCATAATCATACGTTTTAAAGAGCCTTTCGCCCTATAACCTCACAGATATTATAAGGGTCTGGTCCCTAACATCACAGATATTATAAGGGTCTGGTCCCTAACATCACAGATATTATGAGGGTCTGGTCCCTAACATCACAGATATTATTAGGGTCTGGTCCCTAACATCACAGATATTATTAGGGTCTGGTCCCTAACATCACAGATATTATTAGGGTCTGGTCCCTAACATCACAGATATTATTAGGGTCTGGTCCCTAACATCACAGATATTATTAGGGTCTGGTCCCTTGTTTTCGAATATTAGTAGGGTTCGATTCCCTCTTCGTTACCATACAACCATACATCATACCTCGAGTATTATTTGGGCTCGGTACCCTTTTCGTAACCATACAACCATACAACCGTCATTTCCTTCTTTTATTAACTTTATTACGTTCATACACATAAACATACATATCATACTTGCCATATTTATAACGTTACAACCTGACAGTACGTGCAATATCCGAAGATCGTTCACGTACCATCAAGCAATCGTTCATACATATCATACTTACCATATTTATAACGTTACAACCTGACAGTACGTGCAATATCCGAAGATCGTTCACGTACCATCAAGCAATCATTCATACATATCACATATATCACATATGGCATACACTTATCACTTAGGATAAATGTATTAACAACACATCAAGTATGCACACAGCCCCGAAAACATAACAAGGAATGGGGCTAGAAACTCACCTGGATCCTGTTACGCTCGCCGTTGATCGTAATTCCTTTCTTTAACTGGGCCCGGCTAACTGTATAATATTTACACATATCAATTAACTACTACTACTCGTTTTGTATTTCTATCTATATATGACCCACAACGAACGGGGGTCCGGGGGCAGCGCCCCTGGCAGCGGGGTTCTAGGGGCGGCAGCCCCTAGCGGGGTCCAAGGGGCAGAGCCCCTGGCTGGGGTTAAGCTGCCAGGTCAGCTTGGAAAAATTTTATTTTCAATAACTGCCTTAACACATTTTCCATTAGGTTTTTAATTTATATTCTAAGCGAACTTCACTTTAGGCGAAGTTAAACCGTAGGCGAACTTGGCTTCAGGCGAAGTTAAACCTTAGGCGAACTTGGCTTCAGGCGAAGTTAAACCTTAGGCGAACTTGGCTTTTAGGCGAAGTTAAACCTCAGGCGAACTTGGCTTTTAGGCGAAGTTAAACCTCAGGCGAACTTGGCTTTTAGGCGAAGTTAAACCTCAGGCGAACTTGGCTTTTAGGCGAAGTTAAACCTCAGGCGAACTTGGCTTTTAGGCGAAGTTAAACCTCAGGCGAACTTGGCTTTTAGGCGAAGTTAAACCTTAGGCGAAGTTACCATTTCAGCGAAGTTGCCATCAGGCGAACTTGGCTTCAGGCGAACTTATCATCAGGCGAACTTGGCTTGCAGGCGAAGTTCATCAGGCGAACTTAGCTTGCAGGCGAAGTTCATCGCTTGAAGGCGAAGTTGCCCAGATGAAGGCGAAGTTGTCGCGCTGCAGATCTGTTTGCCCATAACTCCTTCGTTTCTTAGCCAAATAACTCGATTTTGGTACCCACGGAATCGTATGATCGGCGCCTACAAATCCCAACCATCAAATCGGCCTAAAATCGACGTTTTAGGGGTCCGATTTGGGCAGTTGTGTTTCGGGTCCGATTAACCCGTCAAATCCTAACCATTTTCAGTAATATTAGCTTTGCGGGATTAGTTCTTACCTTTCCAACTCAGATCTACCAGCAAAATCTCGGGTCTCGACTTCGGATCTCGGTCGGTTATGTGTGTGTTTTTGAGTGTGTAAAAGAGAAAGATGGAAATAAAATGATATCTTGGGCTTGGGATGGGTATTTATAAGCCCACGGACCCAAGGCCCATTCTCATTTAACCCATCTTACGTAATCTAAGCCCATGACCCGTTCCTTACTCGACATTAAATAACTAAAACGTGAAATCACTAAACATAACTTTCTTTTATTTAACATTATAAATTTTAGGATGTTACAGACAACTTCTTACGAGCAACCTTGTTTTTCAATGATCCATTTCAGCTCTTTGCTATAAAATAACTTATTAGCAAAGTGTACTCGGGTGTACTGTTCCTTGTTTGAGCTGAACCTTGCCCGATATTACTTAGAGATATTCCTTTAGATTATCAAGCATACTTGGATCATACTTATTAATGAATACCTTGTCCGGTCTTCCAATCACTTGGCTTCTTGGACTTTGTTAACCAAACCTTACTCGGAAGAGTAATATACTTGGCTCTAAAGAACAGACTTGCTTGATAAAGTGAACCTTGCCTGGATTTACATAAACTAGTGTACCTTACTCGGCAATGCACTAATTTGCAAACCCTGCTCGGATATTCACTTAAGAAGACTACTTGAAGTAAACCTTGCCCGGTAGGCAAAATATCGTACCCGGCTAAGTAAAAGCTTGCTCGGAGGTCTAAGGTGTGCTCGGATCCATTACTTAGCAAATTCAGAGGAGGTTGAGAAGATTCCAATCTTCCATGAACTTCATTTAGGTCAAATCTTTGACTCAACAATCTCCCCCTTAGGTCAATTTCTTGACCCAACAATCTCCCCCTAGATTGGAACACCTCAGCTGACCCAAAACATTTCTATGGTTACTTACACTCAGCAAAAATACACATCAAATCAAAAATCAAAAATCAAAAATTACATATTCAAATAACATAAACACAATTACATAATCAAAAAGTTATCCGAAGACATTACAAAACAAAGCCTATTATATTAAACTTATCTTCTTCTTGCATCATGAACGGCTTGTCTTCTGTTGATTAGCTCTGAAGCAGCTTTCATCATGAAGGTATTAAGGGCTTGGAAATGAATGTGACTTTCTGGTAAGGCCAAGTCCCTTATATCCATGAGATCTCACTGTGCAGATATGTCAAGTCTTCGTCTTCCTTGATAATCCCCAATATCTTTCCATCTGAGTTTCTTAGTAAGAAGTGATCGGCATTCTTTTTGTATTCAATCTTAGCATTTATTCCATTCTTCTGTACTATGTAGTTGGGGCGTCTCATCCTTCTTCTCATACTTATGCAAGCATTCATGTTGGATAATGGATTCTGATCTCGGACATTCATTTGATAGTCTCTCTCGGCTATGTCCATTCTTCTCAACTTTGAAATCCTTCTTGATTCGTGAGACTGAATCACTCTCCAGCTCCTCTTTTCTTTTAAGAATTGGAATCCTTTATCAGCTTCTTCATGCAGGTGTTTCAACAAAATAGTTATTCTTAACATCCCACTTCCCCCTCTTAGCATCTTTTTCACTTTCAGTCTGCTCATGAGTCCTTTTTCTCCTCATATAGGTTTTGGCAAACCTGTTGACTTTTTCAGTAAATTCTTCATGGAGTTTTGAAAGTCTTTCTTCTTCTGGTTAAGTGTTTCATGAGGATCAGGCATATTTACCCTTTCTGACCAGTTGTCAGTGGGATTCTTCTTCAGATCTTCCTTTACTTGCTCTGCCCATTTCTTGGAGGCCATTGAAGCAATGAACTTGCCAATCTCTTCTTCAATCATGACATCAGTATTCAAGTTGGCTGGTTCAGCAGTTTCATTTGATTGACTTTGGGGTTGAAATATGCTAACCACCAAAGCTAAGGAATTATCAACTTCCTCAGCTCTATTCATCTTAATCAACTCCTCTATCACCTCTTGATCAGCCACATCATCAAGTATTTCTTTTGCTATGTTGGCATCATTGATCAAGATCTCCTGCTCTGCCATTTCTTTATGAGTTAAGGATTGGGCTATTTTCTCCCTTTCCATTGACTCTTTGATAATTCTTTCTTGTTCTTTTAAGGCAGCAGCAGCAGCAGCATCATCTCTGAATAAAACATCCTTTTTAGGATATGCCTTAAGAGGCTCTTCTTCTGTAACTTTGTCTTCCCCCTTTTCCATCCTCTTCTTTAAGTCTTCTTCATTATCTGGAGGAAAGTCATCAATTTCCTTTTCAAGTGCTTCCAGTTCTGAATCATGCTCTACCCTCTTAGACCTTTCTTCTTGGTCAGTTTCTAGTTCAGTGTATATAAGTTCCTAAGTAGCAGCATTTTCATCAATGAATTCTTCAGTTTGTGGATCAGTGACATCAGTAAGTACATCAGTAGTTAAGGAATTGGTATCTTCCTCAGTTCTCCTCTCCTCACTGCTCTCCTCTCCATCTCCATACACATTCATAATCATATTCAATGCATTCACATTTTCACCTTCTACACCTGAGACAGTTGGCATAGAATCATTCTCCCCCTATTTTGGGGCAGCTGAGGTCTTCTCAACCTCCTGCTCCAGGGCTTGAATTTTCAAGTTTGCCTGCACCAACTTCTCTAACAGGATCACATTCTCTTGTGTTACTTCCTCATTCCTTCTTCTCAACGCAGCATTTTCTTTCATTAGGGTCAGAAGGTCAGTTTCAGTGTGTGGTGATGTTGGTGGTGTTGTGAAGAATTGTTCATAATCAGGTTGTTCTGTGGTGTGAGTTCGGAAGGTAGATGGTTGTGGTGATTGTATATGAGGTGGGCTAGAAACATCTTCTAATTATCCCTTCAGTCACATGTATTTCCTGACCAGCAACGGATGCTTCAATTCTTTTCCCATTGATGTATTCTACAAGTTCTGCTGATCTCCAGAAATCAAGTGAGTGATTTCTGTAGATGACAGGATTTTCAGTAAGAGCAAAGTTGACATTTGATTGAGCCATCCATCTGATCATTGGTGCCACAGGCTCATTGTCAGGTGTGACTTGCAGAAGTGCACACATATTATGTTTCTTTTCAAATAATACTTTGGCTGTTCTTCTTCTGCCATATCTGAAACACATAAACAAACACATTCAAAGTGAAATTAGTCATAAAGTTCAGTACTTTAGATAATTTCAAGTTATAAAAATGAAGAAGAAAGAAAGAAATTTTCATGAACCTGTTCTTCGACAAATTAATAACCTAAACACATAAACAGAGTATTAGTAATCAAGAAAATAATCAAAGCCCATTATAGTCTAATCGTGATCGGAAAACACATTATTAATGCTTACCGAGTCGGAATTAGAGGGTTGATAAAAATTAGGGTTTGGATTAAAGTTGACTGCGATAAGTCGGTTAGGTTTCTTTGCGAGTAAGCAGTTGCAGTGGAAGGAGAGAGAGAGAGGGAAAAGTAATGTTGAAAAATTTGCCTAACTCCTTCTTATATACATTTTGAAAGTGAGTTTTAAATGCATTTTGTCATTTTGTGAATTATTAGCTGTCAACCAGTAACATTATCCACTTGATATATTAAAAGCATTTAATTTCATTTAAGTTCATAAGACCTTACTCGAAAGATTAATATATCCAAAGTCTACTCGGTATACTTCCACTTACAAACCTTACCCGGTCAAACTTTGCTTAGAAAATTTTCATTTTGGATATACAAAGTTTGCCCGAATTCGTCTATTTATAAACCTTGCTCGATCAAGTAAATTAATTTAAAGTTAAGACATGATGAAGAAAGCTTACCCGAAATACTAGATTTCTTGAGAAATTAATCACAAGGCAAATAATCAAGTATAATCATCAAATAAACATCCTTACTAAGAATCAATTAAGATCCCCACATAGATTTCTCAATTTCAAATTAAAACTTATCTAGCATAAACCCTAATAAGAATCATAATCAATTTTATCATACTAACTAACATATTCAATCAAGCATACTTGAAAAACATAGTGTGCCCGAGCAACCATTCAAGAGAATAGTGTGCCCGAACATCTTTCTAATGCAAAGTATACCCGAATAACCTTCATATAGTACAAAGTGTGTCCGGAAAAGGATTTCCAGCAGACAGTGTACTCGGAAAGTTATGTTTTGAAATTACCAAGTATATTGAGGGAACAAAAGTGTACCCGAAATATAAAGTGTGCCCGGAAAACAAAGTTTGCCTGAAAATACTTGTAATTTCAAAGAAATTATAAACACACATATCACAGAGCATGCTCCGAATGAAATTAAAACACAAACATTTAAGTGTGCTATAGTCTAAAATTTCATAGAGCTTGCCCGAAAATCCTATGTTAGCACTAAGCTTGCTAGGATAAACACATTCAATCATCAGGTATGCCCTTACCCGAGGGATTTCAATCTTGTCAAACCATACTCGAAAAATGACAAACTTAAATAGTAATATCTAAGCATGCCCGGAAAGATTAACAAACCTTTCCTAACAACATATTCACACAACTCACAAAGCTTACTTGATGTACTTGACCAAGTTCATAAAGTTTTCTTGAAATCATAATCAACATATAACATGCATAGCTTGCCCGAAACAAGAATTTCTTGTTAAAAGCTAGCTATAACAACACATAATCATCTCAAGACTTCAAGCTTGCTCGGGAAATAAGTACAACAGTGTACTCTACCCGGAAAGTGTAAACACTTCAAAGCATGCCAAAAAATCATAAAGTTAGTCAAAAATGACTAAGCTTACTCGGAAAGGTTGAAAATTATCAAACCTTACCCGAAACAACATATTCACACATAATCAACTGCTTTGTACTCGGAAAGGTTGTAAATCATTAAACCTTACCCGAAAATACATATTCAAACAGTTTGTGCCCGGGAAGGTTATAAGGCATCAAACCTTACACGAACATACATATTCAACCTATTTTAGGCAAAATGCAACACTTTTGACTTAAACCACTTTGTCAAAATATATTTTTCTTTTCAGATCATAGTTTAAGAGCAAATGGTGTATTTAGAGATCAAATTTCAGTTATATTTCTCTTCAAAATAGTTTCTTCCATTTACTGAAAAGATCTCAAGAATAGGATCATATTGACTAAGTAGCTATCTCAATACTTCACTCTCAGCATTATTATGACAACATAGATAGGTTAACAGCAGGTATAAACTTAGCATGAATTTCATCTCTTTGGTAATATGATTTAGGTTCATTTAAAGCTTAATGCATTAATGGTCAACACTGTGCTTTGATGCCTCATATCTCTTCTCAAAGCTTATTTGGCTTTCCCCAGATCACCCCAATTTGACTCCAACCTCCTGCATTTGATCAAAAATAGTTTTTGTATGATAGAACTTATTGTATTTTTAGATTCTAACATATATAGAGGTTGAACGTTGGACTTACAGTTAGCAACATGCCTTTCATTCAAGATGAGACATAATTTGCCAACATCTTTGTAGTTCTTGTTGTAACCCTCTTGTTTTATAAAATATTTAAAACACTCATCAACTTTTGGTTGATTTATTCATTCTTCCCCTTGTTTTTGATATTTTCTCAAATTTTCTTAAAGCATGTTCTTTGTCATATTTAAAGATGTTTCAATTTTGGTTGACCAAATAACACAAGGCTCGTGTATGACTGGGTAATCACTTTTCTGCCTATCATTTGGAGAGATTTATCTTGAGACATGCAAAGACAACTATGCATCTCCACATAAAGATTAGCATATTCATTATTTTTATATCACCTTAGATTTTACATCATCATGGGAAAGCAACCATACATGTTAATGACTATACTAAGGTCTTTTAGCCTATTAATTCCATATGATCAGCTAAGTAGTCAATGTACTATCATTTCCCAATAAACACAGTTTAATATTCAATCACCTCAATATCTCTTCATTGTCAGGTTAATGGCTATCCTGTTTGACCAAAAGTGGTCAACAGGACCAAACATACATGTGAATATATGTTCTTTCAAAGTCAGAGCTATTGACATAGTTTTAAGTGAAGGAATAAGAAACAAGTCATAATTGCCCCAAATGCATTCAGTTTTCAGGACAATGGCTATCCTTTGAATCTGAGAGATTTAAGGACCAAACATACACAAGTGCATGTCCTTCCAACTGGGCAAATGACATAGTTTTCAGCAAGAACAACTACTTGAGACATTTTTTTATAAAAAAAAAATCCTTCTTTAAAGCTTCTTAAAAGCTTGAACTGAATAATCTTATCATATCTCTACACCATTAATCAACTTGCTCATGTTTTGACCAAAATAAAGTATTTATGCAAAATTCATTATAAAATTCATTGAATCACTTAATTTTGACATAAAACACATTTTGACAAAAACAGCTGCATCACACAATCAAATCTTAATCATTCTTAACATCATCAAGAAAACAGACTTTACTAACATTCAATGTCTATCCTATCTTTACAACATAAGAAGATCAGATAAAGAACATATTCAAGTAACCATAAACATGTGATTACTCATGACATCAGACAAGCATTCAATTTCTCCCAAACAGATCAAACTACTTATCATGGCATCAGATCAGTTAACTCGATAGTAAAAAATTATCATCAATTTCAAACAAATTGCACAGATAGTTACTTAAGCACCTATCAGTTAACTTCAAACCAGTGACATATTCAAAACATATTCAATCATTATTCAGTTGAAACATATTCAAAAACATATTCAATCAACATTCATTTAAAACATATTTAAAACATATTCAATCAACATTCAGTTGAAACATATTTAAAACATATTCAATCAACATTCAGTTGAAACATATTTAAAACACATTCAATCAACATTTATAAGGTGTAACCTCTGTCAAAATAATCAGTTAGCACAGAGAGACAAACAACCAGGCACACATCATTAATCAGATTTCATCAGAGTTGATCATTCCCAGGGCTTTTAGAAGAAAGTTGAACCTGGTTCTATCAAGTGGTTTGGTGAATAGGTCAGCCAAATTGTCACTTGTATCAACCCTTTACATTTCAATCAAACCTTTTTCACTGCAGTCTCTGATGAAATGATGTCTGATTTCAATGTGCTTAGTTTTGGAATGTTGAACTGGATTTTTAGCAGTAAAATATGCAGCATTATTGTCAATAAGAATAGGGGTGTTCAAGAAATTCAAACCATAGTCCAGCATCTGATTTTGAATCCATAGAACTTGTGCACAGCAGGCAGATGCTGCAACATCTTCAGCTTCTGAAGTAGAGATTGAAACTGTAGTCTGCTTTTTACATTGCCATGACACTAGCCTTTCACCCAAAAATTGACATCCTCCTGAGGTTGACTTTCTGCTCATGTTGCAGCCATCATAGTCACTGTCTGTATATGCAATCAGATAAAAACTTGGTTCTTTGGATACCAAATCCCTAAGTCTGGTCTTCCCTTCAAATATCTGAATATTCTTTTAACGGCATTCATGTGGGAGACATTTGGACTTGATTGGAATCTTGCACAAACACATACAGCAAACATGATATCTGGTCTTGTTGCAGTCAGATACATCAGAGATCCAATTTTGGCTATATATTCATGTTTATCTATAGGCTCCCCCTTTTCATCAGCAATCATCTTTTCTTTGGTGTCCATTGAAGTTGAAGCAGTCTTATACTCATGACAGTTGAACTTGTTCAAGATGTCCTGCACATATTTGCTTTGATGAATGAAAATCCCCTCAGCCTTCTGTTGAACTTGCAATCCTAAAAAGAAGTTCATTTCTCCCATGGAACTCATGCTGTATTTGGACTTCATTACCCCTTCAAACTCCATACACATTTGTTCATTTGTAGAACCAAATATGATGTCATCCACATACACTTGTACCAGAAGTAAGTCTGATCCCTTTCTTTTTGTAGAAGAGTGTCTTGTCAATGGCTCCTCTTTTGAAACTATTTTCAAGAAGATGATTTGACTGCTCATCATACCATGCTCTAGGAGCCTGATGCAATCCGTAAAGGGCTTTGTTTAACTTATATACCCTGTTTGGATAAATTGGATCCTCAAAACCTGGAGGTTGAGCGACATACACCTCTTCATCAATCTTTCCATTTATAAATGCAGACTTAACATCAAGCTGGAACACTTTAATATTCTTTGAGGCAGCATATGCAAGAAAAATCCTGATAGTTTCAAGTCTTGCAACTGGTGCAAAGACTTCCTCAAAGTTTATTCCTTCTTCTTGAAGACATCCCAGTGCTACAAGTCTAGCTTTATTCTTAATCACCAAACCCCTTTCATCCCTTTTGTTTCTAAAAACCCATTTGGTCCCAATTGCATATCTGTCAAATGGCTTATCAAAAAGATCCCACACATGCAGGTCTCTAAATTGTGCCAATTCCTCTTGCATTGCTCCACCCAACTATTATCTTTTAATGCTTGTGCTATGTTCTTTGGTTCTATTTGGGATAGAAAACAAGAGTAAAGACAAATGTTTGCAATTTCAGAATGACTTCTTGTAACTCTTTCATGCAAATCACCAATGATGTTTTCAGAAGGATGATTCTTTTCCACATAAGGAGTTTGAACAATCATATCTGTACACGCAGTTGTGTCTAGATTTGACTCATTGAGTTCTGGTACTTCAATGATCAAATCAGTCTCTGCATCATGAAATTCTGGTGCTTCATCATTATGTTGTCTTGAAGTAGATGCCTCATTGTTTTCTAAGTTAAATCTTTGAAATAGATCTTGAAATCTTGCTGTAGATGCAGCTTCTTCTCCACTTGCTTGGTTGCTTGTGTCACCCTCATTCTGAACTTGATCATCCTGTGCATCATGATTGTCTTGATTGTTCTCAGTATGATCATGTTCAACATTATGATTGTTTTCTTGATTAGGTTCACCAATATCACATGGGGAGTTCTTCACAAAAGTATATTCATTTTCCTTTTCAGCAACCTTCTTCCATAATTTTTCCAAGTCCAATGACTTCTTCTTTTTCTCTTCAATTTCACTGGTCATGTAGAAAGATTCATCAAAGTCTTCAGGATAAATCTTAAAAGACCTTATTAACTTCTCATGATCAAACAGCCATGCTGCACCATCAACTGTATTGAATTGATTCTCATTAAAAATGATGTCAGAAGATTCTATAACACTCAAGTGATCTTTTACATAGACTCTGTAGGCTTTTGAGTGTGTAGAATATCCAACAAAGAAACAATCCAGGGACTTTGTTTGAAACTTGTTCAAATAGTCTCTTGTGTTCAGTATGAAACATTTTCATCCAAAGGGCTTGAAAAACTTAATGTAAGGCTTTCTGTTGTGAAATATTTTATATGGAGTTTTGTTAAGCCTTTTGTTGACAAGTATCCTGTTCTAAACATAGAAGGCTGTATTTATAGCTTCAGCCCAAAAAGTGACAGGCATATTAGCATCTGCTAACATGGTTCTTGCAGCTTCAATAAGTGTTCTGTTTCTTCTTTCTGCTACACCATTTTGTTCAGTAGTTCTAGGAGCTGAGAATTGTTGTTGTATTCCTTTTGCTTCACAGAATTCTTGCATAACTTCATTCTTGAACTCAGTGCCATTGTCACTTCTCATCATCTTGACTGTCTTAGTTAACTTGTTCTCAATCATTGTTACACAACCTTTAATCAACTCTGCAGTCTCATCCTTGGTATTAGGAAATAAACCCAAGTGTATCTTGAATAGTCATCAATGATCACCAGACAATATCTTTTCTTCCCAATACTTGGTACACTCACAAGACCAAAAAGATCCATGTGAAGTAATTCAAGTACTTGATCAATTGAGTTGATGAACTTTGGCTTATGAGTAGATTTGTGTTGTTTTCCCTTTTGACGTGAATCACAATGATCTTCCAACTTGAATTCTCTTGTAGGTAAGCCTATGACATGCTCACCTTTGAGAAGTCTATTCATGTTCTTCAAGTTCACATGACACATTTTCCTGTGCCACAATTTTGACTCATTTTCAGTGGCTTTGGAAACAAAACATGCACCTCCTCTTGAAATAGCTTCTTTCATATTCAGTTCATACAAGTTATCATTTCTCGGTGCCATCATCATAATCATTTCAGGTGGAATTACAAACTTAGGTTTTAAAATGAAACAGTGTGAATCATCAAAACTGACTTTGTAACCCTTATCACACATTTGTGATATACTCAGCAGATTGTACTGAGGACCTTCAACATGAAATACATTATCAAATGAGACTTTCCCATTTGTTAAGATTCCTTTTCCAACAATCTTTCCACCATTCTCATCACTCCCAAAAGCTACTGGACCCTCATACTTCTCTTCATAATTAACAAGAGATCTCTTGTCACAAGTCATGTGCCTAGAACAACCACTATCCATATAACATATGTCATTTAGAGGAGTGGACTGTTCCTGCACATACAAAGAAAATTTGATTAGTTAAGTGATGAAGTGCAAGCCTTATCAACTTGCAGTTCATCAGATTCAGTTTCAAACACAGCTTGGGAAGTGAGTGTTGTTGGTTTAGGATCTTCATGAGCCAATTCTAAGTTGTCTGAATGATCAGTTTCATAACCACACTCTCTTGGAGTTTTGACAAGTGAGGTTGGGCCGTGGTATTCATCTGAGTCAGTGGCATACTCCTTTATCACATAGTCCTTCTCAGAGTAGTCTCTCACATCAGCAACTTGCTCAATCTTACTCTCAGTCTTAGGTTTCCAAAGGAAACCATGTTGTTCATATCCATGTCTTAATAGAAACTTCTCATCACCAGTGAGTTCTGTTGGTTTATTTCTAGTATGTGCATCTTTTCTTCTTGTCTTCTCACTGCTTGATGATCCTTGAGAGCTATCAGATTTGACTGATTGAGTATCTTGCTTGATTCTCACAGACTGATAGTTCTTTTTGGTCAATTTCTCATGCTTCTTAGGAGATTTGTCTTTTCTTGCTATTTCAGCCACTTTCTTCTCAATCCTTGTCTCCTTTTCAGATTTCTTCTCTTCTTTGTTCATGGTTTCATTTCCACACACCTTTCCTTTTCCCAGATATTCATCATACTTCTGTTAATACAGGACAAAGTCTTGGCCATACTTTGTTCCATCTGGTACATGAAATGGTTTGAATTTGAATCTTTCATTAGATGAATCTGTGTGGTGACCATATTTATCACACCTTTTGCACCAAACCTTTCCTTTGAATATTTCATGTTTTTTTGGTTTCTTGTATCTTTCACTTGGCTTAGGTGTCTTGACTCCTAGAGTCTTTTGATTCTTTAAACCATCAAAATCAATTGAAAAAGGAACAAATTCCTCAATCTTGATGTCTTGTCTTTCAAGTTTTCTTTTGACAAAGACAATTTTCTCCATAATCATAGGTTCTTCATCACTGCTTTCTCTAACCCTTGACTGTCTTTTCTCTTACTCTTCCATAGTTTCCACTTCTCCAACATCCAACACCTCATGACAAGAAAAGATTGGATAAACTGGGATAAAATTTTCTGTATCAACTTTTTCAGTCACCATCTTCTTTTTGTTGTTCTACTTTATCTTACCCAATACAGCCTTGCTTAGTGGTCTGACTGCATTGTAGTTTATCTTCCTCCTTTCGCAAATATCAAAAGAAACATGTTCTTTTTTCATTTTATCACTCTGTTTCTTCAATCTTGGTGGGACTGGTGGATACTTTGGAAGTTTATCAACAGATTCAGGTTTCTTATATTTTCTTCCTCTTCCAGCAACTTTGATTTCCTTTTCAGTAATTTGATCACTCAAATCACTCAAATCATCTTGATCCAACTCAACTGAATCAAAGTCATACTCAGAGACTTGAACTCCAATTGACTTATCCTCTTTTACTTCTTTCTTACTCAGAAACTCTCCTTCTTCATTCACTTCTACCTTTTTGTACAAATCAACAAATTCTTCCTTGTCTTGAAAGACATCTCTGAATTGTTGCAAGTATGCATCTCTTTTCTCTTTGTCAACTTTTGGCATGAAGTTGTTGTTGAATGGAGGTGGTACTGTTTTGTATTTGTCTTGTTCCTTCACCTGGTTCAGTATACCACATATGTTTCCTGTTGAGATCAAATTCTTCAGAAATTTAGTTTCAACCTTCAGTCTTGTGTTTTGCACCTTTTCTTCAACCAACATCTTCTTTAATCCATCAATCTCAGTGGTGTATCTGGTTTGAGTTCTGTAAATGATCATGCAATCATCTTCAAGGCTTTTAATCTTTTCATCACTGATCAACTCACTTGCCTCATACTCATTGATGATGCTTTGTTTTATAAAACACTCACTTTCCAGCTTCCCTACTTTTGTTTTCAATTCAATGATAAGTTCATTTAAATCAACTGTAGGAGCAGAGTGTACCTGAGATGATGATCCCTTTTCTTTCTCAATTATGGCCATGAATGCCACATTTGCTTTCCTGATATCATCTGCAATGTCCTCTTCATGATTGCTCCAATCAAAATTTCCTTCATGCTGTGTAGTCACTACCACATTTCCTTGATTTCTGATCTGATTTTGATTTGCTGGAACAGTGTTGTTAGGAACATTTTGAGCTGCTTGAAGGTTTTGATTGTTATTCATTTGAAAACCTTGAGTCTGTTGCATACTTTGTTGTTGATTATTCATTTGGGGATGAAAGTTGTTGAAGTAGGGGTTGTAATTGTTGTTGGGATTGAAGTTGTTAAAGTTGTTCATTTGACTGTTGTTGAATCTTGGCTGATTTTGTTGGTAATTCTGCTGACCTCTTAGTTGTTGTTATTGATGCTGACCTCCTGGTTGTTGATTCTGGAATTGATTCATTTGATAGTTTCTTGGTTGATTGCATTCTCTTGAAAAATGACCAGGTTGCTGACAATTGTAGCATATTGCTTTTGACTTGTCAAATCCAATCCTGTCATTAGGACCAGAAACCAGAGACCTTCCAGTTATGTTATACAGCCTTTTACTTCTCAAACCCAACATGGCAGCTAGCCACTTCAAATCCATGTCTTCCAAGTCATCTGCATCAATTTGTTCTAAATCATCTTGTACCACACTTGTGTGAATTAGATTCTTTGCAACAAATGCATTATATGACTTAGTAAACATAGACAACAAAGCTTGTGTTTCATTGCTTGACCATGTCCTGTGCCAGTATTAGGAACATTTCCACTTGGCATAGAGGCAGAATCAGTATCATCAATCAGTTGCACATTGAACCTCTGTTGATTTCCTTGATTACTTGTGCTACCTCCAATGAAAGATTTTGGAGTAACAACATTATGTTCAGCTGGTTCTTCAATAATGGGAATTTGCTGTTGGTTCTTGGTAGACATATTTCCCATGGGTGCAATCAATGCATTTGAAACATTGAAGCATGGTCTATCTTCCTTAATCATCTCATTCTCTATCATTTTCAGTTCTGCAGCCTGAAGAAAGCATACCACATCATCAATTTCAATTCATTGAAATTTTGCTTCGGAAGGATGAACTTGCAAGCAGTATACCATTCTTTTGGCATTGAGTTGAGTAACTGTGTATTCAAATAAAATCAGTCATTACATAATCAGTTGTCCTCAACTCATTCACAATACTTAGAAAATGTTCTAGTATTGATTTCAGCCTCTCTCCATCCTTATACTTGAATATTTCCAACTGTTGCTTCAATCTTTGCTTCTTTATGTTCTTTAGTTCAGTATTCCCTTCATACATCTCAAGGATAGCATCATACATTTGCTTGGCAGTTGTGTGATGTGCCACCTTGGTCAGAATCTCCCAAGACAAACCTAGCTTAATCATAGCTAAGGCTTTGTCATCCATCTTTCTCATTTTTTCTCTTACAGCAGCAGTTGCAGCTGCATTTGCACCTTTTTCAACAGCAATTTGTGGACCATTCTTGATGGAGTTCCACATATCAATATCATTTTAGCATAGGGCTGCTTCAAAGAGTACTTTCCATTTAATAAAGTTTTCCTGTCCATACAACCTTAGTATCTTGTTAGTAGACACCTCTTGTTCCTCATATCCAGACATTTTGAGAAATCAAAAATCAGTTTCTTTGTAAAAACAGAGTTTCAAAAATAATCAGATCTGTAAACAGAATGCTCAGATCTGATGTGTCTGATGTGATTAGAACAAGATTTAGATATAAAGATTAGAACTTTAATTGAAATAAGGAAGAGAAAACACCGATAGATTCTAGATCTAGAAGAAAAATGAAAAACAGGGCTGCTGACGTCACAAATTATAGAACAGTGGTCTGCTTACGTCATTCTTCTTTTAATCTTCAATCAGCAACAATCTTTCCAAAATAGCAGTAAAGGGCTCTGATACCACTTGTCGGTCCCCTCGATTTCAGCTGGATCTTAATTAATCATGTCATAACTCACACAGATTAACGTGTTGACAAGAGAGTTAATGACGGGTTGCTATATTTAGAAAGATATCCGTTTGTTAAAGGCGGAATCAATAACAAACATACGGTTGCAATGAATAATCAAAGGTAGAAAGCACACATAAGATTCACTCAAAAGATTTCCATTTATATAATATTAATCATACAAAAGGATAATCGATTTAGGGTTTTCTAGGAATCCTAAGACAGCCGTCACACAATATTCTCTCAATTAATGTGTCTGTCTTATCCGTATTGTGCCCCCTTTTGGCGGCGTGCCCTAAACATTCAATTTATTGGCCTGCCAATCTAGGACAGCTGTCATTCCTTCTAGAAACCCTAAATACAGTCATACATATTCAAATTACATATTCAAAATAAACTAAGTGTAAAACAAGTCTTCCGGGTAGGCTTTGCATCAGTCTTGTCTTTCCGAGTATGCTCGGCCATACTTCATAACTTGGTAACATAGAAGTGTGCTCGGGTTCAGTTTCCGGGTAGACTTTACTTAAAGAGTATTTCACTAAGTAAAATACTCACCGAGTAGACTTCAGTCTTCTTGACTTTGCCAGACTTTGCCCGACAACTTCTTACGAGCAACCTTGTTCTTTAATGATCCATTTCAGCTCTTTGCTATAAAATAACTTATTAGCAAAGTGTACTCGGGAGTACTGTTCCTTGCTTGAGCTAAACCTTGCCCGATATTACTTAGAGATATTCCTTTAGATTATCAAGCATACTTGGATCATACTTATTAATGAATACCTTGTCCGGTCTTCCAATCACTTGGCTTCTTGGACTTGGTTAACCAAACCTTACTCGGAAGAGTAATATACTTGACTCTGAAGAACAGACTTGCTTGATAAAGTGAACCTTGCCCAGATTTACATAAACTAGTGTACCTTACTCGGAAATGCACTAATTTGCAAACCCTGCTCGGATATCCACTTAAGAAGACTACTTGAAGTAAACCTTGCTCGGTAGGCAAAATATTGTACCCGGCTAAGTAAAAGCTTGCTCGGAGGTCTAAGGTGTGCTCGAATCCATTACTTACCAAATTCAGAGGAGGTTGAGAAGATTCCAATCTTCCATGTACTTCATTTAGGTCAAATCTTTGACTCAACAATCTCCCCCTTAGGTCAATTTCTTGACCCAACAGTTCATGCACCGTCAAGCAATCATCATACATAATTCATACAGTGCATACACTTACCACTTAAGGTAAGTGTATTAACTCATCACATCGAGTATACACACAGCCCCGAAAACATAACAAGGAAGTGGGGCTAGAAACTCACCTGTATCCTGTTGCGTTCACCGTTAATCGTAATTCCTTTCTTTAATTGTGCTTTGTTGACTGTATAAGAGTTACAAGTATCAATACTCGTTTGATCTAGCCGAGTGGCCTAGCATTAGCTCACTTTTACTTAGCACTTTTATGGTTTTCCTTTATTTTAACATTATAGCATTTTATCTCATAGATTCTTACATTACATACATTCAAGTGTATGCACATATAGGTATGCATATACAGGTTGCTGTATATCTGGGTCACAATATAAGCGAACTTGGTTATAAGGCGAACTTATACATTTTAGCGAACTTAATGACCAAGCGAACTTAGATATGTCAAAGTTTACAATTGGCAAACTTGGCATGCTGCGAACTTAGCTATGTAAGTGAACTTTCCAAAGAGCGAACTTAGCAGCGAACTTGTACAGCGAAGTTAACCGTAGGCGAACTTGCATTTAGCGAAGTTATCTACGGGCGAACTTAACTTGGCGAAGTTGCCCAGCAGCTGCCACTGTTCGATCTTAACCCCCAAAATCATCTCCGTTTCATCGTGAAATTCTTGTATATGATATTAACCAAACCCGCGATCATTCCCAAGGTCATTTTCGGGTAAGACTCGGCCCGGATAAGCATAAAGTTTGGACTTTTAAGCTAAAACGTTCAAAACTGGATTTAGGACTTTCTTTATTGAGCCGTTCATAACCGCAGTTTCGTTAAATTCATTTTTAACATCAAGTTTGCAACTTTATCACATAATAAGGTCCGATTTACTATCCTACTAAGTTTCAAGCGAAACCGACTTCGTTTACTCGTTCTTTTCACAAACCGAACACTACTCGTTTTACCCGAAACGAACCAACTAACCCGTTTATTATCAAGTTCATTACTTTATCAATAATCATGACCCGATCTATCATCCTACCAATTTTGTTGATGAGAAATAAGCCTTTTTAACAAAAACGTACATTTGAGGTTTTTGTATGAAATCACTCGAGATGCACAAAACCATATCAAACGAACTCCGATTTGAGTGATTCAAGTGGCCACGGAACCGTCTCGTCCCGATCTACAAAACCATCAGCTCACCTTCTCCGAAAACCGCCACTACAGTCACTGGAACAGCTGAACAGTTGCCAGAATCTTCAATTTTGAGCTGCTATGGTTTTGCTGATAAACATCAGACTTCCCGACCTCTGATCGAATATCTTTTCGGTGGAAAACTTCATTTACCTACCGTGAAAACTTAGTTAAAATTTGAGACCGATCCGACGGCTAGATATCCGGGAATCTTTATGTCTTTGTGGGTGGTTTTCTCAAAAATGGGAATTGGGTTAAGTGTGTGTTTTGATGGTGTAGCCTATGGTGTAGAGATGTATGAAAATGGAAAGAATTAGGGTTTTAAGGGGTATTTGTACTCCCTTAAACCCATGGAACTTAGGCCCATCTTTCCTTTTTGGCCCATAATTAATTACATCTAATTAGCCTACTTATCCTTCCATCTTTATCATTTTACTATTTTTCTATTAACTCAAGTAAACTTTTCCATCTTAAATAACTAATATATTAATTATTTATTCTTAGAAATTTCGGGATGTTACATGTTATACACACCAAACAAGAAAATAATAACCTGCTGTTTGAAGAACAAGTTCTAAATAAGAACCCTAAAAGATCAATCGATAAATCTGTTACTAGTTTGCTTAATTGATGTTGGGGTTAATGATCGGTGCAAATTGATGGTGAATGATGAACACAACTTGACCGCCAATAACAACATCATGAGCTGGTATCATTTGATGATTATATGTAATTGAGTGTAGGGCTTAGGTTCGAGTTGATTCTAGGATCCTTTATCCCCGATTAGTTGAGTTAATAATAAACATATATAGTGATTATGTTCTTCGATAATTCCAGCTCTCGTTTATTAGGCTAAACACAAACGATTTGATTTCGTTTCTTAATTAAACATGTTGGTGAGGCCGAACAATGAATAAATAACATAAACATTGATTTACTTTCCAAATTAGATGCGAAGATTGAGGTCCAAGCTAAGACACTGGGTAAACAGAGTTACTATACGGGTCACGGGTTTGGATCGGATAGTGGGTAAACAGGTCATAGGTTAGAATATTATTATATTATTAGATTTTTACAATTAGGTCCCTGAAGTATCAAGAGGGATACAAAATGGGTTAATAGTTTTGTTTAGGGTTAAAGTTGTAATATATGTCAAAGTTGTTTATTATATTAAATAATGAAAATAAATAAATTATTAATAAAATAATAAATACTCGATAGACGTGATAATTTTAATGATAAAATTTCACGAATATAAAAACAGGTCGGGTGACGGATAAAATATTTAGTTTGAAAACTCGAGTTGTTACAGTCTCCCGAACTTTAGGGAAGTTTGTCTCGAAATTAAAGAATTCAATAACAAAGCAATAAATTTTGAGGATTAGAAAATTTGAAATATAACTTTTAAAATATTTCATAACACAGAACTTTGAATAGTCAAAACAACGCTCCAAATGAATATCCGATAAGGACACTTATATATAAGATGTACAAGCGGCGTATCCACCATGTCCTTATCGTCTCTACATTTGTACCGTTATCCTAACTACTTTTGATTCTATATTATGACACACAATTGCATGCATTATGATTTCTGTTAGTGTACGGTTTTGTGTCTCGAGTCTTTGTATTTAACTTTAACGTATTTGTCGTTTTGATTAATGTAATAAATGATTAAGATATTAAGTTAGTTCGTTAATGTATTAGTCTAGTTCTCTAAGGGTGTTTAGCGAACTAGAATTATGTTAGTTTCCTCCTGATTCGTTAAGGATGTTTAACGAATCAGGAGATGATTCGTTAAGGTTATTTATCTTTTTATGTATGTAAGTTAAGTAGTGTCTAGTTCGCTATGGAATGTTAGCGAACTAGACCTATCTTTTATATTAGTGAACTCTGTTCACAAGTTAATTTAAGTTTTCGAGAGTTAATTAACGAAACCCTGTCCGAATCTCTCTCTATCTTCATCTTAATATTATCTATACACATACATACAATCAACACACATATATATGACGTATAACATACAATCAAGAGTAATTATGAACTAGATATGTGTTAGATTAATTATGTCACAGATCTGAGATCTGTGAGAGATTAACGAGTTCAAACAAGTGGCATCAGAGCTTTCGGTGCTCTTTTTCTCTTGAATTTGATAGTTAATTCATTATTATAAGACGTTTAATAGTTATTGTGGTTTAAATTGTATTTCCGGTTTGATTTAGATCAATTGAGTGTACATTGGACTGGTTATGGATTGAATTGGATTTGATTTGGATTTTGTATGGTTATTGTGAGCTGTGGTTGATTGGAATTGAGTGTTGGATTGAGTTTAAATTGTTTGGTTTGGATCTGAGTTTGGCCGAGAAACAGAGGATCATTTTTGGTCAAATTGGATTTATGATAAGTGTAATTGTGTTACGGGTTTGATACGAGTGGATTCATGATCGGTGTGCGAGTATTTTGGTAGCTTATTTGTGTGATTTGTTTAGGAATTGAGGTAGTATTACAAATATGAGTTTCTGGGTTTCTGGGTTTGGTGTTCATCATTTCCAAAAAATCTGGAAATTCTCTTTGAAGATTTGAAGATTCGAATGTGATTATGCTTCGTTATCATCTCTATGTTGATTCGTTAACTGATCTAGTCAATTCGTTATAAATTCTTAGTGAGTTGTCAACCAGTTCGTTTCATCATTTGATTCGTGTCAACTGATTCGTGTGACACGTTTCTACCTTGGAAATTGTATTATAACAACCCGTGCCACATGGCATTAGGTGTCAGAGTTTGTTACAAACGGTTGTAACAACCAGATTCGCTATAGGTTGATTCGCTATCAATTGTAGCTTGTTCTTTATCTAATTCACTAAGGATTTCTTAGTGATTCGTTACAGGAAACCCTCTAGTTCGCTAAGCTTGCACTTCGTGATTTGTTTAGTCAATTCGTTAGTTAGACTGATTCATTGACCATCTATTTAGTTAGTTTGACTTAATTTTTGACCATCTGATTCGCTGTTAATCAATTCTGATTCGTTACCTGATTATCCTCAACTTCGTTAAGGTTTGATTCGTTGATCACTGTTCATAATTCGCTATAAATGTTCACAGTTCGTAACACTGTTTACAGATTCGCTAACTAATTTTAATTTTAATCATTAAAGTTTTCAAACTTTTACAAAAATGGCTGGTATGTACGCACTAGCTTCTCAAAACATGTTGATGCAACAAATGTTGCACTTGATACCGAGATAGGTTCACATTCGAAATGTCCAAGGTTGATGAAATTTAGCGATTTTGCTAAATGGGAACCCCGTTTTCGTGCTCATTTGGGTTCCATTCACCCTGACTACTCGTATTGTATAGATGAGGTATATATTGCACCAATGATTGGTGATGACACTATTGGTTATACCCCTAAAGCTATTTCTCAATACTCACAAGAAGAGAAGAAAGCATTAGAGATCGAGATAAAGGCTTATTCTACTATTACTATGGCGTTACCCGAAAATATCTTTCATCAAGTGGGTAGCATAAAGAGATGTGCTTCCTTATTCCAACATCTTCGTATGAGAAGTATGGGGAACACAGCTGAGAGTAAGAAAGTGATGCTCAAGTTTCAGTTTCGAAACTTTAATTTATTGAAGGGTGAAACAGTTGAAGAGATGATTACACGGTTTAACCACTTAATTGCTGGAATGGACAAAATGAAATTGGAAGTTTCTGAGATGGATAAGATTGACACTATTAAGAGTGTACTAGTAAGTTCTTACTCCACATTTTTAATGGTTCTGAAAGAAAATAACTATTTCTTGAATGAAGATTTGACTGCCATTGAATTCTTGCAAAAGATTGAAGCAAGAGAATATGATCTTAAGTGTCAGAAATCCTCCAAGGTTAGCCAAGATCCTGCTTTTTATGGTGGTAGTATGCCTTTAAGTTCAACTATCTCTCCGGTAACTGCTTTCCTTACCCAAGATGCAAGTGAAAAAGAATCATTATCTTTAATGATCCAAGAGAATGTTTTTACACTGCTGGTAATTCTGGGTCACCTAGTGGTTCTGGAAGTTCAACTACTACTAAACCATTTGCTTCACCACCTAGTGTCAATATGAAGGAAGCTGAACAAAATTTTTCTTTCTAACAGCCTTTATGTCTTCATATGAAAACTTGGTAAGTAGTAAGATAGCCACAAGTGATTTAACCGATGAGGATTATAATCAGATTGATCCAGATGACATGGAAATCATGGATTTAATGTGGAACATGGCTATGATCGTTCGTAAAGTTAAAAGATTCATGCAGAGGACTGGAAAAGATCTTCCGGCCTTAAACAAGATATTGGGATTTGACAAGTTGAAAGTGAAATGCTATAATTGTCAAGAGTTCGGGCATTTTGCTAAGGAGTGTGACAAACCGAAGAAAGAGTATACCAGTCCTCGTGGTCAACATCAAAATTCTTCTACACCACGAGGTAGTGATGCTGAAAAGTAACCATCTACTTCTACATCACAAGCTTTGTTGACAGATGGAAATGATTGGTCACAACGGTTACTGTGTAATGACACTCAAGCAAATTTGGCTATGTTTGGGTTACCTAAAGACTGTCAAGATGAAAGTGAAAGTGAGTTATCTTCTGATAATGATTCTGAATCTGATTCTGACAATTCATGTGACAATTCTCCAACAGTATTTGCTTGCATGGCTAAGATCAATGAGGTTAGTTATTCTATCTCTGCTACTTCATCTGTTAAAGTATCATGTGTTGATTGTGAATCTAACAAACCTAAGTTAGAAGCTTTGAAAAATCATAGTGATAATCTTGTAAGAGAAATTGCTTCTCTGAAGGATACTTATCGACAATCTCTTGAATCTCAAATGCGATCTTGAGAAAAGATTGAAGCATTATTGACAAGTAACCACGATCTTAAGGCTGAGTTATCTGTGAAAATGACAATTAATGACCAAAAGGTTCAAGAAATTTTGAAACATAGATCAAAGATAACCGAGCTTGAGAATGAGGTTCTCGAATTGAAGAACAAATTGGGTAAATTTAGAAACTATTCCTTTCTATTGAATGAAATTACTGAAGTATCTGGGAAACAAAAGGATTCAAAGAAAGGCATCGGTTTTGTTGAAATTCCGCCACATTTTCATAATGATTATAAAATTAATCCTTTTGCTAGAAAAGAAGAGGATTTGATTGAATAAGAATCAGCGATTTCTGAAACATCTAAACCGGTTAAATCAGAAACTGTTAAAACTCAAGTTGCTCCTCAAAAACCTCATGTTGAAAGCAACAAAGTCTTTGTTGAGAATGTTGACAAAGTGATTATCGAAGACGTGTTTGAACCTGAGATAATACACAAGAATAAGAACATCCCAAGTTCTAATCATATTCTTTGCGAGCCTCAAGATTTTGAGGAAGCTGTGTATGGTTCATTCAAGTGTCAAATGAAAAAGGAAGAACTGTGAAAACCAAACCAGTGAAGGCAAAGAAGCCAGATAAACCAAAGATTTCTGATGAGGACTTGATGCGTTTCATTAAACCTCCTATTTCTAAGCCATCATCTTCTAGGGTTTTTAAGTTAAAAGGAATGAATACTATGTTCACTGAAAAAGATATCCCAATTAGTATTATTAAACCAGAACTAATTGAGATTGTCTTTTACAAAGAAACTGACAAGTTGAAAGATTTGGAACGTCAATATGTTTGTGCCAAGACATCAAAGTCTTCAGAGTCAGTACTTAAAGCCAAAAAATTGTTAAAACAAGCAAAAAAGGTTCAGTTTGTCAAATCAACTGGAACAGATACATTGAAATTTTTTTCCAATTGTTCTAATTTTAATTTTTATATGAAAAAAAAGTCTGTCACTTCTGATGATTTGGCCAAAAAATTCACTAAAAATGTAAGTTATCAACCTTCGGTTGCCTATGTTTCTTCTAAACCTCAACATGGTCATGTTGACATGCGAAGTTGCTTCTTATGCGGTCAACAAGGTCATGTAGTGAGAAACTGTAGTCAACAAAGATCTCAAAATCTCCATCATTTTGTCATGGACCATTCAAAACCGGTTCTTGTGATAAAGGAGATCTTGAAACAACCAATGTCGTGTGAGGATGATACATATATCATGTTTTCTAACGTGAATCCTCGTAAGGTAATTCACATGCATGAAACTCATGGTCAGGTGAAACCAAAATTCGTTCCAACTGAGCCCATATGTAGGAACACGAATTCAAATATTGTTTAATCTGCTTATTTACGACGAAAGTCTAAGAAGCCAGCAACATATTCTCAAGTTGCTAAAAAACAGTTGAAGACTGTTAAAATTAATGATTAAAGAGAAACTCAAAAGGTGCCCAAGACTGAGGCCTGGGCTGCCTTTTTGAACTAATCATCTTTAATTTGTGTGTAGAGTTCATCCAAGACTGTGTCTGGCAAAAACTGGATAATGGATAGTGGATGTTCTCGTCATATCACTGGAAATATCGACCTATTAACCAACGTGAAAAATATTCAAGGGGGTTATGTAGCGTTTGCTGGGAATTCTGGGGGCATGATCACACAAGACGGTGAAGTTTCAAATGGTCACATTACTTTTGAAAGGGTCAATTACTGTGACAAAGTGGACCATAACTTATTGAGTGTGTCGCAGATTTGCGATAAACAGTACACTACGATATTTACTGACAAAGAGTGTCTTATTTTGAAACCGGGTTATGTGATTCCTGAGGACATGGTTGTCATGCGATCACCACGACCAAATGATATTTATGTCTTAAATATGAGCTCTAAAGTATCAACGTCCGTCGAAACATGTTTTGTCTCTAAAGCAACCGAGAAGGACTCTATTCTATGAAATCGTAGAATGGGTCACATACATGTTCAAAAGATGAATTAATTAATGGCTAATGACTTAGTTGAGGGTGTCTCGTTGAAGAACTTTAAGTAATCTGATCACTGCATTGCATGCAAAAAGGGCAAGCAGAAGAAAAAGTCTCATCCTTCTAAGTTATTAAATTCCATTGATACTCCTCTTGAACGACTTCATATGGATTTGTTTGGTCCTGTGAATCGTGCGAGTATTTCTGGGGATTGGTATTGTCTTGTTGTCACTGATGATTATTGAAGATACTCATGAGTGTTATTTATAAGTTCGAAAGATCAAACACCAGTTTTGGTACAAAACCTTATCAGTAAGATCGAATCACTATACAAACAAAAGGTGAGGAGAATTCGAAGTGATAATGGTACTGAATTCAAAAACACTTTATTGGATTTCTTTTGTATTCAAAAAGGAATTCATAGAGAATACAGTGCACCATATGTACCACAACAAAATGGTGTTGCTGAACGAAAGAATAGAACCTTGATTGAAGCTGCACGAACTATGCTCGCTGATTCTAAGCTTCCCATCCAATTTTGGAATGAGGCGGTGAATACAACTTGTTATACGCTTAATCGGGTTTTAACTGTTAAACGACTCAAGAAGACAAGTTACAAGCTTTTAAACAATCGAAAGCCTAACTTAAAGTACCTCGAACCTTCTGGGTGTCCTTGTACAATGTTGAAGAAGGATGCGGGTAAATTTGAAGAAAAAGCTATCGAAGGATATTTCTTGGGATATGCATCTCCAAAGAAAAGAGTATTTAACTTCACGTCTGGTTGTGTTGAGGAATGGTACCATGTGGACTGTCAAAAGTACACAACTCCTCCTCGAAGGAAAGATCCCGACTGGATGTTTGACTATGATAGTTTATTTAATTAATTTACTCCATCGACTGAACACATAGATGAAGATCTGGTTCGAGCATACTTTGAAGATCATTTGGCCATTCCAAGATTTTCAAGTTCTAATGATGTTGAAGCTCCACCTATAGTTCCAACTGAAGAACCTCATGTTGCTTCTCCAGCTGCCATTGATAATGTATCTACCTCTTCTGATGATGATCAAGTTAATGATCAAGTTATTGAACTTGACAGTGATGTTTCATCTCCTGAACTTGGTGAACATGACACTAATTTATTTGATAATGTTGTTGTTCCTGAGAATCCCACTCTTAGGATTCATGGTTATCATCCACAGGAAAACATTATTGGAGAACTTGATGTGGGAGTACAAACACGTCATCAAGTTGCTTCGTCAAGTGAAAATAACGTATTGTGTGCATATGCTGATTTACATTCACCGGGAATTGTAAATCTTGCAAAATTCACTTTCTTTCTATCTCAAGTTGAGCCAACGACGGCTCGTAAGGCACTTGAAGATCCTTCTTGGGTAGAAGCTATGCAAGAAGAATTACAGCAATTTTCACGTTTGAGTGTTTGGGATTTAATCGACAAGCTTGCTAGAGTCAAGAAAACGATTCCGACTAAGTGGGTATTTAAATGTAAGAAAGACGATCGAGGGGTGATTGTCAGAAACAAAGCACGTCTAGTGGTGCAAGGTTTTCATTAGCAAGAGGGTATTGATTACACAGAAGTATATGCTCCAGTTGCAAAATTAGAGTGGATTCGAATCTTCCTGGCATATACTGCTTATAAGAATATCAAGGTCTATCAAATGGATGTTAAAAGTGCTTTTTCCAATGGTGAATTACACGAGGAAGTGTTTGTTCTAAAACCTCCTTGTTTTGAAGATCCTGGTTATCCGGACCGAGTTTACCGATTAAACAAGGCCCTGTATGGTCTACATCAAGCCCCGAGAGCTTGGTATGGCACGCTCGCCGACCATCTAACTGATAACGGCTTCAAACGAGGTACTGTCGACTGCACTTTATTTCATAAAACTGTTGGTGACGATCTTCTCCTAGTTCAAATTTATGTCGACGACATTATTTTTGTGTAAGGAGTTCGAGAAGTCCATGCAAACGAAGTTCGAGATGAGTTCGATAGGAGAGATGAAATTCTTCTTAGGGTTGCAAGTTCACCAGTCTGCTAAAGGAATCTTTATTTACCAGACAAAGTATGTGAACGACGTCTTGAGCCGATTCAAGATATCTGCCGGAAAATTCCCCTCTACTCCTCTCCCCGTGGGTCACAATTTATCACCGGATGAATTGGAGGATACCGTTGATCCTACCCTCTATCGTGCCATGATCGGTTCTTTAATGTATCTAACGGCTTCTCGCCCCGACATTATGTTTGTTGTTTGTTTTTGTTCTAGGTTTCAAGCAAGTCCCCGAGTGACTCACCTAGCTGTGGTTAAGAGAATACTTCAGTATTTGAGGGGAAATCCAGACATCGGGTTGTGTTACCCCAAGGATGATACTTTTGATCTTACTGCTTATTCAGACTCGGACTATGCAGGTTGCAAGATCAACTTCAAATCAACGACTGCAGGATGTCAATTTTTAGGAAACCGGCTTGTTTCCTGGCAGTGTAAGAAGCAGACAACGATCTCTACTTCAACCGCTGAAGCTGAATATGTTGCAGCCTCGAGTTGCTGTTCCCAGGTTCTGTGGATACACCAACATCTTCGCGACTACGGTTTGAAGTTTCTTACTACTCCTATTTTGATTGATAATTTTGCTGCAATTTCTATCACAAAGAATCCCGTACAACATTCGAAAACAAAACATATCGAAATTCGATATCACTTTATACAGGATTGCTTTGAGAAGAAGTTGATTGACCTTGAGAAAGTACATACTGACTTTCAGAAAGTCGATCTGTTTACCAAAGCTTTTGACAAAACGCGTTTTCAATTTTTTCTTGGTTTAAATAGATTGAAGACCCTCGTTGATATCCTTAAACAAGGATCACTATCTTTATTTTCTGTTATTTTTCTTTTAAAATTTATTTTGGTTTTAGGGGTTGAAAATCTAGAAAATACAAAAATAATTGTGCTTTTCGCTTGTATAGATAAAACCCAAAAACATTTAAAATTCTTGAAAATTTAGAAAAATCAAAAATATTGTGATTTCTTTCTTTTCTTTAATGTTTTCCTTTAAAATTTTTTGAAAAATCAAAAACATTTTAAAATTTGAAAATCCAAAAGGATTGTGAAGTTTATTTTGTTTATAAGAAAAGAGAAAAAGATAAAAATATTGTGTTTTTAATGTATGTATAGAGAAAAACCAAAAAGATTTTTGCTTGCGTTCACTGAAAAATATGTCAATTATCTACATTTGAAGGACATGTACTTGTACATGTTTGGTCCTGACATTTACTTGTGAATGATCGGGTTAGCCATTCACCTGATAATGGAAAATAGTTGGGCCGTTCGTTATGCGTTTTTAGATTATTTTCTTGCTGAAAATTATGTCGGTTATTTAAGTTTGTGAAGCATGCTTGCAAGTCTTGGTCCTATTATTCACTTGTTGAATCGATAGAATAGCCATTTATTTATAGACTTAAGTTAACTGGGGAGATTAAATTTATCTTTATTTTGTATTATGCTCCTCAAAATTTTGAGTTTTTGAAGCAAAAAGAGAAAATGATAGTACATTGATTATCTTGACTCCAAGTCCAGCAAGAAGTAAGCTTAAAAGACTGTGTGCTTAATTGCATTGGTGCATTGGTAGGTCTTAAATCAAACAAGTAGAGTAAAGTATGTGATATAAACATAAAGAAATGCCAAATTGAAAGGGGTGTTAGTCTCTAGAAAAAGTCTCGGTGAGGATGGCAGAAATGTAATAACCTGTCATACTCAAGCCTTATACTTGTTTGATCAAAAAAAAAATAATAATAATAAAGCAAATAACAAGCTTTGAGGTTCTGGACACTGTGAGTCTTTATGCGGCTTAATCATCTGGGTATTCATATGCATGAATATTTTATTCACTTTTAGAGCAAACCCAAAGTCATTAAACTTGATCACTATTGTACTTCGTACAAATTTCCAAATTACTGACTTGATCAAAATCCGCTGTTAGTCATACATAGTTCCTCCCTTGCGCGCGTCTTAATACCATTAAGAAACGGACCCCAGGGGATACAATGAATGTAAGCCGACAGATGGACTCGTGCATATTCACTCATAGTAACAGAAAATCAATGCATTGCTCATAAACTTCTATAAAAACAAATTTTGATCAACAATATAATAGTTTATGTCAATTTGGGGTGATATGGCAAAAATCAAATTAAGCTTGAACCGATATTAGAGGCTGATAGTTTCTGATATTCTGTGCTTTAATTGAACCGTTAATCATATCACAAAAACACTTGAAAGTTTGTTATTAGATTTAAGTGGACAACAATACCAATGACTGACTTAACACCAGTCATAATATCGCTGAAATATAAAACTGTGATGGAAGGGTAGTTTGGTCAATATGATTCTCTGCTCAAACTCATCAAAAATACCAAAAATATGTACCGATTCTGAAAATCATATAAAACACAAAATGATTTTATATTTCTTGTTTCGGATTCTTTTCATGTAAATACATTCTTTATATATTACAAAATACCAAAAATAATTTTCATTTCATTTTTTACATATTATTTAATTATTTTTTTTATCGGTTTCAAAAGGTGAAACGATTTTTAAAGTATTTGATTATCGAGATAAAGGTTCTCGGTTATTCTTTTTAAGTTAATATTAATATTTAAATTTATTAAATCTTTAATTTAATTTTAAATCCTTTGATTTTATTTATTTAAAGTTAAAATTAAATAAGGCTTAATTCGTTAATTATGGATAAAGAATTAGGGTGTTTTTAACGAACTACATTCTAGTTCGTTCCCTAATTCGCTTCCGAACTCTGTAACGAAACGCATCCAATTCGTTATGCATTTTTAACGAATCAAGACACGATTTGAATCTAATTCGTTATGTCATGTATTAAAGTAATGTTAACGAATCGGCTGAATCGTTATCTAAAATCTCTAACGAATCTGTTTGATTCGTACTTGGGAAACGTGTTGTAACGATTCCGACGAAACCAAGTATACCCTAACCGGTAGGCGTTAGCTACGTCATATGTAATGTCGGATACATGAATTACCATGGCAATTATACGAGAATACATGGTTCATTGTATTGATTGTACGTGAATATATGATTCACCGTATTGAATATGCGATCAAACGATCGATAGTTATTGAAACCCGAATGAATCGAGGGTTCAATTATAGACGAGATATATGATGTTTAGTAATGACTACGAAGTATTAAAGCTTCGGGATAAGTGATTTACGGCACAGAAAAAGAAGTTCGATTTAAAGGTACGTCTGTACCTTAAACGAAACCGTTAATACCAAACCGAGCAAGAGACGATCGATCAAGCCGAAAAAGATGCACGATAATTAATGATATGATGTTTTAAGTTAATAAACATCATGGTTTAAGTTTTTAAAGTTTTTAAATCGGTTTTATATAAATTTCTTTTTTTTAAAGCCGAAAAACGACCGTTTTAAGTCGAATTAAACGTTTAACCGAAAAACGAACTGAACCAGATTATCCACAACATTATCCAGATTGCGTATTCCGAATGTGTGGACATGAATGAACTTGTGGGTCCCACCCCACCCTCCATCCATGTCCGATCGGACCACTTGACACCAAAACACAATTCATTTTCTTTTTTTCTCATTCAACCAAGTCCAAATCCTCTCAACCATTCAAACCTTCATACAAAAACCCAAGTCTTTAATCAAGGAACCAAGGTAAAGATCGAGATATAATCGTTTTCATAGTTCTTTCTTGAGTTTTCTTTCAAGAAAATGAAGTTTCAAATGAAAAATGGGTGGAAACCCGAGATGAAACCGATTCTTGCATGATCAAGTGATGTATACAAGTTATACAAGGGATCTTGGTCCAGGAAATGAGTTAAACGAGTCAAAAACGAATTTTTACGGTTAAATCTTTGTTTTAGTATCATAACCGTAAACATGAAAGAAATGGCTTGATCGTGAGTGTAACTTGCTTGGTATTGTGTTATGTTGTTTGTAGGCTATGTATTTAGTGGTAGATAAGGCGGAAAGACGAGTTTGTAGCTTGTAGTGGCGGAAAACGAAAGGTATATTCGGTTTATGTCGGTGTATGTGTTCTTGGACAGATTGTTGGTCGTTTAGAGTTAGGTCACGAAATTTTACAGAGGTGTTAAACACATGGAATTATGAGTTCTGTGAATTTTTGTTAATTTTTGGATAAATGATGAATATTTGGTGAATTTAATGCTCGGTTTTGGCCAAAAATGGTGAAAAATAGTTAAATATCATGAAAAATTCTGGAAAATTTCAGATAAGCTTTCCATATCATGTATAAGTCACACACAAAATTTGAGGTCCGTTGGAGAAGTCTAAGTAGGCTTTTCGATTAAACGAGTTCTAGGGATTTCTAGCTCGGTTTTGGAAAAAGGGCATGTAAAAGAAGATTTTGGTTCTGGAAAAATTACAGGGGACTATGTGGATGGCAGGGGACATCCAGGAAAAATTTGGGATTTTTCTAAAGTCGTTTGGTATTTACGACATATTTGGTGTTAAATGATGTTTAAAAATAGATAAATAAATTTTAAATATAAGAATTAATTCTGGAAATATTTTTATAAAATTCCCCACTGTCAAAAAGTGATTTGTGCAAAATTTCAAGATCCGAGATCAAACGGATAATTATTTGTGCAAAAACAAACTTTTAAAGCTTAAAAAGCGTAAACCGGTGAAGTTCGCACAAGCGAGCTGACTGGTGAATAAAAATCCTAAAAATGATCTATTTTCATATAAATGAGTAATTTTAATCTATTTTAACAGTTCCGGTACGCCAAAGACGGAAACGGGTCCCGCGGCCAATCGGGACGTCTAAACCGAGCTATAATTTCACTTTTTAAATTAAATTATCAGACAACCACTATTTTCGGGACGTGTGTGACCAAACTCATTTTTGAAACATAAAACGAATATTCGTGCTAGGCACGCAAAACGAGAAAACGACTAATAGAAATTGTGACCATGGAACTCTAAACGACATCACAATCTGAGTCCGGAGAAGTATTTCTGGGTTAACATTGCCCCCGGAACAGGTACAGTACTGGGTTAACAGAGTCCCCAGATGTACCGATTGATAAGGTTAAAGATTATATAAACAATAATTGTATAATAACGATCGTAGGGATCATATTACAGATTGGACGTGTTAATTGATAATGATTGTTGTTACCTGCTTACATGTGCTAAGGTGAGTTTTCACGAGCCCCTTTTACTGAAGTGTTTTAAATATTTTCACGGGGCGGAAAGCATGTTTTTATCAAAATGATTAAGTACGTGCTGAACGCATGGAAATGAATGTATTTATATAATGTTTAATGAACGGGAATCGTACGGTAATGTATTGAAATGGTAATTGTTTGAGTTGTTAATATTGTAAGGTCCCGCAACAGTTTCTGGGGTAACAGAATTCCCAGAGGTTATTGGAAGTATGTTTCTGGGGTAACAGAGTTCCCAGAGGTTATTAAATGTGTTTCTGGGGTAACAGAGTTCCCAGAGGTTATTGGAAGTATGTTTCTGGGGTAACAGAGTTCCCAGAGGTTAATAAATGTGTTTCTGGGGTAACAGAGTTCCCAGAGGTAATTGGAAGTGTGTTTCTGGGGTAACAGAGTTCCCAGAGGTTATTGGAAGTATGTTTCTGGGGTAACAGAGTTCCCAGAGGTTATTAAATGTATTTATGGGTTGACAGTGTCCCCAGATAATATTATGTTATGATATGGATTTATCATGGTTTACTAAAATTGTGAAACTCACCAACTATTCGTAGTTGACCCGTTTTCTCACATGCTTTTCAGGTACAACTAAGATAAAGTGATTGATTACGTGCTAAGTGCTTGATGTGTGTAAGTTTTGCGTGCTGGACGTTAGGATACATTATAACAGATAGAATTATAATCGTATTGTATGAAGTGTGTATCACCTAGACGATAATGAAAGACGAGACAATGTAATTTTGAAGTATATTAATACATTCGATTTTTTTTATAAACAATGTGGTTGATATCAGAGGTGTCTGTCGCATCCCGTTTACGTTTCCGCTGCGGTCACGGGGTGTTACAGAACTTGGTATCAGAGCCATTGGTTATAAAAGAATTAGGATGTCTTTAAAAGATACCTAAAATATAACCAGTAGCTCAAGTGTTATAGGATCTGAATATCAACTAATAAATTATTGTGACGAGGTCTGGATGAACTTGGATGGACAAGTGAGTTATTATGGTCCGGAACATAATAACAGACTTGTCCGCACGAGGGAATTCAGGGGAAGTCACGGGGAACATTAATAGGTAAAAATGGCAACATATGTGTAAAGTATATAATATTATTTATACGTGCTAAGGTGTATATATATATATGCGCGTATCTTGTGGGTACAAGTATTGAGAAATGGGACCCGGATAAGGAACCGGGGGATGAAATAATAAAAAGTACCGAGGATGTCGAAATTTCTAAAGCATCGGTTGATGATAAGTCTGACTTATCGGGCCATAGTTATGATAGTACCAAGTTAGATCTCCCGTTAGACATTAACCAGAAATATCTAGTAACCGTCAATCCCAACCAAAATTGATGAATCCCTTACCCTACCAACACCGGTACCGTATATCTTAATAACCCCAGATGTTCACCCGAACCGTCGACCCTCACGCACGAACGGATCCGTACCTGAACCCATTCTTATTCCATTAAAGTAAAGGAGTAAATAAATAAAATAAAATAAAATAATATATTGAAATATATATATATATATATATATATATATATATATATATATATATATATATGTATTGCTCACTCACAAACATATGAGACGGACCAACTTCAGATCGAGAATTACCGATTGTAGCAAACCTAGAACGCCTGAGGACATTGACTGAGCAAGTGTAGAGTTCCCATAATAGTAATTAATAATATTTGAAGGCAACCTATGTTGCGCAATTACCTTGAACCTGACAACTCCCTAGGTTATCCTTACGTCCGTTAGATGTTTACACCCATGTATGCTCGAATAGAGTGATTACCTATACACAAAGAAGTGTTGGAATCATTATAGCATAGTTGGTTGTTCGTTCGTAGGAGGTATACTGTGTATGCCGGATATACGAATAAACACGAATATTATAACTCTGTGGTATGTAATCGTTTGGTGCTCACGGTGAGCATGTATCGGTTATGCTGACATGCAGAAGGATATTGAAATCAAGCATATTAAACATTGATCTTTGTTGAGAAAGATCTATATGTCAGTTGGTGACAAGGGTTATGAAACATATTTTAACGTTAACCGACGTCAGGTTAAGTCCGTATGTTATTATATTGTGGGACATATATATATACTAGATACTGGTATGTGTAATTTGTATGATAATATTTGGTGTGTATGTGTACCTTCTGATATGATTGAACTGGTAACGAGTTATACGGTGAGATTAGTATTGATTACTGCGCATGGGATGAGTACGGCAGAATGACATAAAAAGAGTAACTCCAATGATGGAGATTGATATGATTCAGTTGATTGCTCGAAGATAGCAGATGATGATACCGAATGTCGTATCACAGCTCACTGCTAGTATTGATGCGAATGTGATCGCCGAATTATAGATCGAGCAATCACATGATTTTGAATATTTCAATTCTTAGTGTTATTACTAAGAGTGATATTGTCCCACTACAAGTATTAGTTGTAAACTAAACATGAATAGTAGTCGTAATGAATTAGATCCGGTGTGAAGAATATGTTTATCGGTTGTGTTAAAGGGATTATTAATAGTTGACTGATGGTAAAGGAAGGAATAGATTAGCGAGTGGATAGAAAAGATCGAAATGGTTAAGGATATTGGGAAGAGTCTAGAACATTGTGTAGTGAAATATGCTACAGATATGTTGGTAGATTATGTTGTATCGTGATGGAACACGATGGTACAAAATTATAGTTAGAAAATTATTGCTCAGATGATATGGTCAGGATTTAAAATTCTTGTGCTATAGCACTTTTATTCGAGTAATTAAACTCAGAGATTGTAAACTGATCTATGAAAGATAGAAATGTTGTGTGCTGATCACTTAGAGCACACTAATCTTTCGAAGAAATTGTCATGTCTGGTAACTTGGCTAATTACTCTTGAAATTAAGCGAAGTGAGCGCTATATTGGGAGCTAACTCCATCGATAGGGAGTATAGTCAACCCTGTAAAATATGCAACCTTTGGAAGGGTTGTGTCATAAGCCAGCATTGATATATTTGATTCTATGGGAAGCAGAATGGAAGGACGTTAGGTGAAACGTCGAGTGTTAAAGAAGGGAAATGATAAAGGTATAGTGCAAGATAGACTTGCGAATAAGTAGGTATGTCCTACAACCCAGAAATTATACTAAGACTAGTTCTGGTGCGAAAACATGAACCGCATAAAGGGTCCTTAAATGTGGAAAATATAGTTATCGGCAGAAAGAAGAATGTCGGGTGATAGTAGGCCACAGGTATGGTAAAGATGGACGTAATGCCCCATTCGTAGAACCAACTGAAGCCATGAGAACCGGCAACCCCAACCCATTCATGTACAACCACTCCGAGCCCAACAACTTCAATAACAATCCATCCGAAGAAATCAAATTATGCCAAACAGTTGTACTTGCTATGAACGTGGCAGTGAAGATGAACCTCATGACAAGCATCAACCTCTGATCAAGCAAGGAGCCGTGCTTCTGTGAGTAATTCAAATAAAGCACGTCATGATCCAAAAGTGGTGTTAAGTACGTTGTAGTTTTAAATCAATAGGCTTTAGTGATATTTTTACGGTCGTCGATAGAAGTTAGTTCTTGCTAACCTCCTACCCTATGGAAAGATACCGATTAGTGAAACTATAGAACCCTATACTGTAGAATCTCTAACGGTAAATCCCTAATGGTTAACTAAATTGTACGGAATTGTCCTATTATTCTGAACGATTAACCTTTCCTTATTGACCTACGACCAGTAAAGCAAAGAAGTTTTGACGTAATGGTTAGCATGGATTGGCTAAATCAACATGAAGTAGAAATCAAATATGAAAAGAAGATGATTAGAAGGAGAAACACATATATATAGAAATATATATGTGTTGGGTATAGAAAAATATATAACATACAGAGAAAAGTGTACTGTATTATGTTGCCACTCAAATCTCATCTTGAGATGTTATAATATTTACGACAAGAAGACGTGGTGTATTTGACAAACGTGATTGCAAAAGTATTTAAAAGAAAACATATAGAAGATATCCCGGTGGTGCGCAAATTTCCACAAGTTTTCCCAGAAGAACTCCCTGGATTACCGCCAACCCGACAGGTCGAACTCAGAATCGATTAAATGTCTCAAGCTGGCCCTGTTGCTAAAGCATCCTGCCGACTTGCACCGTCTGAGATACAAGAATTATCCAATCAGTTACAAGAATTGCTGGATAAGATTTTATACGACCTAGTTAGTCACCATGGGGTGCACCAGTTTTAATTGGGAAATGAAGGACGGAAGTGTTAGGATATGTGTTGATTAGGGAGAATTGAATAAAGTGACGATCAAGAGTAGGTGCTCACTTCTTCGAAGTGAGTGATCTGTTTAACCAACTGCAAGGGACGATTTATTTTTAGAAAAATTGATCGTGGATATAGTTATCACCAAATGAGAGATCCAAGAGGAAGACGTTGCAACAACAGTGTTTCGGACTCGCTACGGCCATTATGAATTCTTAGTTATGCCTTTCGGGCTAACAAATGCGCCGGCAGCATTCATGGAACTCATGAACCGAGTCTGTAACTTTATTTTGACAAATTTGTCATAACATTCATTGATGATATTTTAATATATTCGCAACGTAAAGAAGAGCACGAGCGACGGATAAGGAAAATTGTGGAAATGTTAAAGCAAGAGGAGTTGTACGCGAAATTTTTGAAATGTGATTTTGAATAAAGAATGCATAATCCCTTGGTCATGTTGTAAGCAACAAGGATTTCACATAGAACCAAATAAGATAGAAACCATTAAAATTGTGCCAAGCGCCGATTTTAAGTCTCCCCGATAGAGACGATGGTGTTGTCGCGTATTGTGACGCATCGCGTAAAGGGTTAGGATGCGTGTTGACGGAGTATATTAAGGTTATAGCCTATGCTTCCCGACAGTTAAAAGTACACGAGTAAAATTACACTACTCACGACTTCGAACTAGGAGCGGTTATCTATGCACTTAAAATGTGGAGACATTGTCTCTACGATACGAAGTACACCATCTTCACTGATCATAAAAGTGTGCATCACATATTCGATCAGAAAGAACTAAATATGAGGCAACGAAGATGGATTGAGTTGTTAAACAATTAAGACTGTGACATCCGTTATCACCCGGCAAGGCTAACGTCGTAACCGATGCCTTAAGTAGGAAAGATCAGGTTAAGCCATTGCGAATGAGGGCGTTGGGGATGATAGTCCAGTTGAACCTTCGAACCTGATTCGAGTCGCTCAACGTGAGGCGTTGAAAGAGGAACAATTGGAAAAGAAGGAACTTTACGGCAATGAGAAAAGTTCGAACAGCGCATGGACGAAATTCTATATTTCAAAAATCGGGTTTGGATCCCGACCCTCCATGACTTTCGTGAATTAATCATGGACGAAGCGCATAGATCGAAATATTCCATACATCCGGGATCGGATTTGACTATTGATGATACAGATCTCTGAAAGGATGTTGTTAATGACCGAGAGTGGAGAAAGATATGGTTACGTATGTTGGTGAAAATTTAAGTTATGCAAGAGATAAGGCTGCATACCGAAAACCCTTGGGAACGCCACAATAACAGAAAAATCGCCAATGATAGTGGGAATAAATTACATTGGATTTCGGGATGCAAATTCCCAAGATATATCAAAGGCATGAGGAAAATTGGGTAATCGCGGATCGATTAACCAATCCTCGCATTTCATTCCAATCTATGACGATTACCACAATGAATTCTTGCCTAAATTCCTGATGGTGAAATGGTATCTCGTCGTGGAGTGCCATTTTCAATTATCTCAGATCAAAATAGTCACCCTACTTCCATTATTGGAAGGCGGGGAAGGAAGCATTGAGAGCTTGAAGCTTTTTATGGGTGAAGTAATTATCACCAATTTGTTAAATTGAAAATGGGCGTCAATCAAGCCATAAGATTGGAATTGATTCGAGAAACAACCAATCGGATTTATAATATTTAAGACAAGTTGAAAGCAACGCGTGATTGGCAAAGGAGTTATGCCAACGTTCAAAGGAAACCATTGTCGCCGGAGAGAGGTGACAAGGTATTTTAAGGCGTCACCTTAGAGAGATGATATGAGTTTGGCAAAACCGAAAATAGCCTCTAAATAATTTGGACCCCATGAGAACTATCTCCATGGTTGGTCATTTAGTTTATCGATTAAAGTATTCTAGTGGCTAAGTACGATACATGATGTTTTGCCATGTATACGGATTGAATAGTGCCTAAGCGATGAGGCAACGAAAGTACTAGTAATAGAAGTACTCATAGAAGACATGTTCGATAACATAACTAATTCCGTAGTGATAGTAGACGGGAAAACTAAACAGTTTGGACATACCAAGCTTTATTAATTAAGATTAAGTGGAATTCACAGCGAAGACCAGATTATACTTGGTAACGCGAGGATGAATTCTGAAGGAAAAACCCCCCACCTTTCACTCGAAAGGAGATAGTGGGCGTGTACAATTTCGAGGACGAAATTTCTTAACGGGGGAGAATGTAACGATTCCGACGAAACCAAGTGTACCCTAACCGGTAGGCGTTAGCTACGTCATATGTAATGTCGGATACATGAATTACCATGGCAATTATACGAGAATACATGGTTCATTGTATTGATTTTACGTGAATATATGATTCACCGTATTGAATATGCGATCAAACGATCGATAGTTATTGAAACCCGAATGAATCGAGGGTTCAATTATAGACGAGATATATGATGTTTAGTAATGACTACGAAGTATTAAAGCTTCGGGATAAGTGATTTACGGCACAGAAAAAGAAGTTCGATTTAAAGGTACGTCTGTACCTTAAACGAAACCGTTAATACCAAACCGAGCAAGAGACGATCGATCAAGCCGAAAAAGTTGCACGATAATTAATGATATGATGTTTTAAGTTAATAAACATCATGGTTTAAGTTTTTAAAGTTTTTAAATCGGTTTTATATAAATTTCTTTTTTTTAAAGCCGAAAAACGACCGTTTTAAGTTGAATTAAACGTTTAACCGAAAAACGAACTGAACCAGATTATCCACAACATTATCCAGATTGCGTAATCCGAATGTGTGGCCATGAATGAACTTGTGGGTCCCACCCCACCCTCCATCCATGTCCGATCGGGCCACTTGACACCAAAACACAATTCATTTTCTTTTTTTCTCATTCAACCAAGTCCAAATCCTCTTAACCTTTCAAACCTTCATACAAAAACCCAAGTCTTTAATCAAGGAACCAAGGTAAAGATCGAGATATAATCGTTTTCATAGTTCTTTCTTGAGTTTTCTTTCAAGAAAATGAAGTTTCAAATGAAAAATGTGTGGAAACCCGAGATGAAACCGATTCTTGCATGATCAAGTGATGTATACAAGTTATACAAGGGATCTTGGTCCAAGAAATGAGTTAAACGAGTCAAAAACGAATTTTTACGGTTAAATCTTTGTTTTAGTATCATAACCGTAACCATGAAAGAAATGGCTTGATCGTGAGTGTAACTTGCTTGGTATTGTGGTATGTTGTTTGTAGGCTCTGTATTTAGTGGTAGATAAGGCGGAAAGACGAGTTTGTAGTTTGTAGTGGCGGAAAACGAAAGGTATATTCGGTTTATGTCGGTGTATGTGTTCTTGGACAGATTGTTGGTCGTTTAGAGTTAGGTCACGAAATTTTACAGAGGTGTTAAACACATGGAATTATGAGTTCTGAGAATTTTTGGTAATTTTTGGATAAAGGATGAATATTTGGTGAATTTAATGCTCGGTTTGGGCCAAAAATGGTGAAAAATAGTTAAATATCATGAAAAATTCTGGAAAATTTTAGATAAGCTTTTCATATCATGTATAAGTCACACACAAAATTTGAGGTCCGTTGGAGAAGTCTAAGTAGACTTTTCGGTTATACGAGTTCTAGGGATTTCTAGCTCGGTTTTGGATAAAGGGCATGTAAAAGAAGATTTTTTTTCTGGAAAAATTACAGGGGACTATGTGGATGGCAGGGGACATCCAGGAAAAATTTGGGATTTTTCTAAATTCGTTTGGTATTTACGACATATTTGGTGTTAAATGATGTTTAAAAATAGATAAATCAATTTTAAATATAGGAATTAATTCTGGAAATATTTTTATAAAATTCCCCACTGTCAAAAAGTGATTTGTGCAAAATTTCAAGATCCGAGATCAAACGGATAATTATTTGTGCAAAAACAAACTTTTAAAGCTTAAAAAGCGTAAACCGGTGAAGTTCGCATAAGCGAGCTGACTGGTGAATAAAAATCCTAAAAATGATCTATTTTCATATAAATGAGTAATTTTAATCTATTTTAACAGTTCCGGTACGCCAAAGACGGAAACGGGTCCCGCGGCCAATCGGGACGTCTAAACCGAGCTATAATTTCACTTTTTAAATTAAATTATCAGACAACCACTATTTTCGGGTCGTGTGTGACCAAACTCATTTTTGAAACATAAAACGGATATTCGTGCTAGGCACGCAAAACGTGAAAACGACTAATAGAAATTGTGACCATGGAACTCTAAACGACATCACAATCTGAGTCCGGAGAAGTATTTCTGGGTTAACATTGCCCCCGGAACAGGTACAGTACTGGGTTAACAGAGTCCCCAGATGTACCGATTGATAAGGTTAAAGATTATATAAACAATAATTGTATAATAACGATCGTAGGGATCATATTACAGATTGGACGTGTTAATTGATAATGATTGTTGTTACCTGCTTGCATGTGCTAAGGTGAGTTTTCACGAGCCCCTTTTACTGAAGTGTTTTAAATATTTTCCCGGGGCGGAAAGCATGTTTTTATCAAAATGATTAAGTACGTGCTGAACGCATGGAAATGAATGTATTTATATAATGTTTAATGTACGGGAATCGTACGGTAATGTATTGAAATGGTAATTGTTTGAGTTGTTAATATTGTAAGGTCCCGCAACAGTTTCTGGGGTAACAGAGTTCCCAGAGGTTATTGGAAGTATGTTTCTGGGGTAACAGAGTTCCCAGAGGTTATTAAATGTGTTTCTGGGGTAACAGAGTTCCCAGAGGTTATTGGAAGTATGTTTCTGGGGTAACAGAGTTCCCAGAGGTTAATAAATGTGTTTCTGGGGTAACAGAGTTCCCAGAGGTAATTGGAAGTGTGTTTCTGGGGTAACAGAGTTCCCAGAGGTTATTGGAAGTATGTTTCTGGGGTAACAGAGTTCCCAGAGGTTATTAAATGTATTTATGGGTTGACAGTGTCCCCAGATAATATTATGTTATGATATGGATTTATCATGGTTTACTAAAATTGTGAAACTCACCAACTAATCGTAGTTGACCCGTTTTCTCACATGCTTTTCAGGTACAACTAAGATAAAGTGATTGATTACGTGTTAAGTGCTTGATGTGTGTAAGTTTTGCGTGCTGGACGTTAGGATACATTATAACAGATAGAATTATGAATCGTATTGTATGAAGTGTGTATCACCTAGACGATAATGAAAGACGAGACAATGTAATTTTGAAGTATATTAATACATTCGATTTTTTTTATAAACAATTTGGTTGATATCAGAGGTGTCTGTCGCATCCCGTTTACGTTTTCGCTGCGGTCACGGGGTGTTACACGTGTACAGATGGTATATATAGGACGGCGTGCATACGAACCGTCCTATGCACCTTCTTCTTCTTCCTTACGCATAGTGTTACTCTGCCAAAATTTTTCATAACTTTTCGACCATCGAAATTTGAACTTCTGAATATACCATTGTGTTAGTAAGGTATAGATGGTTATTTCTTTGTGATTTTTGTCAAAAATAACACAATTTTGATAGGGTAATTATGTGATTTCGATATAAGGGTTTTTATGGTTTTTGAAACCCTGAATAATTGATTAATACTTTGTTAATACACTTTAATTTGCTATCAGTTTGATCAGAATAGTGTTCCAACACCCTTGGTAGTCTTTAATCGGACTTTGATTATTGATTGTTGGGTTTATTGATTGATTACTGTTACGGGTGGTTTACACTGTACACACTTTGAATACCCAACTTATTTGTTGGTTTAGAACCTCGTCACCGGTATTATTGGCTTCGCTATGAGTTTCTGAGACTCATCGAGTCAATTGTTCGGCTATTCATCGTAAATTATAGAGTAATTGATTTCCAATTGGCTTCTTTGACCATATGTGTTCTTATACAATTTTGACTTTAACCAGGATAGTCAAAGATTAAGCCATTAATGGCCATTCGTTAACTTTAGCGAATTGGAAATCATTAGTGTCCAATTTGTTAAAGACTCACACGAACTGGATTAGCGAACCATTTATTTAACGAATCAGATGTGGATTCGTCAAATCATAACGAATTAGAAGTTTAGTTCGTTCCTTTTAATAGTAATTCGCTAAGTCTATTTCGTTAACTTATTTACTTGAGAGCGAATCAGTCAATTCGTTATACTGGTTTAACGAATCAGACTATGATTAACGAATGGCATTTTAAAATTAATTATTTAATTAATGTAAATTAATATAATATTCCAAAGGGTCTAACCGCGTCGATATATTAATTTTACACACGGAATTAAACCGTATTTATAGTTTACATCTAAATGCTTAAAGATATAACACTTGTGTGTTTCTAGACTTCCACACTACTAATATACAATATTATTTATTCAGAATTATGGCTGATAACATGGAACAAGATCCACCTGTTATTCAACAAGAACAGGAACAACACCAAGAATAAGAAGTGGTGATCCTGCTACCATTTGACAAGAAACATAACATTTGTGCTTATGTAGATTCAGATGTTGCTGAAGAAGTGTTATTTGGGCCTATGCTGGCATTCTTACGACGTTCGGTATACATTTTGCTGTAACTGCTCGACCTAAAGTCTATCTGAGCATTATTAGACAATTCTGGAATACGGCCGAGTACGTTGAAGTAGAAAATCATATTCGAGCCACAATAAATGGAACTCCTATAACAGTGGATATTGACGTGATTAGACGTGTGCTTCTTTTTGAAGACAATGATGATAATCCTTGTGAGTTCGACAAGAAATTGATCAAGGGTTTGTTCAGTCGTGTATTTTATGGTGGTAACATCGGTGATTCACAATATAACAAGAATGGTTTGTGCTCACCATACAAGTATCTCCTACATGTTTTAATTCATTGTTTGGGTGGTCGTCGAGGTGGATTTGATTTATGCCGAATCATGCTACATCGGCTTTTGTAGCACTTGTTCTCAACAAAACCTTTCAACTTCTCCGAAATGACTTTCTATCATCTGAAAGAACAAGTTCTTCAAATGACTCAAAATAAGAAGTTTATGATGTATCCACGTTTTCTAATGCTAATTATTTAGGATTTAATTCCTAATTTGGTCATCGATCAAACTTTGGTAAATGATGAATTGAAGTTAGAACACATGAAGGCTGAAACTGTACGATGAATGACAATATACAGGTCAGAAAAACCAAGGACCAAATGCCTGATTGGTCACATTATTAACCCTGATTATGTATGTCCTCCCGAGGATCGCTGGATCCATGATGACTCGGATACCGAACGTGAGGGAGGAGAAGGTGGGAACGATGGTGGTAATGATGGAGGTGATGGTGGTAATGGAGGAGACAGAGATGGTGGAAATGGTGGATATAGTGATGCAGCTCTTCGAGAACAACAAGCTGCTTTCGAAGCTGCGTTAGCTGCTACCATTGCAGCTCAACGTGAACGGAAACGAAAGGGTAAAGCACCAGCTTCTGAGGTTCCAGCAAAGAGACGAGTGTCAGCTGGAGCTGGTGTAATTATTGGAGTTCCAACGCCTCGTCAACCCATGTCCCAACGCCCGGTAGTGCCCCTACTACTAGCACTCCGGCTCTTACATTGACAACAACGATGGTTCCTCATAAGCAGTTGGGTATGATTCCACAATCGGCCTTAACTAAAATACCATTGCCGTCTGATACACTGTCTAATGTTCCTCCAACACCGTCTATGAGGCCTCCTACACCTAGTGATATCTCATTTATGAGAATTACAAGGCCTCAGGGACCAATCCAACCTGTTCATCCATCTTTGTATGCTATGCCACCGAATCTTCAGACAGATATGCTTTTGAATCTATTACATTTGTATGAAAATCAAATATCTGCTGACCGTATGAATTAAGAACGCTTGATGGAGAATCAGAAGAAGCTAATCAGTTATGTTTCTTTCAGTCAAAAAGAAACAAAAGCCCTACGTGAGATTGTTGAGTCTCAGGGGGTGAAGCTTAAAGAACAAGAGGATCTGATCTTGCAATTAACTTGCAAAGATGATGCTTTAAAGAAGATCAAGAATGATGAGGAAGATCCTGATGAGTCTGGTGCTGGCGGTGAGCCTAACCAAACTCAAGACCGAGCTTCGGGTGCGGGTACGAGTTTTATTGATGATTCGAACAAGCAGGATATTGTTTATCATGATTATACAGGTGCCAAACCAATTGAAATGATCGAGGCCAATACGATTAATTTTATTGATGGTGAGGGGATGGTTAGAAGCATGGTGAATGCCGATGAGATAGATGTGGGGCAGTTTGTTGATAAGTCGCTGACACGAGAGCAGATTGCGATCTTGCTTGGTCTGAATGAAGATGAGATGAACGTGTTTGAGACTGAGCTAGGAGGTTGTTAGAGATCTTAAATGATCCTACTGTGGAGATGAGGACGGATTTTATTTATGAGAACGAGGAGGTTGAGGTGGAAGATGTGACTGCTGACGATTACCCTGATCTGTTTCAACACACCAATGTTGATCAGGGTGCTCCAGCATTTAATGAAGAATCGGTGAAAGAAGTAGAAGACCATCTCGAGAAGAATTCCAAAGGTAAAAATGTCTTTGACATGAAATCAGATTCGCTTCTCGACCCATCTCTTGAGGAGATTCAGAGTTGGTTCAGACACAAGAAAGTCGGTAAGATCATCGAGGCTTACAGATATGTTGATCAAGAACAGAAAGAAGAAGCTTTTGCACGAGCCAAAGCCAATTAGAAGACTTCATTTAAGGCCGTGTCAAAGGTGCAAGGTAATATTGTTTCTTGGATGTTTGAATCTGAACTTAAGGTATTCATTGTGAAATGGGAGAAGGGCATCCAGTACTACGAAAGGATGACAGATGTTCTCTCATTACCGAGATGGGATGTGCGCACTCTGGCGTATCGTCCGTTTATTAATCTCGGTGATGACTACCATGCTAAACGTTTTCACCAACACTTGGTGTTTGAGGTGAATCATGGTTTTAAGTATTTTAAGCCACAAATTCCTATCCGCAAGCGTCTCAATGAGATTGATCCAAAAATGGGTTGGAAGAAGTTGCTCCTTAAAGTAAAGCCTACAAAGACGATGAAGTGGGTGTCAGTGAAGACAATGAACCAACACACGCATTTATCCTTCAACCGCTGGTACTACGATAATCGTACTGGTGAGGCCGTCATTGTTCTTGGTACAGGTTTGAAGACTGATCTGATAAAGATCATTGACCCGATGTGGTTGGTGAATTTAACCGAGACCGACAATGATTTGCTACACAAGAACAGGATTTTGATTGAGCGCAACGAAGACTATGACCTGGCTATGCAATTCCAACGCGTTATGCGTGTTTGTTATGAAAATGGAATTCATAGTTGCAGAGACTGGCAGTCCAGGCACATCAAGTAATTTAAAGACAAAGAGCTCAAGACGAGGGGGTGTCTGTTAGTGCACGGTTTTGCGTCTCGAGTCTTGGTATTTAACTTTAACGTATTTGTCATTTTGATTAATGTAATAAATGATTAAGATATTAATTTAGTTCGTTAAAGTATTAGTCTAGTTTTCTAAGGATGTTTAGCGAACTAGAATTATGTTAGTTTCCTTCTGATTCGTTAAGGATGTTTAACGAATCAGGAGATGATTCGTTAAGGTTATTTATCTTTTTATGTATGTAACGAAGTAGTCTAGTTCGCAATGGAATGTTAGCGAACTAGACCTATCATCTATATATATAGTGAACTCCGTTCACAAGTTAATTTAAGTTTTTGAGAGTTAGTTAACGAAACCCTGTCCGAATCTCTCTCGATCTTCATCTTAATATTATCTATACCCATACATATAATTAACACACACATATATGACATATAACATACAATCAAGAGTAATTATGAATTAGATCCGTGTTAGATTAATTATGTCTTAGATCTGAGATCTGTGAGAGATTAACGAGTTCAAAAAGTTTCCATGCGAGGACTTCGATAATTATATAGGCCTCCATAATTACTTATATCGTCGGATGGTCCACATATCTCGTCCCTTCGTGTGGGTTACAAAATATTTGAAAGACATGATTTTTTTTTTAAGAAAACAAGAACATTAATATGTTTTGGTTATAAATAGGAGATAGTCAATGTGTAAAACTGAATTGAATTTTGATTTTTTGTTTTTTGATTTGTATTAATAAAATATTTAAATTTCGAAAACATCTTTTGAAAGTATAGTATTGCAAACAGTTGTCTTTAAAAAGATAGATTTTATTGTATGAGCATAATCACTTTATTAGAATTGAATTTTTTTAAATCCAAAAATCGAATAAAGATTTGTTATAATGTACATTTGAGAAATATAAAATATGTTTAGATATAAATGACAAAAACATCATCTTTGATAAACTTAGTTATGATTGATTTGATTTATCAGATTTAAAATAACTTGATTAATTAAATATGTATTAAAATTTGAAAAATTTAAGTCGATTGAATTAAAATATTTTGATTGCAAAGTAGCATTTAATATTATAAGTTTGGAAATTGTTTTTCTTAATGAACATGATTGAATCGAGAACACATATGGTGTAGGTGATTATAGTTTCCATAGTTGTAGCAAATATAGGTAGCAGGGTATAAAATTTGGGCAAATGTTGTAGCATAGGTTTATTATGAATTAGACGGCATAAACCATTATGGAACGTCTTGTGGTATTTGGAAAGTATTAACAAGATAACCAAACGATTACATTGGGTATAAAACTATAAGAGGATTGAATTGAATAGTGATAGTGGCAAGTGAAGCATAACGAGTGAATTTTTTTTAACGTAAAGTTTCTTGCTTGAGACGCTATGATTTTGTTGAGATTGATTGTTAATTTGATTAACAGTATATAGTTGATGTTTAGACTTGCATTTGTTATTGTTATGAGAATGAGTAGGTGTAAATGAATCGAAATTACAAATAATTAGTTTAATGAACAAGATAGAGTTGATTTCTTTTAGCGTTTTTAACTGGAGTTACTATACAAGTGACCATACAATTAATATAGAAAACAATTGATTAATTTGGATTACAAGGATTTCTTGCTTAGAACATGCTATGGTTAATAATGACGTAATTTTCAAGAAATGATTGATGAGTTGTGTAACCTTCATATGAACTATTAAGAAAAATGAATTTGAATTATGTTAAGCTAGTATTTATTCATAACTTAAGGATAAGTTAGAATCTAAATTGATAATCGATTAGTTAATTTGATGAGTGAATGAGATTGTTAGAATGATCTTCGGATATTGCACGTGTCTCCACGGAATGTGATCGTTAGAAGATATGATTGATTTATATATGATGTATGAATGATATATGTATGTTATATGAGATATTGAAAGTATGTATGAAAGTTTATAAATATTGAGATAAAGAAAGGTATGGTATCGTAGAAAGAGACAGAACCCTAATAATACTCGAGAAAGAAGGGACCGGATGCTAATAATATCCTAGGAAGAAAGGGGACGGAGCCCTAATAATACTCGAGGAAGTAGGGCATAATGCTTTTTAAAACATATAAGTATGTAAAGTAAGATTAAATATAAAATAATGAAAGAAAGAAAAAACGTATATACTTATGTGTGAACGAAAGAAATGTAAGAAGGTTATATAATATGCATCCTCGTATGCGTATGTATAAGTATGTGAATGTATTGTATGTTACCTGATTAACTAGAACTCACTCAGCGTAGCTGACTTTTAGTATGCAGAAATCCTTGTAATCAAAATTAATCAATTATTTTCTATAACCATTGTATGGTCACTTGTATAGTAACTCCAATTCAAAATTTTTAAAGCAATCAACTCAATCTTGTTCGTTAAACTAATTATTGGTAATTTTGATTCATTTACACCTGCTCATTCTCATAACAATAACAATAAAAAGCGCAAGTCTAAACATCAACTATATACTGTTAATCAAATTAACAATCAATCTCAACAAAATCATAGCGTCTCAAGCAAGAAACTTTACGTTAAAAAAAATTCACACGTTATGCTTCCCTTGCCACTATCACTATTCAATTAAATCCTCATATCGTTTTATACACAATGTAATCGTTTGGTTATCTTGTTAATACTTTCCAAATACTATAAGACGTTTCATAATGGTTTATGTCGTCTAATTCATAATAAACCTATGCTACAATGTTTGCCCAAATTTTATACCCTTCTACCTGTATTTGCTACAACTATGGGAACTATAATCACCTACACCATATGTGTTCTCGATTCAATCAGGTTCATTAAGCAAAACAATTTCCAAACTTATAATATTAAATGCTACTTTGCAATAAAAATATTTTAATTCAATCAACTTAAATTTTTCAAATTTTAATATAGATTTAATTAATCAAGTTATTTTAAATCTGATAAATCAAATCAATCATAACTTGGTTTCTTAATATGTTCCTTGGTGAAAGATATGGCAAAAATACCTTGGTGATTTTCAATTCGGGGTGGGGATCCCGAGTGGAGCGGAGACGGTGCTTCGTAGCGCGAATAGATTTCTTAATATGTACCACTCGGATGCTTCATAGCGCGAATATATTTCTTAATATGTTCCACTTGGATGGGTCGTTGGCTTTGCTTACAGTAGATTTTTCTAATGCCTTCCACCTGGTGGATAGGACCACACTCATGCAGGAAGTTCGTGCCAGATGCCCATCTATTTCCCTATGGGTTAATTTTCATTACGGGCAACCTGCTAGGCTATATGTAGGGAATTATTGTATCCAGTCAACTACTTGGGCTCAACAAGGCGATCCTTTAGGACCCTTCTCTTTTCTTTAGCTTTACACCCCCTCATTCATCAAGTACGAAATGGTTGCAAGTTACTTTTCCATGAACGGTACCTAGATGATGGCACGATTATAGGAGACACCATTGAAGTGGCTAAAGCTTTGGATATAATTAGATCTAAGGGGCCAAGTTTAGGGCTTGAGCTTAATATTAAAAAGACAGAAATATACTGGCCGTCGTGCAATGGGGTAAAGACAAAAGTAGGTTTATTTCCTGTCGGGATTTGCTTTCTTGGATTTTTCTTCTTTAAGGTAAACGTGACCGGATTAACCTTGCGCTTCCCAGCCATTTTGGAAAAGTCCGCATCAACGACTGGACGTTTACCCGCGGCGGTGACATTATCAGCATCCGGACCCTTGGCGTCCGCAGCAGCATTAACGTCGTCTTGAGCCACCGCCTGACTAGAAGTGGCTCGTTGACGGGTAAGACCTGCAATTGAGCCCACAGCTTTGTTAACATCAGTCGAATATACTTATTCACAAAGTGATGACGCCTCACTAGATGAAAAGAGTACGATCACTCCGCTAGAAGTAATAGCAATTACGGGTCGGGGTTTCAAAATGCCCTCACCTTTGAGTACAATGTCTTGAACGTACTTCTCACCTTTGGCATACATAGGTTCGGAAACCAAATGTTCCGGACGAAAAGCAGTAGGGAATAAAAAATTGTTGCGGGTTCGATACAAAAAGGGGCCGTCCCTAGGTTCAATCGGACGACGTACCATCATCCCCCCTTCATGATCCAACAAGGTGCTGAAGGCGGAACCCTCACCTATACAAAGAATAAAACAAGTCAGGCATTGGACGTTCATAATAAAAGAGAAACACATATATCATACGAAACTTACTCTTTTTGGTCATTTCGTAATACGGTCCCAACTTGGAAATGGCCACAAACGGCTCATCTTGGCACTCACCATTTCCCCTTCATAAATTGGGCGTAGGGGAGTTGGTGTGGATATCAGTGTCTTATACCACGCCTGGTCCTCATGAGCACTGGCGGGAACCACAGGCATGGGAGCGTCCGCCTTGCGTTTGGTCATCTTGAAGGGAATGACGTCTTCCCGGATCCTGAAAAATTTTGGCTTCCAGCCATGGAGGCTACGGAGCCACTCCGTACCTATGGTCCTCTTCTCGATGGATGAAAAACTGTACCATCCATCACGAAAGGTCATCTTATAAAAAATGGCAAACATGCCAACAGTCGGTTCAAGGTTGCGGGATTGACAACAGAACTCAAAATGTCGAATCTTCAACATTCCAAAAGGATGGATCTTAAAGAGATGAATCCCATATGCTGTTAAGATTGATTCAATAAACTTGGTCACTGGAATCCGGAAGTTCCCTGTTGTAAAATGGTCTACATATACAGCCATTTTCTGTGGAGGTGGGATAGTGGCAATAGAACCACTAACAGGGCGTTCCGGTTCCTACTCCGTCGTCAATCCGTACACATTTACAACGTCGTTATAATCTTCTTCTCTAAGGCAGACTTCAACCTCGTTTATAGTAGGGGTACCCTTCTTTTCTTTAGCCATTTAAATAATAGAAAGATGAAGAAATATCAGAAGGGAAGAAATCTCAGAGAAGGTTAGAAAGTCTAGAACGTTGGAGAGAAATTTGAAAGTGATAAAGATTAAGTGGAACCGCAAGGGTTATATTTATACCCATCGCAAGTAATGCGATACATAGAGTGACAGAGGAGAGAGAAACGACGGACCGCCAGATGGTTGACACGTCAGGTGGGAAATTCAAGATAGTGAAAACAGGCTGTCATAAGACGCCAGACACGTCTTATCAGTTGTCCTCAATGAGCTTCTCTCTCCGCCACGTCATCATAGTTATCCAAACATTTAAACATTTCAAAAGCTGTAAATTTCAAAAATATCTTTTAGAGATATTTTCTCCAAACAATTGAATGTCCACAAAATTCAAAGAGGTTTTCTCATTAATTATTCAAAAGATAATTACAAAATGAGAAAGACAAATTACAAGTTATAAAAATCTAAGAATATCCTAAGGGTTCGAGCCTGATGGATCTTCCGGAGCCTTCTGCGAAGTATCTTCTGAGGAATCATCCTCAGATTCCTCCCCAAGGTAACTCTTCAAAAGTTGTACGCCGTCGTATACGAAAGCAAACTTCGGAAGCGCATCTTGTAAAGGAAACACTAGAGTGTCATGCTCCTTGACCTGGTCCGCACGATCTTGTTTGACGTTTACACCATATAGCGGATGGTCTTGAAATGTGCGGTTGCTTCGAGTATAACTCACTCCTTCGTGAAACCCCATAACACGCCCAAGGGATGCAGAAGCAGCCATCACATTGGCAAAGCTATCATTCAGCTCCTTACTTCCTTTAATATGGCGGACGACCTGTTGAGACAAAAACATAAGTTCCCAATATCAAAGAATAAGAGCGAAATAATAAACGATAAAGATTAACTTACAGCATCAACACCCCGAGTAAGGAACCACTAACGGTCCTGCTCTGCACGCTCTGCCCGCGCTTGGAATTCATTCGATTCCGCGATAGCTTCCTCATGGGCTTTGAGGAGAGAGTCATAAGCAGTCTTAATTTCAGCAGCACTTTGATCTTTAAGACTGACCTGTTCCTTTTGCAACTTTAGCTCCTCCTCAAGATCATGAATTCGGGCACCCTGAAGAGCAACTTGATTCTCTAATGAGGAGTTGGTTTCCTAGGCACGGGCTAAATCATCTTTATCCTTCTGAGCCTTGGCCCGATCTGCTTCACGAATAGAATTTTGCCTTTCACAGGCTTCTTTCCATCGTTGAGCAGCGTCCGCATTACGATCCTTCTCACTCTTGAGGGCGTTCTTCGCGTCGGCTAGTTTCCATCTAGCAGTTTGGGCGGCAATACGATGCTCCTCAGCTTCTTTCTGAGCAGCTTCAGTGGCTCACCTAGCTTCTCCCACTTTCCCGCCAAGAGTACGCCACTCACTTAAGACTTATTGGCTACCGGACAAAGCATTAGCTAGATGATAAGCTACGTTCGTCTGAAGATCATGGCGGGAAAGGTCACGTTGATATGCCATCTCAGCGGGTGGCGTACAGTATTCAATAAAATCCATACAAGTTCTAGGATTGGAGAACCGGGACCCGTTAGTAATACCCCATGGAGGAACAAACAACTCATGTTTGTCACCCAAGCCCGCGACCCCGTAATAACGGGAACCCGAAGGTTTAAAGCGAGCTGGGGTCGAAAAAGGCTGTTGAGGAAGATGCCGATGAGGAGACTCCTCAGTCCTATAACCTTCCTCATTAACGGCAGGATTGTCCTGTTGATCACCAGTACCACCCCCATCCTGAAAGATATAGTCAAAGCGAGTATCAGTTTCAGACTGGTTGATAATTCCCTTTGTCATAGTATCAATAGGCGGAGTCGGCACCCTTTCTTCTATAGTAATATCAGTCGGAGGGGAGGTTGGCCGATCTTCCGCCACAAGGCTACTTGGTGGAGTAGGCAGCTCGTTCTCCACCTCTTTTTCCGGAAGAGGAGATGGTTGCTTTTCAGTATGGGGAGTGAGGATGGGTAACTTCTCAGATACGTCTTCATCAATGTGACATTCATGACGAAACGAGGTACACTATATTCATTACGTAACAAGTAAACGATAAATAGGTTAATTCGTAGTGCTTAAACGAGTAACCGACCGATACTAATTATGACCCGTATACATACTGAGGGGTCATATACGCGTTATATATATGTTATAGAGGCTAACATATTGATATTTAGGCCCCAGTACGTTTAAAACTCCTTGAACGAAAAAGGTTTCGTTTATCGATACACTATAAGCTTAAACGCAATCGTTAATATCAAAACAAGCATTGTAGCATCCGTTAAGCCGAAAAAGATTTATAAAACACTTATATGACATGTTCTAAGCAATCCGTGAAAATATTTTGGAATTTTACAACGAGTCAGTACGTTTTTCTTATTTTACAAAAATAAGCTGAAAAACACTCGTTTTTGCGCTATTTCTCACACCCGAATTAATTTTCTTGCGAAAAACCGAACCCGAACTAAATTTGAAGTGGGCTTTTCATTTTTGGGCTTGTATAATCAGAATTAATGGCCAAAATAGCCCATTAAGGGCCCTCCAAGGTTCCGATCGCCAGCCACCCTACACCACATTTTTTTTTATATAACTTACACCTTAAGTCTTTGTTATTCATTCTAACTTACAAAATTTTGAAGTCCAAGCAGCTCCAACTTCTGCTCTATCAACTCTCCTTCAAAACCCTAAGGTAAGATCAAGTTTTATGAAAATTTAACTAAGTTTGATTCATATAATTAACTTATAAACATGTTTTAGTTAGTTTTAAACATGTTTAACCATCCAAAAACCCTAAAAATCAAGTAAAACCATGTTTTGATGTTAAACATGTTTACAAACCAGGAACATATACTTTTTTGGTCAAAAACGCGGATTAGAACATGAATACAACGTTTTTACGGCTAGAAAGTTCGGTTTGAACCCAAAACCGAAACCCTAATTATCAAGGCTGTTACATGGATAATTTATGCGTGGTTTGATGTTATATGATATGTAGATATACTGAGTTTGCAACCCGAGACCCGGAGAATCGTTTAAACTAGCAAAATTCATCGAAAACCGACAAGGTAAACCCGTAACACTCGTTTAGGGGCTGTTTAGTATTAGGTTGTGACGTGCTTGTTATTAGCTTGTGAAAACTTGCAGGGTCATTAGGGATAATATAAATGAGTCCCTGTTCAAATTTGGTAATTTTTCGATAAACGGAGAATATTTGATGAATTTATTTCCGTTTATGAGTGTTTATTTGGGAAAAATAGCTAAACATATTGAAAAATTATGAAACTTGGTTTTGGAGTTTAATATGTGATGGTAAGATCACTGGTAAAGTTTGGGAATCATTGGAAATGCCTAAGTATGGTTTGTGCAATCATGGTTTAACCGAATTTTAACAGCCGAAAAACGCACAAAAAGGCATTTTGTCAAAAGAGTTAGGTTCTGGAAATTTTACAGGGGCTATGTAATAACATTGAGGCCATTTGTAAAAATTATCGGATTTTTCGGAGGTCGTTTGATATAAACGGGCCATTTATTACACGATTATAACCTATTAAATGAATTTTTATAAATAAATAATTAATCATAAAATTTCTGAAAATATTTTTATAAAAATCTCCATGTCTTAATGTATTTTTACAAAAATTTACATAATTTATATATAAGTACATATTTAGTTATGATTAATCAAAGATTTAAATTATAATTGTTTTAACGAAACCGGCAGTTTTGTGTTTAACGGACTGACTGGTATGTCAAAATGTCAAAAGTGGTCAAATATCATATTTTTGAATGATATTGATAAAAACAAACTTTTTACGAGAATTCCGGACAAATCGGGTGAATTATGCGCGTTTTGTATAATCAAACCCGTGTGAAAACGGAAACGAACCCTGCAATCAAACCAGACACCGAAACCTTAAAATTCTTTCATAAATCAAATCATTTAATCAATCAATATATTTACTTAAGTTTTATGTGATCTTACCTAATCCCGAAACGTATAAACGATCAACTGAGCTAGGCTCAGGAAACGGTGAAACTGAGCCAAATCCAGTTTTAAACATTTCATAGTATACAACGTCACAATCTAAGACTATGGTCATGTTCTGGGCCTAACAGCTATACCCAGATTATCTATACAGCCCGACTTAGCTTGAACATTGTACTAGTATTAACAATACAATACCGTTTATAGGAATCAGGGTATAAACGAGGCATCTGACTTATTGATACGTAATTTCTGTGCGAACTACGATAAGGTGAGTTTCACGACCCCCACTTTCTAAACTGTTTTACGAACTTTTGGGGTGAAAAGCATGTTTACATATACTTATATACTTGCAAACGTGTGATGATGTGGATTATCTAAGTACTAACACTTGACAAGTCCCCACAAACACAAGTGATTAACTTCGTGCCGGTGACGTGTGGATAGTACTATCGGTTTGACAAACCCAACTGACAGAGCCGGAGGGGCATGCTGGAACATATGTAAACCCAGTTGCACATTGTCATTATATTTTTACATACTGCTATGTGGTGTTAGACATAGTACATACTTGGGGCAAAGTGGCTGTTAAATGCCAACGGGAGTGCATGGGCAGTGGAGGCCATGTGTTTTAGCTCGTTTCGGTTTCACTTGTGGCTTAGTATAATACATCATACACATACATATATACATACACAGTGTAAACTTTACGAACTCATGTACTGATTTCATTGACACTCGTGAAACTTGAAACTCACCAACTAGACGTAGTTGACCCGTTTTAACATGCTTTTCAGGTAAAGCAAAAGTGGAATGATTTGCTTACATGCTTGGTGTTAGAAGGAAAGTTGAATAGCTGTGAATAGAAGCTGATATAATACTGTATAAGAAGCTCGTAAACCGGTTATGTGTTTTTCACCTAGTTTGTAAACATAGTACCTACCAATGTAATATGATGTAACTTAGCTGTTGAATTTCTTTATAAACAATGTGGTTGATACCAGTGTTATCTGTTACATTCCCGTATTACACTTCCGCAACTACCTAGTCGGGGTGTGACAGAAGTTGGTATCAGAGCCATTGGTTATAAAGAATTAGGATGTCCCTTAGGATACCCTAAGATAACCGTAGGCTCGATTAACTCTGGGAATAAAATAATATTAAATAATATACACGAATGATTCTCGTGATGAACACGAATGGACAAGTGGGTTATTATGGTCCGGAACGTAATAACAGACTTGTTTGTACGAGGAAATTCGAGAAGAAGTCGATAAACAATCGAATAGGTAAAAACAGCAACATATGTGTATAAAATATAAAAATAGATAAATATCTGTGTATATAAACGATTATTTGTGCTTATGTGTATAAATACCTGCATGTATTTTACTATGATTAATATAGAAGGATATTATTCTTATCACTAACAATTGTGCAGGAATATGTCAAGATCTACTGATCGTTTACCTAATACCCTACCAACAGGGCCTGAGGAGGAAGAGGAGGATCCGGAAGAGGAAACTGAGGAGGAACCAGAGGAAATGGAAGAAGGTGCAGATGCGGTAATTCCACGCATGGTACCCTCAGATCAACCCGACTTATCGGGTTACCGTTGTGACACCTACCCCCCTAGGGAATCCCCTAGGAATGTTGCAGGACAGGGAGCTACTAGTGCTTATCATTCACCTGTTAGAGCACCCAGATCCCCTACTCCACCTGTACAGCATACACCAGTACCCCCACCCACTATTAGAAACCGTCAGACCGCTCGCATTTCAGTGCGTCCACCTGAGCACACTTCTCTCCCACCTCGATCTACGTACCATAGGGGAGAAACATCACGTGTCCAGGTCACTGAGATACCTATTCCTACTTGGGGTTTACCCGCCCCGGTACCCGAGCCACCTCGTCATTCTGATTCAGCATGGTTTGGTTTAGCAACTGATCAGCTTTTAGAACAATCACATTCGATAAATAGCCTAAACCAGCATAGATATGATATGTATGATCACATGAGGTATATGTAGCAGGAAATCAGAATTGTGCAAAGATCCAGTGCTCACAGCCACGGGCGTCAGGATCGAGCGATGTTACTACTGGGGGTATGCTTAGCAGTTAATGCGGCCCTAGTGGCTGCTGTTGTTTGGTTGTGGCTCCATGTTGCAAAGAATGGATAGGACATAATAGTCTAGTCTTCTGTATATAGTCTTTTGATATCCCAAGCAGCGTTTTGTTACAGCATGTTGGGCTGACTTGGGAGTTGTTTGTGGTTTAGTACTATTTCAAGCACTGGCCCTTATCGGGTTAAGTCTACATGTCACTTAGTGACAAATTTTGATACGCATATACAAGCGCTGGCCTATACCAGGTTAAGCCTATGCGCTAATTTTTGATGCATATGTACAGTAATGATTATAATTAATACAAACGTGTTTTCTTTGGCATAGTTATGTGTTGTGAAATTGTAATATTGTAAAGTTGTGTTGATCATAGTGAGACGATATTGATTATTATATAATTGATTATTTTATAGAATGGCCCCGAAGAAAGTAAACCCTTTGTCTGAGGCGGAAGTGGCCGCAATGATTGCTCGTCAACTACAAGCAGTGATACCAACAATTGTAGCACAAGTCACTGCAGGCATACGTGCTAACAATACTGTTAATCAACCTACGAGCACCACCACGGCCACTGTTAATACACCTCCGCCGGACACTAATGTAGCCCCGGGTGTTACTACCCCGGTGAATACTGATAATGTCATAAATAATAATAACACTCTCCCAACTATGAATGTCACTGGGAACCCAGAACCTGTTGTGCACCCTGATAATATTCCGAACCCTGTACCGGTTTTTAACACAACTAATAATGATAATACTCGGACCAATACCGATAATAACAATAATAATAACCGAGAACCCCCGCGTCGGGAGTACTCATACAACCAATTTACATCATGTAAACCGGTTGATTTTAAGGGTATTGAAGGACCTAGCGGGCTGGTCAAATGGATAGAAAAGACCGAATCAGTAATTAATATCAGTGAGTGTCCACCGAACCGCGTGGTCAAATTTGCTACCAGTATGTTTCTAGACCAAGCGCTGATGTGGTGGAACACGGTAGTCCAAATAAGGGGACAAGATGCTATTAATCGTATGTCATGGACTGAAATAAAAACCCTCATGCTAGAGCATTTTTGTCCTAAAAGTGAGATTCAGAGGTTGGAACACGAGTTATGGAATCTGGAAATGAAAGGAGCGGACCATGTGGGATACACGAATCATTTTAAAGAACTGTCCCGCTTAGTTCCATGGTTAGTTACACCGGAAGTGAAGCGAATTGAACGTTATATCTGGGGACTGACCCCTGCTGTGAGAAGTATAGTGAATTCAGTTGCCCACCCGACATTAGAAAGTGCTGTATCTCAAACGGGTGTCGTTACTTTTGATCTGATGAGAAGTGGAGTGATAAGGATGCCAGGTGAAACAACAAGTTTAAAATGAACTGATTATGGGACAAGAATGCAAGGAAACCCTCAAAACAAGCGGGCTCGTCCGAATACCCAAAGTTATGCCATGACCAGTTCTAATGTAAAACAAGAGACCTATAAAGGGACGTTACCGAAGTGTAGAAGATGTAACTTTCATCATGTGGGTGATTGCAAACCGATCATTTGTCAAAAGTGTGGAAGAACGGGACACTATGCCCCCAACTCTAGAACCCCCACCAACACTGTTAACCGTCCACCGCAATCAACTCAACTCCCTCGACCTCAACCAACCCGCCCACAACTCAACCAACAAACCCCACCTACCACGAACCTCCGTGCCTGCTATGAATGTGGCAGTACAGAACACTTTCGGAGATACTGCCCCAATTTGAACCTGTTGGTACATAAATGTCAGTAGTTCATAGTCTAGCGTTTGTAATCGAGTCTGTAATGTAATTATGTTTAAGTTTATGTTTATGTATGTAAGCGATGTTATCAACAAGTTCGCTTAGGCGAACTTGTTGAACAAGCGAAGTTGTTGACAAGTTCGCCTAGGCGAACTTGTTCAACGAGCGAAGTTATAGACAACTTCGCCTGAGGCGAAGTTGTCGTGTATTTAAGTAACCTACGGGTTTACGAGAAATGTAGTTGGTCAGTTAGCGTTTTGGTTATTCACGTGTAATCCAGTAGTTCAGTGAACGTGTCGAGAGTCTGTAATAGACGTGTTTCCAGTTATATTCTATAACGTGTTCGTTTATATCGCGTGTGTTTGTTTTACGTATTCTACGCTCGTATCTACCTACGCATGGATTCCGCACCTGCGTAGATAGCGATATCCCGTGTAAGATCCGTCCTGGAACCTACAATTGGTATCAGAGCTTTTGGCTCGATTGTGTGGTTCGGGATTTCACGCGGGTGTAGAAAACGTCACGTTTGACCTATTCGCGGGACGCGTTTTCGTTGATATTGTGTTATACTCACCTTATACAGTCATATTCAAGCCGTTACACCGACCGGAAACTGCTAAATCGTGGAAAACAGATCTGAATATTTTCAGTGTTCTTCGGGCGAAGTTGTTGTCCTTCAGGCGAAGTTGCCGTCACTGGAAGTAGGGTTTCGGCGAAGATATAAGGTTGAGCGAAGTTATCCACAACTTCGCCTACCTCATAAGTTCGCCTAAGCGAAGTTATCCTCAACTTCGCTTACCTCTTAAGTTCGCTTATCTTAAGCGAAGTTATTCTCAACTTCGCCAAGTCACGCGAATTTAAGGTTTTTCCACGAAATTAACACTTAAGCGAAGTTATCCTTAACTTCGCCTATAGTACTGTTTGGAAGAATTTTTGTTTTTTTTTCGGGTTTTTCGTGTTTTCGAGAAGATGTCGCCGATTAACATCTCAGAGTTAGTCAAAATGGAAGTTGAAGCGGGGTCGGCCACTAAGGCCCCAAGGTTGATGAAAGGAACAGACTTTGTAGCGTGGAAAGATAGATTCATTCAGTGTATTAAATACCAGGATGCAAAGATGTGGGTCTGCATCCAGGATGGATATATTCCACCGACAATGGAATACGAAGGTCGGGATGTGATAAAGAAGTACAGCAAAATGGAGGAAGAAGAAAAGAAGATGTATGAGGCCGAGAGCATGGCCCATGCCGCAATTACTATGGCTCTTCCTCAAGAGATTCTCCACACATTCCGGAAGTACACTTCTGCATGAGAGCTTTGGGATGCTCTTGAGAATAGATTCGAAGGGAACGTGGGTATTCGTGCTTCGAAGATTAAGCTGTTAAAGACCCAGTTCTCTGTCTTCAAGTTTTTGAAGAACGAATCGCTCGATGATATTATCACCCGATATTATCATCTAATGACCGAGCTGAACAACTATTCTATTGCTTACAGAGAGGAGGAAATAGTTGAGAAGCTTCTCGATGCTCTCCCACCGAAGTGGGAAATGTACACTGTTCTAATGAGGGAAGACAAAGACTTTCCTAATTTTGACTTGGAGACAGCAGTAAACAAGCTCAGAACCTTTGAGCTTAATATGGTTTGTAAAGAGACACCAATGGATCAGGTTCAAGACCCTGGTATGTATGGTGCCAAAGTTAACTCAGTCTCAAGTTCGAAGTCTGAATCTGCTGCTTACTACTCCAAAGGAGAGTCAGGTTCTAACTCTTCTCTTGAAGGAAATGTGTCAGTAAACATGAACGGTGATGTTTGCTTTGTTGCTGGAGGATCAAGTGCTTCGAAACCTCAAGCATCCAAGAGTAGTTTCTCTCCCAGTGCTTCAAGCAATAACTACACTAAGATGCCAATGAGTGTCAAATCTGCTGAAGAGCAGTTTGCACTCTATGCATCTTTTATTGCTTCTTACGAGAACTACATACAAGGGAAGATAGTGGACCCTGCTGCTTTGGAAGAAGACTATGACCAGATCGATCCTGATGATCTGGAGGAGATGGATCTGCAATGGCAGATGGCGATGATAGTCAGAAGAGTGAAGCGTTTCATGAAGAAGACTGGCAGAAAGTTCGTAGGTGGAAAGCCAGGATTTGATAAGTCAAGGGTGAGGTGTTACAATTGTCAACAAAATGGACACTTTGCAAAGGAGTGCACTAATGCACGTGTAGAACGTAGTCAGGGGAGAACTACACAGCCAAGTGGAAATAACAATGGGAATAATGCCATGATGTCTGATGCTGGTGAATACAACTGGAACATGTTCTCTGGAGAACTCTTTGAGCAGGCACACATGGCGAAAGTTGCAGCTGAAGAATGTTTGAAAGCTGCTGAAAATGAAAAAGCTTTCATGGCTAATGACCAGAACTCCGAGGTATGTACTAAACCAATCTGTACTAAATGTGAGAACTTGTCTGAACAGCTTGCTACAATTACTGATCAGTATGTTAAGTTGGATGCCGAATTTAAAACCTTGAAAGAATATCATCACTTCACAAAGACGAGAGAAAATAATTATAAAATAAAAATTAAAGCTTGTAAAAAAGTCGTTAAAATTTTAAAAACAAAATTAGCTGAGAAAATTGATGTGATCGATCTAAGCTACGAGGTTTTAGAAGAGAAAACCAAGTTAATCGCTGAGAAAGAAAAACAGATTGCTGATCACCAGGTAAAAGTGGTGGAACTAAATAGAAAACTGGAGCAATTCCGGAATTCCTCTGCTATTCTTGATCACCTCGTTAGTGATCAAGGTTCCTCACCTAAGAGGGGAGGAATTGGTTACCATGAGGTTCCACCACCTTATAACCATAATTATACTTTCAATCCTAGTGTTCATGAATCTGTTTATTTTGTAGCTGATCAGACAGGTCCTGCTAAGGAAACTGGTAAAGTACCGGAAGTTAGTAAAGGCGAAACAAGTTCGCTTGTCTCAAAAGTTAAAATTTCTATTTCAAGTCCAGTCTCATCTGATTCAGATAAGTCATCCGAGTCGGGTAAGACAAAAGAGAAGGAAGTATTACCCACTAGTGGAGAAAAAGTTAAATCAACTAAAAGGAGTACTCCACTCAACCCATATGTCCCACCTTATGTGAGATGTACGGTTGGTAATACTGCCTCGACATCTAAAACATCTGCTGAAAAGAAAGCTGAACATAGGTGTTGTATTAGATGTAATCAAACAGGGCACCTTGTTGCTGATTGCCCTCTGAAGCAGCGTTTCAGAGAGGTGAGGCCCTCGAAAACTGAGACTAAGGTTTTTGGTAATCGTTCAAATGTTAAAAATGAAAATCATTCAAATTTGAGAGATAATACAGGTTTTCAAAGAAACACATCTCGGTTTTACACTACTAATAACCAAACCAAATGCTATAATTCTTTTGATTCTCTTAATGTGCGTGGGTTTGGTTGGCCTCACTATCAGTCTCCAAGGAGGTATCCTGTTAGGACTCGTGGAAATTTTTCTAATGCTAACTTTGGTCAGCCAAGGTGTGTGAGTTCTGTTAAGAAGGTTAGTCGACCCAAGACCAAGAGGTCTTGGGTCCCCAAATTTTAATAATCTCTTTTGTTTGTGCAGGAACAGTTGAACAGGGCGTCCAAAAATCTTTGGGTTGTGGACAGCGGCTGTTCCCGGCACATGACTGGTAACAAGGATTTATTACAAGATTTAAAACCTGTTCAAGGGGCAAGACTCAGTTTTGCCGGTGAGAGTGGAGGCAAAATAACTGGAAGAGGTACGGTAACTAACGGGAAGATGACGTTAGAAAATGTGAACTTTGTTGAAGAACTGAAGCACAATCTGCTGAGTGTGTCGCAGATTTGTGATAAACATTATACCGTACACTTCACGAAGACTGATGCGATTGTGTTGAAGCCTGGTTTCCAAATACCAGAGGAGTGGATAGTAATGAAGGCTCCACGTGATCGAAATACGTATATGATGGATTTAAGTTCAACTGAAATGTCAACGGAAGAATCGTGCCTTTTGACGAAAGCAAGCGAATCGGAATCTGAACTGTGGCACAGGAGAATGGGGCACATTCATCTTCGGAAGATGAACCATATTGTCAGACATGGGCTTGTGTTGGGTGTTCCCTTAAAAAGTTTCAATTTTGAAGACAAATGTCTTGCGTGCAAAAAGGGAAAGCAGCACAAGAAGAACCATCTAACCAAGAAAGTAAACTCAATTGCCAGTACACTAGAGCTGCTTCACATGGATCTCTTCGGTCCTGTGAATGTAAGAAGTCTAGGTGGTACAACTTATTGCTTGGTGATAACTGATGACTACTCACGATACTCGTGGGTATACTTCCTAAAATCGAAGGATGAAACGGCTCAACTGGTGAAGAATCTGATTACCAAAGTTGAGAACATTATGGATAAACGAGTGAAGTTCATCAGAAGTGACAATGGTTCCGATTTTAAAAATTTTGAAATGGAGATCTTCTGTCTGTCAAGAGGGATTGAACACCAATTCAGCGCTCCGTATACTCCGCAACAGAATGGAGTGGCTGAAAGGAAGAATAGAACTTTAATTGAAGGAGCCAGAACTATGCTGGCTGATTCGAAGCTTCCGGTGGTGTTCTGGGCTGAAGCTGTTTCTACAGCTTGCTATGTACTGAATAGAGTTTTAACGGTAAAAAGACTTAATAAAACATGCTACGAGCTTATGCATGGGAGAAAGCCAAATTTGTGTGGACTTGAAGCTTTCGGGTCCCCGTGTTCAATTTTAAAGGCACATTCAAAGTTTGGTGAAGCAGCCGCTGAAGGAATCTTGGTCGGCTATGAAGTTGGGACTCCCAACAGGCGTGTCTTTAATACAACGAACGGCAAGGTTGAGGTGGTATGTAACACCGACATTACGAGTTACAGATCGCCAAGACCGAGCATCGGACCTCCTGGGATTTTCGACTATGATAGGCTCTTCAAGTCTTTTAACATACCTGATTTGTTTTGTACAGAAGAAGAAGAACGTGTTGCTACGAAGATGATTCTAGATGAGGAGGAAAATTTGGCACATAGACAGCTATTTGAGGATGGTCAACCTTCCTCATCAAATTCTATCGATTCCCCTGCTGTCTCTCCTGAAGAAGAGTTTATCAATCCATTTCACTCTCAGCCAGAAACAACCATTGATGAGCTCTCTTCTAATTTAGAAGATAATTTCTCGGTGCTGTTCCGACCACGAGAATTCACATAAATCACCCTTTGGAGAATGTTATAGGTGATGTGTCCTCCGGTGTACAAACCAGAAGTAGCTTGAATCAGCACACCTGTGTTTATACAAGCATTAAGGAAACGGGTATAATGAACGAATGTTTGTACTCATGCTTTATTAGCCAGATTGAACCGAAAAATTACCAAATGGCTCTTAAGGACAGCTCGTGGGTCGAGGCCATGCAAGAAGAGTTGGCTCAATTTAAGAAGATGGAAGTTTGGACTTTGGTTGAAAAACCAAGGAATGTGCATGCGATAGGCACAAAATGGGTGTTTAAGTGCAAGAGAGATGAAAAGGGGATTATTATAAGAAACAAGGCGAGGCTGGTCGTTAAAGGTTTCAATCAGCAAGAGGGGATAGATTATAATGAGGTGTTCGCTCCGGTGGCCAGGTTGGAAGCGATAAGATTGTTTTTGGCGTTTGCTGCTTTCAAGAAGATGAAAGTGTTTCAGTTGGACGTGAAGAGTGCGTTCCTCAATGGGAAAGTTGAAGAGGTTGTGTATGTTGAGCAACCTCCGGGTTTTCCTGACCTAGACTTTCCTGATCATGTATACAAGTTGAGCAAGGCGCTGTATGGATTACATCAGGCACCTCGTGCCTGGTATTCAACGTTATCGGACTACTTGCTAGAGAATGGTTTTGAAAGGGGTTTGATTGACAGCACACTGTTTGTGAAGAGAGATGAAAGTGACTTCCTGCTAGTTCAAGTCTACGTGGATGACATCATATTTGCTGCATCAAGAGTCTCCATGTGTCAGGAATTTGAGGCCGTAATGAAGAAAAGATTTGAGATGAGTGCCATGGGTGAACTAACGTTCTTTTTAGGTTTGCAGGTTGATCAAAAGAAGGATGGGATGTTCATTCATCAAACAAAATATGTTCATGATGTCCTCAAGTGCTTCAAGATGGAGGACTCTTCTCCATTTGACACTCCAATTTGCGTCAACCACAAGTTGGGAGCTGAAATAGACGGTGACGCAGATGTGGACCCAACTCAGTATCGGGCTATAATAGGTTCTTTGATGTATTTGACTGCTTCTAGGCCTGATAAAATGTTTGCTGTTTGTCTTTGTGCTCGTTTTCAGGCAAACCCAAAGGAATCTCACATGAAGGGTGCGAAGAGGATTTTGCGGTATCTCAAAGGCAAGCCGAAGCTAGGGTTGTGGTACCCGAAGGGAGGAGACGTGGAACTGGTTGCTTATACGGATTCTGATTATGTAGGGTGCAATCAGAGTCGGAAATCGACAACAGGAGGATGCCAGTTTCTCGGTAGAAGATTAGTTTCCTGGCAGTGCAAGAAACAGACATAAGTCGCAATCTCTACGTGCGAAGCTGAATATATGGCAGCATCCAACTGCTGCTCTCAGGTTTTGTGGATTCAGCAACAATTGCGCGACTATGGTCTGAATTTCTTACTCACTCCTATTTTAATTGATAACACTGCTGCCATCTCAGTAATTAACAATCCCGTGAAACATAGTAAAACTAAACATATTGACATTCGTCATCATTTCATACGGGATTGTGCTGAGAAGAAACTGATTAAGGTCGAAAAGGTTGATACGCTAGAAAATTTCGCTGATTTATTTACAAAAGCGTTTGATAAATCCAGATTTCAAAACCTAATTGAGCTGAACGGGATGATCAATCCCGAGTAACCATGTTTTTATTGTGTTTTAAAAAAAAAAAAAAAAAAAAAAAAACGTCACTATTGCTGAAAATTAGTCGGTTACCTCAGTTTGATGGACATATCCTCGGATATGTTTTGGTCCTCATTTCTACTTGTAGAGAATGAGGGTCGCCATTAACCAGACGACTGAAAGTGACCGGGGCGGTTATGATGTGTTTTCTTTCTGTCGCTGAAAATTAGTCGGTCATACTTAGTTAGAAGGACACATACTTGTATGTGGTCGGTCCAGTTGATCCATTGGATCTTCAGGATTGCCGTTTACCTGAAGACTTTGACGTGATCGGGGCGATTGAAGTCAAAATTTTTTGTAGGAAATGAAATTACTTTTCAAGTCTACTACTTCGTATGAAGTACCTTTGCTATGTTAAACGGAAAATTGATCCAACCATGGAAAATGATAGATATACTAACTTTGTGTGCTTAACTAGTGAAGTTATTAGGCTTAAAAGGCTTTAGGACAATCATTGTATGTCATGGTAACTTTTTATGGTGCGTAAAAGTAGATGTGATACAAATTAAATTTTACTTGATTTTATGTGGAAACTCCTTAAGAGTTTTGCGTGTCTTCAAGTATTTCTTTCCGAATGATAGGCAGAAAAGTGATTACCCTGTCATACACGAGACCATGTGTGTTCTGATTCCCGTGAAGAAAGCGTTTCAAGACACTGCAGTGATCCAGATTCGAGACTTGCAGTTAATTTCTACTTTGAAGTCTATGTCGTTTAAAAAAAAAAAAAAATTTTTGAAGTTATTGTAACATATTAGTGATCATAAAATCAAGACTTCTCTATCTTAGAGTAAGAAGAAGAACGGGAACCAGAAGAAGAGTACATACAAGTTAATCAGACACTATGGGTCGAAGTCAACTCAGGGTGACTTGGGGAAAGCCAAATACGCTTTGAGGAAAGATAGGAGGCATCAATATTTCTGAGTTGTTGCCCACTTAAATTTTGAGGTTTAATCGAACCTAACTCGTATCACAGAAACGATGAAAACCACTTTAAGTTATACCTGCTTACAACCTGTCTCTATATGTCATAATACAGCTAAACACGGATCTATGTGACAGTCACGTATTTAGTATGATTCCTGTTCGGATTTTTTCTAAAACGTAGCAGTCCCTATCGAGACTGAAATTTGATCCCTTATACTTTACATTTTTAAGTTTTTGTACTTAGATAGTTTTATGATTGTTTATCTGGTTACTTAGAATTGATCATGTTGTTTATTTCTTAAAGGATAGTTTTTCACTTAATTGACAACTGTTAAAATCTTAAGGGTTAAATTTTGAAATTTTAGGCGATGTTGTTGAATAGGCGAAGTTGTGAATAACTTCGCCTAGGCGAAGTTATCCGTAACTTCGCCTGTATAACAGAGCCTCTATATAAAGGATTTTAAGGTTCAAACTGTTCATCAGAAATAACAGCGAAGTTATCCGAAATTTCCGGCGAACTTATATCTTTTCCGGCGAACTTGATTCGTTTCCGTTTCGATCCTTTTTCTCAGTTTCATTCTTAGATTCAAGGTGTGTGTTATCGATTAACCGTATATCCAAAGACAGTGGTGCTTTTCTTAGATCGTTTTGAACGGTTTCGTGACCTCGGTTCGGTGACCTTTCAAAACCGAGATTTACAAACTTGTGTTACGTGTTCATGGACGATCTTTTCATCTAACCATCCGTATTATCATGTGTTAGAGTCTCCTGGATCGTCAATCTTTGCCGAAACATCGGATTCCGGCTGTTAGAATCTTAACAGTCGCCGATTCAGTTCAGGCGAAGTTAGGGTTTCGGCGAAGTTATCCGCAACTTCGCCTGACGATTAATTTCGCCTGAGGCGAAGTTATCCGCAACTTCGCCTGAGGCTTAATTTCGCCTAACCCTTATCTTCGCCAGAGGCGATGTTGTGAAAAGGCGAAGTTATCATTAACTTCGCCCATACCATTTTACTTAAAATTAATTAGACGAACTTAAAGATGAAGCGAAGTTGTTCCCAACTTCGCCTCAGCTTTAACTTCGCCTATACAGGTTTGTTCACAACTTCGCTGCTGGTAATCAAGCGAACTTGTGTACAACTTAAACGTTTATCTAACTTGGTTCGTTTAGTGCAGATATGGCTGCTGTTGGAGGTGCAGGAGGTGCAGGTGATGACGGTGATGATCACAAACAGTTCTTCCCAGCTCATAACCAATTCATAACACTCGACCCAGATGCAAAGGGAGTGGAGGACTATAGGGAGATAATTACTTTTCTCCTGCGCTCAAGGATATATCATGCAATAACCACTACACTGCCTATTTCCCTACCGAATATTGAAGACTTTTGGGAAACGGTAGAGTACGATTGCCGGGTTGAGCCCCCGGTTATGCGAGCCACCGTAAACGGTCAAGGTGTTCAGTTTTCCTCTGAACACATACGGGTGGCGTTGCAGTTTGGTGAAGAAACGAGGGATGACCCAACGGAATTTGTTGCACCATTCCGTGATGGGGCGTTCCTCAGGATGGGATATTCTGGTCTCTTAGGGGACACTCAACGGAGGAAGGGATTTCTTTTAGATCAGTGGCGCTTCCTGATGCACGTCATGATCGTATGTATGTCAGGACGGAAGGCAGGCACTGATGGAATGGGTGCGACAATGCAGTCTGCTATGACTGCATTGACTTATAATAAAAGATATTCTTTCAGCCAGATGATCTTTTACGAGATCGATCGGCAACGAAGGGCTGTGGCGCGTGAGCGGTTTACTATGTATCCTCGATTCCTACAGATGATTTTCAATCATGTGGCTCCGACGCTGCCTCAACGACGCCCTATTCGATACGTTGAAAGTGTGACAAAACGTATCTTTGCACAGTGTCGCACTTCCAGCGCACGAAGCAAGCCTGAGCTGCGTCCCAGGCATACTTCGCTCTTTGGGTACCTTATAAACCCGGAGTATGTGCCTGCGGCAGGGGACGAGTTCAGAGACCCAAGACCACAACAAGCGGCAGCACCCCAGGCTGTATCAGCTGCGCCTGCTGTATCTGCTGCTGTGTCAGCTGCTGAGATTGACCTTGATGACATGTTGGGAGGCCATGGAATGTTTGATATGGACCGAGTTGATCCTCAAGAGAATATTCAAGTCTCGGGTCCACAGGCTGACTTTGATGATGTGATGGAAGAGGCTAGACGGATGATGGTTACGCATGAGAGAACGGTTGGTAAACAAAAGCGAATTGTTGATGACGACGACGAGGAAGATGATGAAGAAGAAGTTGTGCAGCTGGTGAGGAAGCGTTCACGAAGGGAAACGACAGGTATGGGTGTAGGAGCTGGAGAGACTTCACGGTTGGTACGTTTTGCTCCACCTGCCCTATCTGGTATGTCCTTTGTTCCTACCTCTGTGCAGGTATCGAGTACAAGCGCTACGGTTGCTCCCGTAGTGGCTACATCGTCGGCTGACATTCCATCGTTCACGGCCGTCCAAACGTCAACGCCAGCAATTGTGTCTCTACCACCTCAAACGCATACTCCATCGGTGGTAGTAGCAAGATTTGTCGAGTCTACGGTCACCACTACTGCAGGGTTATCGGTTACGGTACCACCTGCGGACACGCCCACTTCAGACTCGGAACGAATAGCTTCACTAGAGCGGATTGTAGCTGAGCAGTCCAAGACTATACAAAGCCTAGTGGAAGCAAATCAACTGCAGGCATCCCTCCTGGCTGAGCACGGGAAAATTATAGATGCCTTGAAGGCGTTCTTGGCATCTCAGGGGGAGATGAGCTGTAGAGGAGATGAGCTGAGGACCAAAAGAAGAGAAGATCAAGACGATGATCCCAATGCACCGGAAGGTGCAGGTGGTGAGTTGCCAAGAACTACTATAGCTCTTGGGGCTTCCACAGCTGAGGGGGAGTCTGCATCTGGTGATGATGTGGTTGAGGCTGGTGATGATGTGGTTGCGGTTGGTGATGATGTTGAAGATGTTGATGATATGCTTGATGCGCTGAAAGAGATAGACGATATGTTAGAGGATGATGAGTTGATGAATGAAGATGATGTTCTGCCAATCGATGAGATTGAAAAGATTGGTGCAGAAATTGTGGTTGAGAATGTGATAGAAGAAGGATAGATTGTTGAAGAAAATGTAGAGCATGAGATCCCTGTGGTTGAACAGTCGACTATATGTGAAGATGCTGCAGTTGACAACACTGAGTGGGAAGATCAGCCAAACTGGAAGGAAGGCTGCGCTCAGTGGTTTGTAAAGACGAAGAAACCAGCAGTACCGACGATGTTCAAAAAGTCGTATAATATAAAGGGATATGCAGAATCAAAGAAGGGAATCATATGCTGGTTGTACGATGAAGAGTTGAAGTTATTTGTGATCAAACGTTACGACGGCATTCAGTACTTCAAGAAGATGTTGAGATCCCTGAATACCTTACCGGAGTGTGGGGTGAAAGACTTAGCGAGACTGGGGCTGATAAACAGAAGTGACGATAACATGGCGAGAGTAATTGGGAAAATTGTTTGGAAGGAGGCCATTAGAGATAAAAAGTTTGAACTTCTGAAGCCTCAGAAAGGGAAGTTAGTAGAGGACAAGGATAGAGGGATGAGGGCAGACGGCAAACCATTGATGGTTATGAAGTATAAACCAGTCCGTCATTTAAAAGAAGTGCCGATGAAGGTGATGCCCAAGAACGTCTTGAAAGACTTGAAGTGGTGGTACGTGGATTGTGAAACTGCTGAAGCGGTCATGGAGGATGAAGATGAGCAAGAGATCATGAGAGTGTATGATCCTATGCACTTAGTCAATCTGCCTCAAGCTGACTTGCAGGTACTACATGCTAAGAAGATTTTCTACATTCCTGCTTGGAAAGAGGAAGCTAAGAAGTACCAGAAGTTGGTTTCTGTATGTTTTAGACAGGGAGTGCATGCTTGAAGAGATGATGAGAGAAGACGAGAGATTACAAGACTCAAGCTTTGAAGATCAAGATATGAAGCTACTGCCAAGGGGGAGTCTGTTGGTACATAAATGTCAGTAGTTCATAGTCTAGCGTTTGTAATCGAGTCTGTAATGTAATTATGTTTAAGTTTATGTTTATGTATGTAAGCGATGTTATCAACAAGTTCGCTTAGGCGAACTTGTTGAACAAGCGAAGTTGTTGACAAGTTCGCCTAGGCGAACTTGTTCAATGAGCGAAGTTATAGACAACTTCGCCTGAGGCGAAGTTGTCGTGTATTTAAGTAACCTACGGGTTTACGAGAAATGTAGTTGGTCAGTTAGCGTTTTGGTTATTCACGTGTAATCCAGTAGTTCAGTGAACGTGTCGAGAGTCTGTAATAGACGTGTTTCCAGTTATATTCTATAACGTGTTCGTTTATATCGCGTGTGTTTGTTTTACGTATTCTACGCTCGTATCTACCCACACAGGGATTCCGCACCTGCGTAGATAGCGATATCCCGTGTAAGATCCGTCCTGGAACCTACAGAACCCGAGTACAGTGAGAAGGCAGAACCAAGCACAAGCATCAACTTCCAACGCAGCTAAGGGACGCGCGTTTGTATTAGGACCGGGTGAAGCGCGTCATGATCCGAATGTGGTGACAGGTACATTCTTAATTTCGGGTCAGTATGCTTCAGTTTTGTTTGATACGGGCGCTGATAGAAGTTTCGTATCTGTTAATTTCTTACCTTTAGAAAATATGCCGGTTAGTGAACTAACAAAACCATATACTATAGAACTCGCTAACGGTAAGTCTATACTTGTTAACCAAATAGTCCGAGACTGTTCCCTTATCCTAAACGACAACCCATTCCTTATTGATTTACTTCCAGTAGAATTGGGAAGTTTCGATGTTATAGTCGGTATGGACTGGCTATCTAAGTATATAGCTGAAATTGTCTGTAAGGATAAGACCGTTAGGATACCTCTTTCGAATGATGAAGCTATGATTGTTCAAGGTGAGAAATCTGGTACGGTACTGCCTCTCATATCTCAACTTATGGCATTGAGATATTTACGCCAAGGTTGTACTTTATACTTGGCGAGCGTAACAGTTAAGGAACCCGAGGAAAAACGAATGGAAGACATCCCAGTGGTACACGAGTATTCAGATGTATTCCCCGATGAGTTGCCTGGTTTACCACCGACCCGACAAGTAGAATTCCATATTGACTTGATACCAGGAGCAGCACCCATTGCTAAGGTACCTTATCGACTTGCACCTTCTGAAATGCAAGAACTGTCCAACCAGTTACAAGAATTACTGGACAGGGGTTTTATTCGCCCTAGTTACTCACCGTGGGGAGCACCAGTGTTGTTTGTAAAGAAGAAAGATGGGAGTTTTCGAATGTGTATTGATTATCGGGAATTGAATAAAGTGACTATAAAGAATAGATACCCCTTACCTCGAATTGATGACTTGTTTGATCAGCTCCAAGGTGCGAAGTATTTTTCAAAAATTGATCTTAGATCTGGTTATCATCAAGTAAGAATTCAGGAAGAAGACGTACCAAAAACAGCTTTCCGAACTCGGTATGGTCACTATGAATTTTTGGTTATGCCGTTTGGGTTGACAAATGCACCTGCAGTGTTTATGGACCTCATGAACCGAATTTGCAAACCTTACCTTGACAAGTTTGTGATAGTGTTTATCGATGACATTTTGATATACTCGAGAAGTAAGGAGGAACACGAACAACATTTGCGGGAAATCTTAAAATTATTGAGGCAAGAAAAGTTATACGCAAAGTTGTCCAAATGTGAGTTTTGGCTACAAGAAGTACAGTTTTTGGGACACATTGTGAACCATCAAGGGATCCATGTAGACCCAAGTAAAATTGAGGCCATTAAAAATTGGCAAGTGCCTAAGTCACCAAGAGAAATTCGTCAATTCTTAGGACTAGCCGGGTATTATAGAAGATTCATTGAAAACTTTTCAAGTATTGCACAACCTCTAACCCTCCTAACTCAAAAAGATCGAGCATATGAATTGGGAGAAGAACAAGAAATGGCCTTCCAAACGTTAAAACAGAAGTTATGTGAGGCTCCAATATTAAGCCTTCCAGATGGAACTGATGAATTGGTGGTATATTGTGACGCATCTCGTAAAGGTTTAGGATGCGTACTGATGCAAAGAAAGAAAGTAATAGCATATGCTTCCCGACAATTAAAAGTTCATGAAAAGAATTATACGACCCATGATTTGGAATTGGGAGCAGTTATCTTTGCATTGAAGATTTGGAGACATTACTTGTATGGCACTAAATGTACCATCTATACTGATCACAAAAGCCTACAACACATATTCGATCAGAAAGAGCTAAACATGAGACAAAGGAGATGGGTAGAACTGTTAAATGATTATGATTGTGAGATTAAATACCATCCGGGTAAGGCCAACGTAGTAGGTGATGCTTTAAGCCGAAAAGACAGAATCAGACCATTAAGGGTACGAGCACTCGGAATGATTGTTCAAAGTAGCCTAACCGAACAAGTTCGCGTTGCACAAGATGAGGCCTTGAAGGCAGATCAGCTAGAAAAAGAAGGACTACATGGAAATGAAAGGAATTTTGAAAAGAAAATTGATGAAGTATATTATTACAAAAACCGGGTCTGGATTCCAACACTTCATAAACTCCGGAAGCTGATACTTGATGAAGCACACAAATCCAAATATTCTATTCATCCAGGTACTGATAAGATGTATAAGGATGTTAAAGAATTTTACTGGTGGCCTGGTATGAAAAAGGATATAGCCGTGTATGTAAGTAAATGTGCAACATGTGCAAGGGTAAAGGCGGAATATCAAAAACCATCGGGAATGTTACAACAACCCGAAATCCCACAATGGAAATGGGAACAAATTACCATGGACTTTGTGACACACCTTCCTAAAACCTCTCGAGGACACAACGTAATTTGGGTAATTGTGGACCGGTTAACCAAATCCGCACACTTTATTCCCATCCGTAACAACTACACCACCGAAAAACTCGCTCAAATTTACATCGATGAAATAGTATCTCGACACGGAGTACCTCTTTCGATTATTTCCGATCGAGACAGTCACTTTACTTCACATTTCTGGCAAGCAGTACAAGAAGCCTTGGGAACCCGAATCGACCTAAGTACGGCTTACCATCCCCAAACCGATGGTCAATCCGAACGAACCATCCAAACCTTAGAAGATTTACTTCGTGCTTGTGTACTGGACTTCAAAGGGAATTGGGATCAACACCTCCCACTCATTGAATTCTCTTACAATAACAGTTATCACAGTAGTATACAAGCAGCACCTTTTGAAGCTCTATACGAGCGAAAATGTAGATCACCACTATGTTGGACAGAAGTGGGTGATACTCAAATTTCAAGATCCGATTTAATTCAGGAAATCACCGATAAGATTCACCAGGTTAAACAAAAATTGAAAGCTGCTCGTGACCGACAAAAGAGTTATGCCGATGTTCGCAGAAAACCGTTATCTTTTGAAATAGGTGATAAGGTATTTTTAAAAGTATCGCCATGGAAGGGTGTTATAAGATTTGGAAAGACTGGTAAACTAGCCCCCAGATACATCGGACCTTTTGAGATTGTCGCAAAAATTGGTCCCGTAGCTTACCGATTAAAACTACCCTTAGAACTGAGCACTATTCATGACGTGTTTCATGTATCGAATCTGAAAAAGTGTTTGACTGATGAAACGACAATAGTACCACTGGAAGATGTTCAGATCAACGAAAAGCTCAACTTCGTAGAGGAACCGGTAGAAATTGTAGACGGGAAAACCAAACAGTTACGACACAACAAAATTTCATTGGTAAAAGTTCGGTTGAATTCAAAACAAGGACCCGAATATACTTGGGAACGAAAGGACGAATTCCGAAAGAAATACCCACACCTGTTCCCTAGAAAACCGATGACACATTAAATTTCGAGGATGAAATTTCTTAACGGGGGGAGAATGTGACATTCATGACGAAACGAGGTACACTATATTCATTACGTAACAAGTAAACGATAAATCGGTTAATTCGTAGTGCTTAAACGAGTAACCGACCGATACTAATTATGACCCGTATACATACTGAGGGGTCATATACGAGTTATATATATGTTATAGAGGCTAACATATTGATATTTAGGCCCCAGTACGTTTAAAACTCCTTAAACGAAAAAGGTTTCGTTTATCGATACGCTATAAGCTTAAACGCAATCGTTAATATCAAAACAAGCATTGTAGCATCCGTTAAGCCGAAAAAGATTTATAAAACACTTATATGACATGTTCTAAGCAATCCGTGAAAATATTTTGGAATTTTACAACGAGTCAGTACGTTTTTCTTATTTTACAAAAATAAGCTGAAAAACACTCGTTTTTGCGCTATTTCTCACACCCGAATTAATTTTCTTGCGAAAAACCGAACCCGAACTAAATTTGAAGTGGGCTTTTCATGTTTGGGCTTGTATAATCAGAATTAATGGTCAAAATAGCCCATTAAGGGCCCTCCAAGGTTCCGATCGCCAGCCACCCTACACCACATTTTTTTTATATAACTTACACCTTAAGTCTTTGTTATTCATTCTAACTTACAAAATTTTGAACTCCAAGCAGCTCCAACTTCTGCTCTATCAACTCTCCTTCAAAACCCTAAGGTAAGATCAAGTTTTATGAAAATTTAACTAAGTTTGATTCATATAATTAACTTATAAACATGTTTTAGTTAGTTTTAAACATGTTTAACCATCCAAAAACCCTAAAAATCAAGTAAAACCATGTTTTGATGTTAAACATATTTACAAACCAGGAACATATACTTTTTTGGTCAAAAACGCGGATTAGAACATGAATACAACGTTTTTACGGTTAGAAAGTTCGGTTTGAACCGAAAACCGAAACCCTAATTATCAAGGCTGTTACATGGATAATTTATGCTTGGTTTGATGTTATATGATATGTAGATATACTAAGTTTGCAACCCGAGACCCGGAGAATCGTTTAAACTAGCAAAATTCATCGAAAACCGACAAGGTAAACCCGTAACACTCGTTTAGGTGCTGTTTAGTATTAGGTTGTGACGTGCTTGTTTTTAGCTTGTGAAAACTTTCAGGGACATTAGGGATCATATAAATGAGTCCCTGTTCAAATTTGGTAATTTTTCGATAAACGGAGAATATTTGATGAATTTATTTCCATTTATGAGCGTTTATTTGGGAAAAATAGCTAAACATATTGAAAAATTATGAAACTTGGTTTTGGAGTTTAATATGTGATGGTAAGATCACTGGTAAAGTTTGGGAATCATTGGAAATGCCTAAGTATGGTTTGTGCAATCATGGTTTAACCGAATTTTAACAGCCGAAAAACGCACAAAAAGGCATTTTTTCAAAAGATTTAGGTTCTGGAAATTTTTCAGGGGCTATGTAATAACATTTAGGCCATTTGTAAAAATTATCGGATTTTTCGGAGGTCGTTTGATATAAACGGGCCATTTATTACACGATTATAACCTATTAAATGAATTTTTATAAATAAATAATTAATCATAAAATTTCTGAAAATATTTTTATAAAATTCTCCATGTTTTAATGTATTTTTACAAAAATTTACATAATTTATATGTAAGTACATATTTAGTTATGATTAATCAAAGATTTAAATTATAATTGTTTTAACGAAACCGGCAGTTTTGTGTTTAACGGACTGACTGGTATGTCAAAATGTCAAAAGTGGTCAAATATCATATTTTTGAATGATATTGATAAAAACGAACTTTTTACGAGAATTCCGGACAAATCGGGTGGATTATGCGCGTTTTGTATAATCAAACCCGTGTGAAAACGGAAACGAACCCTGCAATCAAACCAGACACCGAAACCTTAAAATTCTTTCATAAATCAAATCATTTTATCAATCAATATATTTACTTAAGTTTTATGTGATCTTACCTAATCTCGAAACGTATAAACGATCAACTGAGCTAGGCTCAGGAAACGGTGAAACTGAGCCAAATCCAGTTTTAAACATTTCATAGTATACAACGTCACAATCTAAGACTATGGTCATGTTCTGGGCCTAACAGCTATACCCAGATTATCTATACAGCCCGACTTAGCTTGAATACTGTACTAGTATTAACAATACAATACCGTTTATAGGAATCAGGCTATAAACGAGGCATCTGGCTTATTGATACATAATTTCTGTGCGAACTACGATAAGGTGAGTTTCACGACCCCCACTTTCTAAACTGTTTTACGAACTTTTGGGGTGAAAAGCATGTTTACATATACTTATATACTTGCAAACGTGTGATGATGTGCATTATCTAAGTACTAACACTTGACAAGTCCCCACAAACACAAGTGATTAACTTCGTGCCGGTGACGTGTGGATAGTACTATCGGTTTGACAAACCCAACTGACAGAGCCGGAGGGGTATGCCGGAACATATGTAAACCCAGTTGCACATTGTCATTATATTTTTACATACTGCTATGTGGTGTTAGACATAGTACATACTTGGGGCAAAGTGGCTGTTAAATACCAACGGGAGTGCATGGGCAGTGGAGGCCATGTGTTTTAGCTCGTTTCGGTTTCACTTGTGGCTTAGTATAATACGTCATACACATACATATATACATACACACTGTAAACTTTACGAACTCATGTACTGATTTCATTGACACTCGTGAAACTTGAAACTCACCAACTAGACGTAGTTGACCCGTTTTAACATGCTTTTCAGGTAAAGCAAAAGTGGAATGATTTGCTTACATGCTTGGTGTTAGAAGGAAAGTTGAATAGCTGTGAATAGACGCTGATATAATACTGTATAAGAAGCTCGTAAACCGGTTATGTGTTTTTCACCTAGTTTGTAAACATAGTACCTACTAATGTAATATGATGTAATTTAGCTGTTGAATTTCTTTATAAACAATGTGGTTGATACCAGTGTTATCTGTTACATTCCCGTATTACGCTTCCGCAACTACCTAGTCGGGGTGTGACAATCAAAGATCAATGGATCTACATAAATACTCATAATCAAATGAAACATTCCAAAAAAAAAAATTAATGATAATTGCATACCTTCCACAGTATCGATGCGATTGGCAAGATTGTACTGGGCTTCTTAGGGCGATGAATATTTCGTTTTTTCTTTGATGGCCCTGCCTCAGCATCCGCAGGCGTCACGCCTGTTTGGTTCCTTAAAGTTCTCTTCTTCTCTAATTCTGCCAATAATTGGGAGATAGAAGAAGACTCATGTATATCGACATCGGATTCTTTCTCCTCTTGCGAGGAGGAGAAACAGGAACCATCATCATCATCACTCGATAATAAAGTGGTGATCATCCCATTAGAGGTAATAGCAATAAGTGGATGAGGATTAAAAACGTACGCACATGTCTCAAAGGTGGCGTTAGAAACAATAGGTTCAGCTCGCACCTTCTTCGGAAAAAGGAAACGAAACTTGGTTTTCTCAAGAATAGGTAGGTCCCCGGCATCTCGAATGCTGTGTCGGACGCAACCTCTATCCTCAAAAAGGGCGTTAAGCATAGAGCTTTGACCTGAAAAGATAAGGAGGTTAATCACGAAATACTCCAAAAAATAAGAAAAAACAAACAGAGGTCACTTACGTTCATTCAAGTCTACAAAAATGGGCTCCATAAATTCTGTTGGTCACAAACGACTCATGCCTGCCCACACTAAAGCTTCCTCCGGCAAAGCCCGCATGGGTGTTGGTTCCATCGTGAGTACACGTTACCATTCCTGACCTTCATGATTAGCGGTAACAATATCAGGATGGGCAGAATTCACCGGACGGCGAACCATGTTTAACGGCACCACGTCGTCAGAAATCCAAAAGAACTTATTCCGCCAATCTTTAGATACCTTTTCAACTTCATATCCGATGCTTCAGTCAGAAAATCCCTGACACGTATACCAACCATTACGAATGGCAAGACGGTAAAAAACCGGAAATCAATCAATATGTGGCACCATGTCACGTGCTATGCATACGAATTCATAATGTCGAATTCACATCATAGCACGAGGATGCAATTGAGATAAATGGATTCCATAGGCAGTTAACACCTTCTGAAGGAATCTCGTTATGGGTCAACGGTAGTTCCCATGAACAAAATAATCGGCATACAAAGCCATTTCCTAGAAGGTGGGAAACTGGCTATAGAACCGATAGAAGGAAACTCTGGCTCCCACTCGGGTGGGATACCATACATTTCCAATAACTTTTCATATTCTGAGTAGCCCCATGCAATTTCTATCTCATCAACTTCAGTTTGAAAGTTCGACATTTTAGGAAGACCTAAGGAGGATATATAAGAAAGATTCGATACTTTATCAGAGAAAAAGCAAAAAGGATGTTCAGGAAAATCAAAGGCGATAAAGCTTCAATAGGAAGTTCTCTCTTCCTTTTATACCCATAGCAATTAATGCGATGGGATATGAACAGTGGAGAAAGAAGATCATCGCCCAGTTAGTGATTGCCACGTCACGCGGGAAATTCGAAAAAGAGAAAAAGCTGCACAGTCGGGTACACTGACAGCCGTAAAAAACGTCCCATCATCTATTCACGCGCCTGCGAGTGGGGAACTTGTCCTTTTTTCATGATTATCCATACCAACAGAAGATATTTTCACTTAAACTTCGAAATTCAAAAATCCCCAAAATTCACTAGAGTCCAAAATTTCACCCGCATAAAGATTTCACACGGAAGATACACTGGACTGGGGGGCTTGTAGAGGTAGGGTACAAGACCCAAATACCCTTAAGTACCACCTGCGGGTCACAAAGAATCCTCTTATAAGTCACCCGCGGGACACATGGACCACCCACATATCACGAATGAGGAGGAACGTCCTTACAACACACGTGGAAGCATCCTAGCATCCTCAAAAGTCATTCGCAGGACAGGATATCTGTCCGCCTAAACATCCGAAAGATAATGCCAGCGGGACAGCTGTCATCACTCAAATACTCTCTAGAAGAAGGTTCATGACTCTTACTTGGGGAATACGTGACTAAACAGCCAATAAATAAAGGACACCTGGCCAGTTTGTTATAACCGTGCACAGGCCAGGGTGTAATCCATTCTATCATTGGGTGACGCATGTCCAGGTTGTTATACCCATGCAAATGGGACGTATAGCTCAACCTATCACAAGAGGACACGCGTTCAGGCAGTTATTGAAGATCTTCTAGAAGAGGACAGCTGGCTCAATCATCTTCCTACATCCTTCGTCGATAAATATCTTGTCAATCGGTATGAGGTATTCATTCATTCACTCACTTGCATTCTGACTACACTTAGTCTGTTTACTTCAGTACTTTCTCCATTTACGAACGTTACTGATTCTCACGCCGGAGGGTGGTTACAAGAAGACCCCCCTCTTGTCCTTCCTGTAACGAGACTGTAGGTTCCCAGCCGGATCTACACAGGAGTATCTCGTAACACGAGGGTGCGGAATCCCCACGTAATACAATACGAGCGTAATATATGTTATACGTTGAACCGAAACAAAAACACACGTTACAGTACTAATAAACACGTTTGTATTCCAACACTTCAACACGTGATCTCAATTATCACTTACACGTTCTGGAAAAACTTCTTATAAAACTAGCCGAAGTTGAGGTTTATATAACATCGACAACTTCGCCTAACAGACTAGGCGAAGTTGTCATAACTTCGCTTGTCTACAAGTTCGCCTACATCCAGTCGAACTTGTGTGACACAATATTGAAAACCAAAACAAACAATCTAACACGATTACAGACACATACAAAACACGAGATACTGAACTACTGACATTTGCACCATCAGACTCCCCATTGGCAGTAGCATCATATCTCTATCTTCATTCTCGTGTCGTAATCCCAAAAATCTCGTGTCATCCGTCTTCAAGCATGAAAGCCCTCTCTTACACAAACAGAGGCCACCCTCTGGTACTTCATGGTTTTATCTTTCCATGCAGGAATATAGAATATCTTCTTATCGTTTAGCACCTGCAAGTCAGCTTGAGACAAATTTACCAAGTGCATGGGATCATACACTCTAAGAATTTCTTGTTCATCTTCATCTTCCATAACCGCTTCAGCTGTTTGGCTATCAACGTACCACCACTTAAGATTCTTTAAGACATCCTTGGGCATTAACTTCATCGGCACATCTTTCAAACACCGAACCGGCTTATATTTCATCACCATCCAAGGTTTGCCATCAGCTCGCATTCCCCTTTCCTTATCTTCAACTAACTTCCCTTTCTGCGGCTTTAACAATTCAAACTTCTTCTCTTTCACATTTTCTTTCCACACAATCTTCCCAATTATTCTGGCCATATTGTCATCACTCCTATTAATCAATCCCAATTTAGCCAATCCTTCACCTCACACTCAGGAAAAGTATTGAGAGATCTCAACATCCTCTTAAAGTACTGAATCCCATCAAAGCGTTTAATCACAAATAACCTCAACTGCTCATCATACAGCCAGCAAATAATACCCTTCTTCGACTCAGCATACCCTTTGATATTGTAACTCTTTTTGAACATGGTTGGAACCGCTGGCTTCTTTGTCTTTACAAACCATTGAGCGTAGCCTTCTTTCCATCTCGGCTGCTCTTCACACTCAGACTCGTCTGACACATCCATATCTTGACTCATTTACCTTTTCAACGTCTGGAATATCATGTTATACACTGTCATCCACAATCTCACCTTCCTCTATCTCACTATCAATCACAATTTGTTCTCCTATCTTTTCAATCTCCTCAGTAATTAACACATCATCATCATCCACATCATCATCATCCACCATTTCCTCATCATCCACAACCACGACGTCTTCACCACCTGATCCAACTGCTGTACCAGTTGACTCCCCCTGAGATGTTGAAAACTGAAACGTATAACCAGTAGGAGGTGGCAAGGAAACTATCTCCGGAGCCGAAAACTGAAACGTGGTTGCTGGAACACCAAATGATGATGACGTTGTCACCACGGGAACACTGGAGGTTATTAGTACTGTCACAGACACATAAGCAGGAACCATAGTCCTACCAGATCACGAGGTGGAGAGAAACGAACCACCCTTGAGCTTTCACCAGCTCCAGAACCCTCACCAGTTCTGACCCTCTTCGATCGTCGTATCAACTGGTCTAACTCCTCCTCGAAGTCAGATTCACTGTCATCCGAGTCTTTCTTTCTATTGCCATGTATTCTTTCTTGTCTGACCAGAATCTGTTGTGCTTCAGCGATATCATCAGCGGAGGAGTCAAAGTCGGTTCTCTCAGAATCTGCTACAGATGTAGCTACCATCAAAACATTCACACCAGAAACCTCAGCTACTGGTGCTTGAACCTCAGCGGAGGATCAGTAGGCAATGCTTGCTGTACCACAGGTGGTGGTTGAGGAACATCAGCCTGTTGCGGTGCCAGGTCCCGAAATTCATCTCCAAGAGGAGCAATATAAGCGGGGTTCACCAAGTAACCAAACAATGAGTGTGCCGCGGATGAAGCTCTGGTTTGCTACGAGCGCTCGACGACCTACACTGCGCAAAGATTCTCTTACTTACACTCTCAACATAACGGATAGGACGTCGTTGAGGTAGCGTAGGTGCTACATGGTTCAAAATCATCGGTAAAAATTTCGGGTACATTAAAAATCTTTCACGAGCGACCGCGCGTCTCTGACGATCAATTTCATAGAACACCATCTGACTAAAGCTGTAGGGCTTGTTGTAAGTCAGGGCTGTCATAGTAGATTGCATCGTTGCCCCCATACCGTCAGTACCAGCTTTACGACCCGACATACACACAATCATCACGTGCATCAGAAAACGCCACTGATCCAGTAAGAATCCCTTTCGCCTTTGAGTGTCACCCAATGGACCCGAATAGCCCATACGTAGAAATGAACCATCTCTGAATGGAGCTGGAAAATCTGTTGGATCATCTGTAGTTTCAGCCCCGAACTGCAAAGCGGCCGTTATTTGATTTGCCGAGAATTGTACGACCTGATTGTTTACTGTAGCGTGCATAACCGGAGGATCAACTCTACAGTCATATTCTACCGTTCGCCAAAAGTCTTCAATATTTGGTAGAGAAATGGGAAGAGTAGTAGTGATGGCGTGGAGAATCCGTGAGCGAACGAGGAAGGAGATGATCTCGTGATAGTCATCGATACCACTGGCATCTGGATCCAAAGTGATATACATGTTGTGACCCGGAAAGAACTGTCAGTTGTTGTCTCCACCTTCGTCACCACCAGCTCCTGCTACAGCAGCCATATCTGCACAACAAACGGTCTAAATTAGAACAACGACAAAGCAGATCATAACTTCGCCTGTTACCATGAGCGAAGTTATGATAACATCTTATGTGCGGGAGAAGTTATCCATATGGCGAAGTTGAGTACAACTTCACCTTAACCCTAACTTCGCCTAATAACAAATGAGAACTGTTAAATAATATTAAGCAACAGGCGAAGTTAAACCTTAGGCGAAGTTGAGTATAACTTCGCCTAACCCTAACTTCGCCTGAGAACAACCAGACTAAATAATTAATTTAAAAATGAACAGGCGAAGTTATGCCTAGGGCGAAGTTGAGAACAACTTCGCCTAAACCTAACTTCGCCTGAATCTGAAACGGCGTATAATTTGTATCTGATCAAGGATTAGTTTGAAGAATTTGAGAATCAAAACATGAAGGGATAGTCCAATCGAGATCTTAGAGGACCAAATGGGTTACAAACACCTTAGAAACATGAAGTTTATCGGGTGTTAAAAGGGTTGCATGAACTAAGTTACGAATCGGACCAAAGAGGCTACTGATTAACACCATTAATATGAATTACAGGTTAAACCGATCCTTCACACCTTTAACAACGGACAAGAAATAGATAAAAAAGAGTTCGATTCAAGGATTAAGTTCGCCGAGGTTGGTTGTTTGGTTATAAGTTCGCTGGTGTTTGAAAGTTTGTTAAGAGTTTGACCAGTTGACCCCTTATATAGGTTTGAGAGTACTCAGGAGAAGTTAAGGTTAACTTCGCTTACCCTTAACTTCGCCCCTGAACAACTTCGCTCCTAAACCTTTCCAGTAAGTTCGCCTAACTTAATTTACAAAATAGGACCTTATAAATTTGATCAAAATGCAACTGTCTTTTAAGAACCAAGTAACCAAGTTTTAAACCACAAAACAAAATATGCAATGAAAATTTTAGCAATTAAATAAACGGGATCAAATTTCAGTCTTGACGAGAACCTGCATGTTTTAGAAAAGATCCAAACAGGAATCATACTAATTAAGTGGCTGTCACATAGATCCATGTTCAGCGGTATTATGACATAAAGAAACAGGTTGTAAGCAGGTATAAAACTTAATATGGTTTTCATCGCTTCTGTGATACGGATTAGGTTCAATTAAGCACAAAATTTAGATGGACATCACATGAGAGATTGTGATGCCTCCTATCTATTCTCAAAGCGTATTTGGCTTTCCCCAAGTTACCCCGAGTTGATCTCTACCCGTAGTGTCTGATTAAACAGTAAGTATATATCGATCTTTAGAGTCTTCTTCCCGATCTCCTTCTTGCCTCTTGATTGATATTTGTAACAACATAAGCTTCAGAAGGCTTAACAACATTTTTTTTAATACTAAAGATATAAATACAGCTTCAAATAATAGACAACTGCAAGTCCCGAATCTGGATCACTGCAGGTACTTGACACACCATCTTCTCAAGAATCAGAACACTCAAGGCTCGTGTATGACTGGGTAATCACTTTTCTGCCTATCATTTGGAAAGATGTATATGGAGACATGCACAACTCAGAATGATTCTCCACATTAAATCGAGGAGATTTAGTTTGTATCACTTCTACTTTTACGCACCATAGAAAGCTACCCTAACATACAATGGCTGTTTTAGAGTCTTTTAGGCCTAATAACTTCACCAGTTAAGCACACAGAATTAGTTTTTCTATCACTTTCCAAGGTTGGATCAATTTTCTTTAAAACATCGCATTGAAACTTCTTACGAAGTTATAGACCTGAAAAATTATATCATCTCCCTAAAAAAAATTAAATTCTATCGCCCCGATCAAGTCAAAGTCTTCAGGTAAACGGCTATCCTGAGGATCTAATGGATCAGCTGGACCGACCACATACGAGTATGTGTCCTTCTAACTAAGTATGAACGACTATTTTTCAGCGAAGGAATAAAAACCCATCATAAACCGCTCCGGTCACTTTCAGTCATCTGGTTAATAGCTATCCTCACTATCTACTAGTAGAAGTAAGGACCAAACATATCCGAAGATATGTCCTTCAAACTTAAGCAACCGAAATAATTTTAAGCGAGAGTGATGGTTTTTTTTTTTTTTTTTTTTTTTTAAGAAAACAAGGTTACTCGGGATTGGTCATCCCATTAAGCTCAACAAGATTCTGAAAACGGGATCGGTCAAACGCTTTAGTAAAAAGATCGGCAAAATTATCCAAAGAATCAACCTTTTCAAGCACAATTAATTTCTTCTCAGCACAATCCCGTATAAAATGATGACGAATGTCAATATGTTTAGGTTTGCTGTGTTTAACGGGATTGTTAGTTACTGAGATTGCAGCAGTGTTATCAATGCAAATAGGAGTTTGAGTGAAATTCAGACCGTAATCGCGCAATTGCTGTTGTATCCATAAAACCTGGGAGCAGCAGTTTGATGCGGCCATGTACTCTGCTTCGCAGGTGGAAATGGCTACTGAGGTCTGCTTCTTGCACTGCCACGACACCAATCTTTCTCCCAGAAACTGACATCCACCGGTTGTTGACTTCCTGTTCTGATTGCAACCTCTATAGTCAGAATCTGTGTAAGCTACCAAATCCAGTTCTCCCCCTTTCGTATACCACAATCCCAACTTAGGCTTGCCTTTGAGATACCGAAATATTCTCTTCACTCCCTTCATGTGAGATTCCTTCGGGCTTGCCTGAAAACGAGCACAAAGACAAACTGCAAACATAATATCAGGTCTAGATGCAGTTAGATACATTAAAGAACCTATGATTGCTCGATATTGGGTGGGATCAACGTCTTCATCACTGTCAGAATCAGCACCCAGTTTGTGATTGATGCAAACTGGAGTATCAAATGGAGTGCTATCGTCCATCTTGAAGCGTTTGAGCACATCCTGGAGATATTTTGTTTGATGAATAAACATCCCATCTTTCTTCTGATCTACCTGCAATCCCAAAACGAAAGTTAATTCGCCTATGGCGTTCATTTCAAACCTCTTTTTCATGACTGTTTCAAATTCCTGACACATGGCGACTTTTGATGCAGCAAAAATGATGTCATCCACATAGACTTGAACTAGTAGATAATCTCTCCCTTTTCTCTTGATAAACATCGTGCTATCGATCTTTCCTCTTTCAAACCCATTCTCAAGCAAATAATCGGACAAGGTTGCGTACCAGGCACGAGGGGTTTGATGTATCCCGTATAGAGCTTTACTCAGTTTGTACACATGATCAGGATAATCTGGGTCAGGGAATCCCGGAGGTTGTTCAACGTACACCACCTCATCGACTTTACCATTAAGGAAGACACTCTTCACATCTAACTGGAACACCTTTATCTCTTTGTGTGCAGCAAATGACAAAAATAGTCGAATTGCCTCCAATCTTGCCACAGGAGCAAACACTTCGTTGTTGTCGATTCCTTCTTCTGATTAAACCCTTTTACTACCAGCCTTGCTTTGTTCCGTATGATTATCCCTTTCTCATCACTCTTACATTTAAAAACCCACTTTGTACGAATAGCATTTACATTCTGTGGTTTTTCAACTAATTTCCATACTTCCATCTTCTCGAACTGTGCTAACTCTTCTTGCATGGCTTCGACCCACGAGCTGTCCTTTAGAGCCATTTGATAATTCTTCGGTTCAATCTGGCTGATGAAGCAGGTGTACAAGCATTCATTTATGATCCCCGTGTCTTTAATGCTTGCGTAAACACTTGTGTGTTCATCCAAACTCCTTCTTGTGTGAACACCGTCAGACAGATTACCTATCACGTTCTCCAAAGGCTGATTTGGGTGAATTCCAGTAGTCTGAACCAGACCGACTTCCAGATTGTTTTCTAAATTCGAAGAGAGTTCATCAATGGGTGATTGATGTTGAGAGTGAAATGGATTGTAGAATTCTTCTTCAGTAGAGGCAGCAGGAGTATCAACTACACTTGACGAGGAAGGTTGTCTTTCATCGTATCGCGGACGTTGCACAATATTTTCCCCCTCGTCATACAGAATCTGTGAAGCAATTTTCTCATTAACTTCTGCAAAATCCAAGTAAGGCACATTAAAAGATTTGAATAGTTTATCATAGTCGAAAGCTTCAGCGGGTCCCATGCTAGGCTTTGGTGATTTGTATCTCGTAATGTCAGTGTTACATACCACCTCAACCTTGTTGTTCGATAAATTAAAGACTCTTCTGTTCTCCAAACAACATATCCGACTAAAATACCTTCGTCGGCTTTCTCACCAAATTTTGAGTTTGTCTTTAATATCTAACATGAGGACCCGAAAGGTTCGAGACCATTCAAGTTTGGCTTTCTACCATGCATAAGATCATAACAAGTTTTATTTAATCTTTTAACAGTTAAAACACGATTAAGGATATAACAGGCTGTAGCAACAGCTTCAGCCCAAAACACCACGGGAAGTTTAGCATCTGCCAGCATGGTTCTGGCTCCATCGATCAGCGTTCTATTCTTCCTCTCAGCTACCCCATTTTGTTGCGGAGTATACGGAGCGCTGTACTGATGTTCTATCCCTTTCTGTAAGCAGAACATCTCCATCTGGTAGTTCTTGAACTCTGTACCATTATCACTCATGATGTACTTAACCTTTCTCCCAACAATATTCATAACCTTAGTAATCAAGTTAATTACCAACTGAACTGTCTCATCCTTTGCCTTCAGAAAGTATACCCAAGAGTATCGAGAGTAATCATCGGTTACAACCAAGCAGTATGACGTTCCTCCTAGGCTCTTTACATTCACGGGAACAAAGAGATCCATGTGAAGTAGGTATAGGGTACTGACAATTGAGTTAACCTTCTTGGAGTGATGAGGTTTTTTGTGTTGCTTTCCCTTCTTGCACGACAAGCATTGATCTTCAAAGTTAAAATTCTTCAAGGGAACACCAAGCGCCAGCCTATTCTTGACAATGTAATTCATTTTACGAAGATGTATATGTCCCATTCTTCGATGCCATAACTCTGACTCAGACTCAGCTGCCTTTGACAGAAGACATGATTCTTCTGTTGTCATCTCATTTGACCTCATATCCATTACATACGTGTTCTTTTCTATTGGAGCTCTCATCACCACCCATGCCTCTGGTATCTTGAAACCAGGATAAAGGACGATTGCTTCGTTTTTAGTAAAATGCACCGTGTATTCTTTGTCACAAATCTGAGATACACTCAACAAGTTATGCTTAAACTCTTCCACAAAATTCACCTTCTCTAACTTCATTCTTCCATTAGTCACAGTTCCAATACCACTGATTCTACCTCCACTCTCTCTAGCGAAACTAACCTTTCCTCCTTGAACAGGTTTCCAGTCACGTAACAAATTCTTGTTACCAGTCATGTGCCGAAAACAGCCACAATCCACAACCCACAGATTGTTTACAGCCCTGTTCGACTGTTCCTGCACAAGTAAAGAAAAAGATTAAAATCTGGGGACCCAAGACCTACTGGTCTTGGGTCGATTAAATCTGTTGACCGGCATCTAGTACTTTGGTTGCCCAAAGTCAGTTTGAGGATTATTTCTGTAAGTTCTGGAAGGAAACCTTCTCGAGGATTGACTATGAGGCCATCCAAACCTTAGTGAATTAACTGAATTGTAATTGTTGGTTTGGTAGTTAACTGGGGAAAAATGAGACCGATTTCTTTGAAATCTTGGATTAGTCCAATGTCTGAAATTTGGTGAGTTCGCATTCTTACCAGTATCATAATTAATATTCGATTTAATCTCAGTTTTCGGAGGCCTCATACCTCTAAATTTTCTCTGGTTTAGAGGATAATTAGCAATAAGGTGTCCTACTTGATTGCATCTGAAACAACTTCTGTGTTCAACTTTCGTCTCAACAGTTGTTGCAGATGTTGAGGTTGCATAACTACCCATTTGTCTAACATATGGTGGGACGAACAGGTTTAGGGAAGAATTCTTATCATCAGGCTTATATTCCTCCCCACGTTTTAGTAACACTACCTCTTCTTTTATCTCACCCGATTTGGATGACTTGTCCGAATTTGATGAGACAGAGCTAGGGACAGAAATCTCAACCTTAGAAATTGACTTACTTGTTTCGCTCTTATTAACTTCAGGTTCTTTAGTCGAAATTTTGACTGGAACTGTCTGACTAATCTCAACATTAGCAGATTGCTGATTATTAGGATTATAAGTATAGTTATTGTTATACGGTGGTGGAACTTTAGAAAATCCAATTCCCCCTTTGTTAACTGCGGAACGTTGAACACTTATGATGTGATCAAGCATTGCTGAAGAATTTCTAAATTGTTCAATTTTTCTGTTTAGTTCCACCACTTTTACTTGGTAATCAGCTATCTGTTTATCTCTTTCAGCAATTAGTTTGGTTTTTTCTTCTAGCACTTCATAACTAAGATCAATTACTTGTATTTTATCAGCTAGACTGGCTTTAAGACTTCTGATATCCTTTTCACTAGCTTTTATTTTTACCGAGTAGCTGTTTTCTCTAGTTTTAGTATAGTGATGATCTTCTTTTAACATTTTAAATTGTGCGTCCAAACTAACCAACTGATCAGTTACTGTTTTCAATTGTTCAGACAGATTTTCAAATTGTATACAATGAAGTTCAGAACTTACCTCAGAGAGCTGATCGTTCACTTCTGCCATATATGCTTGGTTTTCTCCCCTCTCACTCTCACTTCCTCCAGTTTCGATGTTTACCAAATTAGCCTGTTCGAACACTTCTTGAACTTTTATATTCCAGTTGTATCCACCATTCTGTATAGATACCATAGCCCTATTCTCACTACCTCCCCCATTCTGTAGTGCAGGCCTGTTCTGACTTCGTTCGACTCTCTCATTTGTACATTCCTTAGCAAAGTGACCATTCTGTTGACAGTTGTAACATCGAACCTTTGATTTATCAAACCCTGGTCTTTCTCCAACGAACTTTCTACCCGTTTTTTCATGAATCTCTTTACCCTTCTTACTATCATAGCCATCTGCCACTGCAGGTCCATCTCTTCCAAATCATCATCATCAATCTGATCATAGTCTTCATCCAAAGTTGTAGGGTCGACTATTTTACCTTTGATGTAGTTCTCATAAGATGCAATGAAGGATGCATATAGAGCAAACTACTGTTCAGCTGATTTAACATTCATGGGCATCTGTGAGTAATTGTAGCTTGGAATATTTGACGAGAAATTTCCAGTTGTGGCTTGAGGTTTTGAAGGATTACTACCTCCAGCTACGAAACATTCGTCGCCATCCATATTGAGAATCACATGACCATCACGAGTTGAGTTTGAGCTTGATTCTCCCTTTGAGTAGTAGGCAGAGGATTCTAATGTTGAACATGAACATGGAGTGACTTTCGCACCATACATTCCCTGATCCTGAACCTGATCAGTTGGGTCTCCTTCCTAACCAATCTTGGCAAAGTCTTTATCCTCTCTCATCAGAACCGTGTACATTTCCCATTTCGGTGGAAGAGCATCAAGAAGTTTTTCTACTATCTCTTCTTCCTTGTATTCAATGGAGTAATTACTAAGTTCGGTCATCAAGTGATAATATCTTGTGATGATATCGTCAAGTGATTCATTTTTTTCAAATACTTGAATACAGAGAATTGAGTTTTTAGCAGCTTTGTCTTGGAAGCACGTATCCCCACATTACCTTCATATCTATTTTCTAGTGCTTCCCATAGCTCTCTAGCAGTTTTGTACTTCTTGAAGGTATGAAGAATCTCTTGTGGAAGAGCCATTGTTATTGCTGCATGAGCTTTACTTTCTGCCTCATACATTTTCTTTTCCTCCTCTTCCATCTTACTGTACTTCTTAATTTGATCACGACCTTCAAACAAGGATGTTGGTGGAATGTATCCGTCTTGAATGCAAACCCACATCTTAGCATCTTGATACTTCACATATTGTTCAAACCGATCTTTCCATGCAACGAAATCGGTACCCTTAAGCATTTTGAGCCTTAGTTGCTGAACCGGCTTCAACCTCCATTTTTACCAGTTCTGTAATGTTTATTGAAGTCATAGTTAAAAGAAACACGACTCGAAATACAAAGAAAGTATGATTTTTTTTTTTTTTTTTGTAAACAGTTCTCAGGTAGCGAAGTTATGATAACTTCGCTCGAGAATAATTTCGCTTTACTTCGCTTATCTTCCTAACTTCGCTTTATTCAACTTCGCTTAACAACTTAACTTCTCTTAACTTCCTAACTTCGCTGTTGACAACTTCGCCTGCTCTTAACTTCGCCTGCCCTTAACTTCGCCTTCTCTATAACTTCTCTTAAACCTTATAAGTTCGCTTAAACCCTAAAAACAATGACGGCAACTTCGCCTGATGAACACAAGGTTTTTGCAGGTTTAATTTGACGTATTGTGAGGTATGCGAAGGTGTAATGGGTTATATTTGATGGTGGGAGATGAGTAAGACACAAAAACTAGGTATTTCAACGTAAACTCATTCCGCGAATAGTCGAACGGAACGATCTTAACACCCGTGTGATAATCTCGAACCACACAATCACGAGCAAAAGCTCTGTTACCAATTGTAGGTTCCCAGCCGGATCTACACAGGAGTATCTCGTAACACGAGGGTGCAGAATCCCCACGTAATACGATACGAGCGTAATATATATTATACGTTGAACCGAAACACAAACACACGTTAAAATACTAATAAACACGTTTGTATTGGAACACTTCAACACGTGATCTCAATTATCACTTACACGTTCTGGAAAAACTTCTTACAAAACAAGCCGAAGTTGAGGTTTATATAACCTCGACAACTTCGCCTAACAGACTAGGCGAAGTTGTCATAACTTCGCTTGCCTACAAGTTCGCCTACATCCCAGGCGAACTTGTGTGACACAATATTCAAAAACCAAAACAAACAATCTAACATGATTATAGACACATACAAAACACGAGATACTGAACTACTGACATTATGCACCAACAGAGACTCACGGTGTCTGTTTTGCAGGTTCCGGTCATTAGACTTTGGGAAGTCACACTCATATCATTGGTAGTAATTATCGTATCTTACCCTGTGGAATCATTGGATCCATGACCCATACCCGGGGAGTGGATCCGTGTTTCTTCAACTACTTTTTTTTTAATTTGTTATGAAATATTACATAGTTATTGGGTAAAAACAAAAATATTTTTTTTGCATGGGTTGATACTCAAATTGGGTTTGCCCATTGCACAATGATACTAACATTTTTTTTATATAATTCAGGCCGATTCTTGTTCTACTGCTAGCTGAAACTTAATTTATTGAATGCGAACAATCCAGAGCTGAACATGATTTTTGTGATGCTCTTTTTAGAGATCTAAAGTAAGTTCCATGAACATGATTTTAAGCACATTACTTTATTGTTATACATATACTTTTAGGCATGTAAATGAACTGAATAGTTAAACAAACAAGGTTTAATTGTTCATGTTTGTTTGTTGATAAAATTGGAATGCTCACGTTAAAAGTATAAACGGACAATTCACAAACATAAACTAAAAACTTAACCAAAAATATGCAAATGAACAAGCAAGGTTTCCATGTTCATGTTTGTTTGTTAAGAAAGAGAACATGTTCGCGTTTGTTTATGCTTATTCGTTAATAGTACAAGCAAAAGATTCACAAACATAAACTAAAAACTTTATATAGCCAAAAAATGGATTAACGGATTTAGACAGTCAGACATTATTGAGCAAAATCCATTTAAAAGTAAACGCGCAAATCAATATGTTTGGCCTGAAAAATTAAACAAGCATAAACAAACAAATATGAAGTTAAACAAGCATAAGCAAACAAATAAACGAAAACTCACAACCAGATTTAAGCAAACGTTCACGAACAAACATAAACAAACATTAACGAGCAACATAAACAAACGATGCGTGTTCATTTTCATTCATTAAACGAAAAAAAAAATTTTGTTCATGTTCATTCGGATATAACTAAACTGTTGTTGGCCTGTATAAATGATCCACGTCCATTAACCATAGTTATAACAAAAAGATAGTAAAAAGACTATATGGTTTCTTGAAGGTGTTATTAATGTCATTAAAAAAGAATGTAGTTGGCTTGAATGTTACTGCAACTTTTATTGTATTTCTTATGTTATATAACCCATATAAAATTGAATAGAGTTCCCCGATAATGTTTTCTATGTAATCTTCATCATCATGCATGTCATCCATTATGTTTGTGAAATGTTAGTTGATTTGGGATCAATTTCGTTATTTAGGTTAGAGGAGCACACCCTTTTGTTACATCTTCTGTTTGTTGTTTTTCTTTTTTTGCTAAAAACATTTTTTAAATTTTTTTAAAGTAAGTCTGATGATCAACTTAGTTAGAGAGTCATTCAACATGAGAAATTGACCACATTAAGAGAGAAGCATCATTTTCATTAAGAGCAGCTTGGTAAAGGTTAGTAGTTATATGCTTGCAGTTAATGCTTAATATATATTATGTGCAAGTGATATCGTGGATAATTTTTTATATCGTTTTGTCAAGGTTGAAAAAATATGTGTCACGATATGAATAGGTCGAACTAGCAATGAATGTGGTATGTAGGTTTTTTTTATATTCTGAAGACAACTTTACACTGGATTAAGATTTTGTTAACTCTTTTCATTTTCAGTTGGAAAAGATTCGTAATGAGCAACTGGAAAACTGTTATCCTAATATAATTAGCACTCACAACCTTGGGCATATGAGAATCAAAATAGAGTTTGTTACAATAGAAAGATTATCCAAAATTATCTTTTTACTTTGACTTTAGCATTGTCTAAATTTGAGAACACATCACAAGCATCTTGATGAAAAAACTACTCATTTTCAAAACCTACTGACCAAGTTTATGTAGGAAGTGTCACAATATTAATAAAATATATTGATTAAAAAACTAACTCCAAATTTTCCTAACAGTTATAGCCAAATGTTATAACTGAGACAACCATATCTATGACCTTGGGATGTTTCTTATGATTTTCCTGCACCATTTAACTGTTTCATGTTCTAGCTTTTCAAGCTAACACATGATTAAGAATATATCGTTAGCAAATGAAGTGTTATAGAAGATTATACGAGTGAAACTGTGAAAGTGAACTCACAAGGACTACAGCATTAATTAGTCCCATTTTTTCACTCTTAAACAATGGTCATTTGACTCGGCTTCTCCATAACGATAAACAAAGCCCAAGGTTAAACCATTCCACACGTCGGCATCTACCTTCCAGAATCTGGTTTCTGCCATGATCAACTATGTGTGGCATTGTCAAGAGGAACATCAAGCGAAAACACAAAGGTGTTGGTACACCCATCCAAAAACATCAACACGCCTCGAGAGGTCCTCCACGACCGATGACATGCAGTTGTATACGCCCAACGCCTACTATGCTGAAACCAAACTTACTATTTTAGGCTTACAAAAGTTTATTTTTTTTGTATTCATCTTCATTTTTATGGTTAAGACTTTTAGTTACTTGTACATTTTCTTTTAATTCTAGCCTCTAACATGTTCTTCAAACAATTGTTTACATAAATATACAACATTTGATACCTTAATGAAACACAATCAAACAAAAGAATTTAAATACGCCTATACTGTTTTTTAAATTATTTTCTTTTTGTCTAATATTGTTGTCTAAAATGACAATTATTGGTATCGTAAACTATACGGAATCCAAATTTTACTATTGAAAATGTCGGTAACAGAAAGAGTCAGTACTAACGAAATCACAATTGTGTTCCCGCCGCAATGCGCGAGCACTCTTACTAGTATAATAAACAAGCGATTCTCTTGATTAAATGATGATTAATAATATTTTTTTCATAATAACAAATAACTCGTAGAGATCAATCGTTCAATCAATAACATCTAAATCCAAAACATAATTCAAATCACATCAAAATCTTAATTCATTAAATCCTGTTATATCTTTTACAATTAATCTTATTACCATTAACAATAGGAACTCTTGTCAACGCATCCCGAGAATCTCGATCACATTTAACTTATTTTCTATCACCGATTCATCTTCATTTGTTCTACTTTATTAGGTGAGTATCTCACTTCCCCTTTTTAACTTATTTTTACTGTTTGGGGACATATGCATTCGTAGATTTTTATATTACTATATATTACTCAACTTGCAACTGTTAGTCGGGAGTTTAACAATTTATGCCTAACGTGTTATATGCTTACATGCTTTATTTGAATACATCTCGAAGAGGTCCAGCATATTCTCAGACAAGTATGATCATACGCCTGTCGTGTTAGCCATCATCCAGTTCATCTGGCATCGAGATTACCGAAAACTTATTTACTTGTTTAAGTAGTAGCCATCGCCCAGTTCTTCTGGCATCATGCGTATCTACAACTTATATACTTGTTTATTTGATCAAATTGCTAATCTCACTTGACACAGCTTGCGTTTTCTATTATATTATTATTATTATTATTATTATTATTATTATTATTATTATTATTATTATTATTATTATTATTATTGTAGTGTCTTAAACTGGTGATTTACTCACTCAACCTAGTGTTGACAAAACCTATTTGTATTTTTAACGCATATGCAGATTATCGTGTGATATGATTATCAAGATTTGTTTGAAGAAATTTAGTATTGCATGCTAGAGAGAAGAAACAAGGATTTCATTTTTGTTTTTGTCTTTACTTATCTTAGTTATGGTTTATGTACTTGGTATTTGACAATTGTTTGATTTATTTAATTTAAATTAATAGATATTTTAATTTTAATTATTGCATGTTAGTACCTTGAGAGTTGCGAGCAATCAGCTCACACCCCGGTATTTCCGCCTTAGGTTGGGTGTGACAGATTGGTATTTGAGCCGAAGGTTTAAGATAGGTCGTTAGTGGTGCCTTGGTAACATGCTTAGGAGCCCTATAAGTGCTTATTTGTGTAACTGAAGTGTTCTATTTAATTGTTTAGTTAAGTGTTTATTTTTATTGTCATGCACACACAACTCCGAAGCTATGCTTAACCTTCAAAATATCTTTATAACTCCGAGACTATGTCTCACTCTTAAAATTTTTATGACTTCTCTCAAAATATTTTTATTTTAAGTTAGTTGATTTCTTTTGGGAAATTCTTTGGGAATTTCATATCCTTGTTTTTCCTCTTTTTCACATAAAACTAGGGAGTGTGACAAGATTCCCCGCCATAGTGGAAATTGTCATGCGACCGACATTTTAAGTGTTTAAAGTAATAGGATAAACGGTTACACTCTTTATTATGTTGTATTGTTATAAAATGTGTAGTCGGGTGGAAAAACCATGGGACACCATGGACACACCAACTGCACATTTGCACAATTCGTTATAATTGTGATATTTTGTTGGAACATTATCATCTGTGGTGATACTGTAACATCCAACGTTTGATAATAAATAAAAGGAAACATGTTAATTAAAAGTGTGTTAATATTTAATTAAGTTAAATAAAATAATAGAGTGTGGTCTTAGTTAATGTAATAAGGGATGGTGATGTGCCATAGGTCCATGGGCATAAGGGTATCTAAACCCCTTAAACCTCCCTAAAACCCTGAAATATCTCATTCTTATCCACTAGTCTTCTTACACACACAAACACTCCCTAATATAATGGAAGAGATCCAACATCCAAACCAAGCTTAATTATTATTAGATCTTAGATTATCAAGCAAGAAACAATTCCATAGCTATACGAGAATCTAACCCGTAGCTTAAAATACGTCAAGAGGTACGTTTTATGTATAAAGGTTTAGCTTTAAAGAACGGTTTTCCCTAAAACTTGGTACTAAGGCAAATCAGCTATTTTTATACCATAAAAATGTAAACTTGATGTTAAAAGTGGACTTAATCGACTCGTTAGTATGTACGGTTCATTTAATAGCCGTAGATCTAGCTTAAACAGGTTGAAATCAATAAAGGCTTAAGCATTATTGCTAAGTAAGCTAGATCTTGGTCAAGGATAGAAATGAAAGAATTTAAAAGATGATATCATATGGAAATATGAGAATGGATGTTAATATATGTAGTAATAATGATATTTATACGCTACAGTGGACGTATTAGAATGAAGAGTATTCGAATGGAGAACATTCGGATAGAAAGAAAGAAAGAAGGAAAAAGGTTCAGAAGTCATCTGATTCGAATGGAGGGTCCATTCGAATCAAAAGGGTTGAATTGAACAGAGGGTTCAATAGAATAGAAAGCCCATTCGAATAGACAGCCTATTCGAATAGAAAGTCCATTCGAATAGAAAGTCTATTCGAATTGAAAAACCATTCGAACAGAAGATCTATTCGATTAGAGCGAGAATTCGATTAGATCAGTCCAGACTTAGAAATTTCAGAAGAATCTTTAGTAAAGGACTATTAATTAAAATAAAAATTTTCCAAGCTGACCTGGTAGCTCGACCCCAGCCAGGGGCTCTACCCCTTGGTCGATGCTAGGGGCTTCTGGCCCTAGACCCTGCTTCCAGGGGAGCTGCCCCCGTCACTAAGGGTTTCGCTAACATAGAAGTATGATTTGAATAGGCTAGTTAATTGATACTTGTATTTTTATTATGCAGTTAGATGTGCTCAACTAAAGAAATGAATTACCATTAAGTCCAAGCGTAACCGCATTCAGGTGAGTTCCTAGCCCCACTTCCTTGTTATGTTTTCGGGTTTGTGTGCATACTTGATGTGTTTAGTTAATACACTTACCTTATGTGGTAAGTGTGTGTTATGTGAATGTTTACGAATGATGTATGTATGATATATGAATGTCTATGAGTGATGTATGTATGGTATATAAATAATGTAGAAAAGATTAATAGTATGTTTGAACGTATATAAATATAAAATAAAAGGAAGGTATGTATGAATTTACGGTAAAAAGGGTGGCAGACCCTAATAATATATTTGAAGGAGGGTGGCAGACCCTAATAATATCTATGAAGAAGGGTGACATACCCTAATAATATATGTGAGGTTATAGGGCACAAGGCTCTTTAAAAGTGGCCGACCCTAATAATATCTGTGACGTTATAGGGCGAAAGGCTCTTTAAAATGTAGAAGTATGTATGTAAAGTAAGATAGATTATGAAAGTATGAAAGAATGAAAGTGAGAATGAAGGTATGTACTTATGTATGTACGAAAGAAAGAATGAACAAGATAAGTGAGTAATACGTATCTTCGGATACATATAAGTAAGTATGTGAATGTATTGTGCGTTGCCAGATTAACTAGAACTCGTTCAGCGTAGCTAACTTTTAGTATGCACGCAGGTGAGTAGGATGAGACGGCTAGCTTGAGAAGGGTCACATGGCGGAAGAATATAGAAGCTGGCATCTGAATACTTTATTTATGATGTTTAAACTAAAAGACAAATTAGGAATGTTTTGTAATAAATGATTGAAGTTTTAACTAACTCTGATATATAGAACTGTGTTTGTGAGTAAATCCAACACCAATGTATGGCACTGGGATCGGGGACTTACAGATACACGAGATGTTTCAACTACTTATGCTTGTGTTCGTTTATTCGTTATGCAGTTTGGTCGGTTAAATCGCCATGGAATGCTCATGGGCCGACAAACTAAATTGATTTGGTAATTCGTTAATTATGTTGGGTCATTCAAATTGCCATGTAATACTCATGGAAGGCCAACTCACGCATTTTTTTTGGTTTTTGGTATGCTAATAAGTTGGGGAAACAAAATGCCATGGAAAGCTCATGGGAAACCCAACACATCGAAAAACATTCATTATTTGTTTATTTGATTTTATACAAAGCAATTTTTGATTTGATTTAATTATTTAATTATTCTATTTTTCAATTATTCATTTACTTACTTACTAAATCACTTCTGAATCAAGATTTATTGATTCGATCGATTCATACACTTAAAACATTTTTATTCTCTTGATCGGATACAAATCCTTCATTCACCAAGACAAGGTCATCACGAGCCAATCAAAACAATTTACACTCGATTATTAAATTGGTTTTCACTTATTCATCTTATCACGTTCTTATATTATCAAAATACTAAAAAAACTATTAACCATATTTCAAGTATTTAACCTCAAATTTTAATTTGTTAAAACATATCAAACTTTGATAAAACTCATTCACTCATCAAATTAACTAATCGATTATCAATTTAGATTCTAACTTATCCTTAAGTTATGAATAAACATTAGCTTAACATAATTCAAATTCATTTTTCTTAATAGTTCATATGAAGGTTACACAACTCATCAATCATTTCTTGAAAATTACGTCATTATTAACCATAGCATGTTCTAAGCAAGAAATCCTTGTAATCCAAATTAATCAATTGTTTTCTATAATATTTGTATGGTCACTTGTATAGTAACTCCAATTAAAAACGTTAAAAGAAATCAACTCTATCTTGTTCAAATTAATCAATTGTTTTCTATAATATTTGTATGGTCACTTGTATAGTAACTCCAATTAAAAACGTTAAAAGAAATCAACTCTATCTTGTTCATTAAACTAATTATTGGTAATTTTGATTCATTTACACCTACTCATTCTCATAACAATAACAAATGCAAGTCTAAACATCAACTATATACTGTTAATCAAATTAACAATCAATCACAACAAATCATAGCGTCTCAAGCAAGAAACTTTACGTAAAAAAAATTCACTCGTTATGCTTCACTTTCCACTATCACTATTCAATGCAATCCTCATATCGTTTGTACCCAATGTAATCGTTTGGTTTTATTGTTAATACTTGTCATGTAGCACAAGACGTTCCACAACTGTTTATGCCGTCTAATTCATAAACCTATTCTACGACATTTGCTCAAATTTTATACCCTGCTATCTGTAATTGCTATAACTATGGAAACTATAATCACCTACGCCATGTGAGTTCTCGATCCAATCGTGTTCATCAGACTAAAAAAATTCCAAACTTATTATATTAAACCCTACTTTGCAATAAATATGTTTCAATTCAATCAACTTAAAATTTTCAAATTTTTATATAGATCTAATTAATCAAGTTATTTTAAATGAGATAAATCAAATCAATCATAACTAAGCTTATCAAAGATGTTTTTGTCATTTGTATCTAAACATATTTTATCTTTCTCAATCGTACATTGCAAGAAACTTGTAAGTCCAGTATATGGATCTTTCAATATGATATCAACTATCTCTATTTTAGTGCGGAATCCTAACACGAGATGATTCAAGATGATAAACAAGAACACGTAATGAACATAGTAGAATGCATCAAAACAAACGTTATATTAACATCGGGTGCTTAAGCACTTGATTATAGTACTCGTTCAACCCATAACAAGGTGGACGGCCAAACGAAACCCTATACACATATTCTATATATATAGGGAAGCTAACAACCAAGCCCAAAGCCCACCGAGATCATTTAAAGGATCTCGGTTTACATATATCACACAAAACCAAAACTAATTAACTAGAACTAAGTACAAACCACCAAAAGTAGACCTAACAATCTCCCCTTGGTTTGTAGCTTCGTTATTTAGTCGTGTTCCATCATATCGTTAGCCACATCCTTTAAACCACCAGCCCAAAAGCCGGTTCTTATGATAGAAGCCGCCATACTTGTGTATTCCTTAGCAGCCGCTTCAAAGATTGGATCAGCAATGATTTGAAACGTGCTGAGGGTCTTTATATCTCTTTATCCAAACTTGAGCAAATCTCCGGATCAACAAACCTTTATTGCCCTTTACCCTTCTCTAAACGTATGACAACGGTAGCAGTCTCACTATCAAACATCCAGAACCTCATATTATCCAGGGTACCATCAGGAGCGGCACTAGGAACAAAAATATGAATGGCCTTATTTGTTGCGGGCCACATAACGTTCACCATGGTCTTCCTGTCCTTGGGTCCCTAACCCCCTTTGCCTTCTTTAGAAAAGAATAAACAGTCTATGAGTTTGGGAACCCATTATCGCCTTGTCGTTTCAGAAAATTCCAGAAGTTAGTGGCTCGCTTATCGTGAGTTGGGTTGTGGAATGGAGCGTTGATCAGGTCGCTGAGATCTACCTTCGTCCAAGATCTGAACTCCTTCATCTTCTTATAGTACTCAATATTCCCAGACGTCCGTTTAACCCACCACGTGTTCTTTTCAGCATCAAAACCCCATGACATGATTCTAGAACGATCACCATACTTTTCAGAGAATCCCTTTTGAAAGGTGACAATAAACTTGTCTGGATGATCGGATGATTCAACATTTTGTTTAGAATTCTTCATAATGAGGAGCTTTTTCTGAATGTGATTCGATTGTTCAGCAGTCTTGGGTGGAATTGATAGATAGTGCTTCAGTGACTTGGATGCGTCAGCATGTGCACCGGAGCTCCCACCTTAATTGACATTAGTTGATTTCATGACAGGGTCATCACTACTCTTGAACTCGTCCTCAAATTTCTGAACAAGTTTCTGTTGAAGATCCAAATACATAGCAGTTAATCCTCCCATGTTGGACTGAAGCTCTTGAATATTGGAATCTTTGTACTTCGAGTTCTTGAATACGTACATCTTTGACAACTGAGTCTTATTCAAGTTCAAAGACTCGACGTTGTAAAGCATGTACATCCACAGGTTCAGCCTCCAGCACTACCCCCTTGCCCTTATTCTGTAAAATATGATCTTGCATAGCAAGAATATGAGCAATCTTATCATCAGCACTCATGCTTGACTGCCCCTGATCAATTGGGTCAGATGATCCAGATGGTGCATCAAAATGTGGGATATCTGCCTCAAAATCGAACTCTTGAGAAATGTCATCAAAAATCTTTTCTTTTGTTTGATGCTCAGCAGTTAATGGACTCGTATCAACATGAGTCTTAGGAACTTCCGACTCACGTTGATATTGTTGTTGTTGTTGGCTTGTTGTTTTTGTTGTTGGTGTAGCTTCAGAAATCAGCACGCCAGGTCTCGGATCTTTCTTCCTTTGTTTACGTGGAATGATATCGGCGGCTAGTTCCTCAGGGGTATCATCATATTCATTTACAGTGACTGCTTGAGGAGGCTTCAAGGCAGTCGACTGCAGCAGTTATTTGAAGCTTTCAAAATCCTTTAACTACTCGGCAGACGGAGAAGCTTCTGTTTCACGGTGTTCAGAATCCATATGTTGTACGGGAGTCTCCTCATCTTCATCATCTTAAATAATCTCGAGTGTAGCGGTACGCTTCTGAACTAGCCCCAAATGCTCTTCGGCAACCTGAGCACTGACTGACACAGTCTCGGTTTCAGCAAATCTGCCGAACTTAACCATATCATGAAGACCCTGGTAAACAACCTTTGCCCCTTTCCTTGATTGTTTCATCAACCCAAAGGAGTTGGGTCCCATTTATTTCATATTCAGCGTTTCTACAGACCATGCAAGATCAGGATAATGTGAATCGAAGATCATATGCAGAAACTTGGGGTACATAAGAAACATTTCCTTCTTCTTTCCCTTTAGATTGTTCATCATCTCATCGAATACGAATTTGGAGTAGTTGTAGTTCCAATCCATGATCAGAGCAACTACAGCCGGCATCTGAATGTGGCTAATTTCATCAGACCCCCTTTTTGCACCGACACAAAAGTAAAGAATTTGTGTATTAAAAACCTCTAGTAAGGGTGAAAGAGCTTCATGATAGCAGGAGGATATGATCCCTCGTAACCCATTCTAACAAGAATCTCTGAAACAGCGTCAGTCGAATACTCCGTTGGGTAGTCAGGTTGATCCCCAAATAAAATAACCTTGCGAATGATGGCCTCTGGGATGACGACCGGCTTCTTTTGTACTTTGGAGTCTATAGAAACATCTCCCCCTACTCCTCGTTGGTTTATCGAAGCATTGTTCCAGAACTCTGTGATCATCTTCTTGCATATGGCATGAGTTTCTCGTAAGGCGTGAGAAATCCTGTAGGTGTTGAGACCGATAATCATAGACTTGAACTCCTTATGTCCCATAGGAGGATCAAACAAGTATACAGCAGTATTATGAGTATCAACGAACTTAAGTGGATCCTGATCAGCCATTACTGCAACAAACGAATCAAGTTAGAGAATATTTACATAACTTGAATAACAATCACAAGCTTAAGGGCACAATTGTTAATTTCTTAAACATTTAGGACCAATTGTGATAAAAACATATTAGAGAGACCATAAGTGAAACATAATAAAGTTTTATAATGGATTTCGGTCCAAAACTGTGTTTTCGGTCCACACATGAGGATAATAGTAAAAGATGGGAGCTTTTGGTCAAAGGAACACGCTTTCTGTCCAGTCCCACCGAGAACACTGGTTCTCGATCAAAGATGAGAGATCTCGGTCAACAAAAGTCAACCGAGAACTCTTGGTTTGACCAAGGGTTTTCGGTCAACATATCAGGGAAGAAACCCTTGTAATTCATCTCTTAAAACGTGTCATCTTCAACAGTGCTGAGAACTCCATGGACAGAGAACCTGCAACAGGCTCTTAAGATCACAACAATGGTCTAAAAAAATCAAACAATTAACACGATACTTGTTCATCATCTGAATCAAAGAACAAGGACCCGGACCACCATTGATGTTTTATTTCAAACACTCCTACTAAGGTTTTCACAATAGTATCATGCCACGACATCCGTGGATCCTATACCTGTAATCGAACACAAAGATGCTAAAGCATAATCAGACTTTGTTAGGATATCAAGATATTAGGGCTTTCGGCCAGATGAGTTTTTAGAGAGAGTGATTTTGAAAGTAATAACAATTATTAACAATAATTGTGGTTAAGAAGGCCATCTATATTCCAAGCTTTGTGAGCCGAGAACTCACAAAGACCCAACCAGATGAGTCCAAGAAGAAACAAAGAGCCCAAAAACCAGTTTATTAAGAGGCAAGAAAACACACTCAAGGCCCAAAAGATTTTAACCCAAAAAAAGTAGCCCATTTTGAACAATTTATTCGAGGAGAGTGGTTTCCAAGATTTTGACCCAAAAGGCCATTTATATTCCAAGCTTTGTGGGCCGAGAACTCACAAAGACCCAACCAGACGAGTCCAAGAAGAAATAAAGAGCCCAATAACCAGTTTATTAAGAGGCCAGAAAACACACTCAAGGCCCAAAAGATTTTAACCCAAAAAAATAGCCCATTTTGAACAATTTATTCGAGGAGAGTGGTTTCGAGAAGAAAACAAAATTTTGAAACAATATAATAAAATAATAAATAAACATAAACCACAATAACACGAAACACAAGTCTTCTTGTAATTTTAACAAAAGTTTTGAGATCAAATTTCAGTTTTTTTTTAATAAGAGCACCGCCTTTTTGTAAAGATCCAAACATGGAATCTTATTGCTTAAGGTACTTTCACAAGGATTCATGTTCAGCGTTATGATGACATAAATAAACAGGTTGATAGCTGGTATAACAGACTTAGCATGATTTTCATTGCATCAGTGATATGGAATAGGTTCAGTTAGGCATAAATCTTAGATGAACATCACTTATGGACCTGTGATGCCTGCTATCTCTTCTCAAAGCGTATTTGGCTTTCCCCATATCACACCAATTGGACTCCAAACCCCTAGTGCTTGATCGAAAAATTTATAGAAAGCAATAAAAATTTTAAGCTTTAAGGTTGCACGTTGGACATAAATATCTTTCATTCAGAGTGTTTAGGACTTATTTGAATCTTGTAGTTCTAGTTTGACCCTTTAAGCTTTTGAAAAACCAATATTTTAACATCACAAATTTTATACATACTCAACATTTTTTTTATTTTTTTAATAAGCATAATAGCACAATATTTTTGGTGATCAAACACTTACGGGCTCGTGTATGACTGGGTAATTGCTTTTCTGCCTATCCTTCGGAGAGATGTATATGGAGACATGCACATTTCTTCAAAATGACTCTCCACGGTAAGTTTAGCATATTTAGTTTATATCAATTCAACTTTTACGCATCATGGAAAGCTACCATACAAATCAATGACTGTTCTAGAGCCATTTAAGCTTAATAACTTCACTAGTTAGGCACACAAAAACAATTTTTCTATCATTTTCCAAAGGTTGGATCAATTTTTATTTGAAAAAATTTTTGAAGCTTCAGAAAGCTGTTAACTGAATAATCATATCATTTCTCAGAAGACAGATTAAAACTCAGTCACCCCGGTCACTCTTAGTTTTCAAGTAAATGGCTATCCCGTATGTACACATGTGGTTAATGGGACCAAACACATATGAGAATACATGTCCCTCCAACTTAGAGTTACCGACAAAATTTAAGTGAAAGAATTCAAAACACAAAAACAAATCACAATCACCCCGGATGCATTCACTCTTTAGGTAAATGACTATCCAGTGAATCTACAAGTAGATGACTAGACCAAACATATACAAGTATATGTCCCTCAAACTTGAGCAGCCGACATAATTTTTAGCAAAAATGAATAATAAAAGAAGAACTTTTTGATTTTTATGAGATAAGAAAACCACACACACTATTTTTGACATTTATTTTTTTAATAAAAGAAGAACAAAACACACACACATTCTTTTTGACTTTTTGATTATAAAAGAAGAACAACACACACACACACACACACACACTCTTTTTGACTTTTTTATTATAAAAGAAGAACAACACACACACACACACACACTATTTTTGACTTTTTGATTTTTCTCCCCTTAAATATATGCAAATTTAGAAAATATGTACAAATTTATACTAAAAAAGACTCAATCCTCGAAAGGTAGCATCTTAAGAAAACTCACAAGCACATTAAATCTGCCCGTTCCAACCGGTTTTGTAAATAAGTCATCCATATTATTATCAGTGTGAACTTGCTCAAGATGAATCAATTTTCGGTCGTAACAATCGCAAATAAAATGTATATTAATATCAACGTGCTTGGTTTTTGAGTGTTGAACCGGATTTTTAACGATTGCAATGGCAGCATCATTATCATAAAAAATAGGAGTGTCAAGAAATTCCAAACCGTAATCCAGCAATTGATGTTGCATCCAGGATAACCTGTGAGCAGCAAGCTGACGCAGCAACATATTCAGCCTCAGCAGTTGATGTAGATACTGTTTGTTGCTGCTTGCATTACCATGAGATGAGATGGTCGCCCAAAACTGGTAGCCGGCAGATGTGGATTTCCTGTCGATGTCATCTCCACCATAATTGCTATCAGCAAAGGCATAATGATCAAAATATGAGTTTTTGGGATACCAAAGACCTAACTTCGGTTATCCCTTTGGATATCTAAAAATGCATTTAACAGAAATTAAAGGAGAAAGATTAGGATTAGCCTGGAAACGAGCACATTGACAGACTGCGAATGTAACGATTCCGGCAAAATCAGGTATACCCTAACCGGTATATACTATTTATGTGATATTTAATAATGAATATGTGAATTATAATGCGTTTACACGAGTATGTATGATTCATAGTACGGATTATACTCAAATATACAGTTAATCGTATTGGAAATACGATTAACCGATTAACGGTTATTGAAGCCCGAATGAATCGGGGATACATTATAGATGAGATATATAATATTTAGTGATGTTTAAGAAGTGTTAAATCTTCGGGATAAGTGAATTAAAGCACAGAAAAAGGAATTTCGATTAATGGTACGTCGGTACATAAAACGAAACCTTTAATACCAAACCGAGCAAGAGACGATCGATCAAGCCGAAAAAGATGCGCGATTATTAATAATATGATGTTTTAAGTTAATAAATGTCATGGTATATGTTTTTAAGTTTTTTAAATCGGTTTTAAATAAACTCTTTTTTTTTAGCCGAAAAAATACCGTTTTAACCTCGTTTTAAGCCGAATTAAACGTTTAACCGAAAAACGAACTGAACCAGATTATCCAAAACATTATCCAGATTACATAATCTGAATATGTGGCCAAGATTGGAGAAGTGGGTCCCACCCCACTCCCCCCCTTTTAGACCGATCGGACAAGGGGTATCCCCCCTTGTCTTGATTTCTTTTTTTTACACCACAAATCAACAATCTTCCTTTCCTCTCAAGATCTTGAATCAAAAACCGACAATTCTAGCAAGAACAACGAGGTAAAGATCGAGTTATATTCGTGTTCATCTTCCTTTCTCGAGTTTAATTACAAGAAAATGAGGTTTCAAGTGAAAAAGGGTGAAAAACCCGAGATGAAACCGATTCTTGCATGATCAAGTGATGTATACGGGTTATACAAGGGGTCTTGGTCAAAGAAAGGAGTTAAACGAACAAAAAACGAATTTTTACGGTTAAATCTTTGTTTTTAAGTCATAACCGAAACCCTGAAAGAAATGGCTTGATTGTGGGTGTAACTTGCTTGGTGTGTTGTTATTGTGCTTGTAGGTGTTGTATCTAGTTGATAGCAAAGGCTAGAAAGCGAGATCCTTGCGATTTGAAGCAAGAAACGCAAGGTAGTTCGGTTTTTTTGTATGATGTTGTGATATGGACAGATTGTGATGTGTTTAAAGTTGGGTCATGAAATTTTACAGAGGTGTTAGATACATGAAAATATGAGTTCTGTGAATTTTTGGTAATTTTTGGACAAAGGATGAATATTTGGTGAATTTAATGCTCGGTTTTGGCCAAAAATGGTGAAAAATAGTTAAATACCATGAAAAATTCTGTAAAATCCAGATAAGCTTTTTATAACATATATAAGTCACACACAAAATTTGAGATCAATTGGAGAAGTCTAAATAGGCTTTTCGGTTAAACGAGTTCTAGGGTTTTCTAGCTCGGTTTTAGTGAAAATGGCATGTAAAATGAGATTTTGGTTCTGGAAAAATTACAGGGGACTATGGGGATGGCAGGGGTATCCAGGAAAAATTTGGGATTTTTCTAAGATAGTTTGGTATTTACGACATATTTAGTGTTTAAATGGTGTTTAAAAATAGATAAATAAATTTTAAATATAAAAATTAATTCTGGAAATATTTTTATAAAATTCCCCACTGTCATAAAGTGATTTGTGCAAAATTTCAATATCCGAGATTAAACGGATAATTATTTGTGCTAAAAAGAAGATAAAAACAAACTTTTAAAGCTTAAAACGCGTTAACCGGTAAAGTTCGCATAAGCGAGCTGACTGGTGTATAAAAACCCTAAAAATGAACTATTTTCATATAATTGAGTTAAACAAGTAAAAAAAAATCATCCGAAAATAATTCGGATGATTTGGGTATCTTTTACCCGATTTAACAGTTTCCGGTACGCTAATGACGGAAACGGGTCCCGCGGCCAAACGGGGCGTCTAAACCGAGCTCTAAATTCACAACTTTAATTAAATTGTCAGTCAACAACCATTTTCGGGTCGTGTGTGACCAAACTCATTTTTGAAACGTAAAAACGGATAACCGTGCTAGGCACGCAAAACGGAAAAACGACTAGTAGTAATTTTGACTAGTGAACTCTAAACGATATCGCAATCGGAGTCCTGAGAAGTGTTTCTGGGTTAACATTGCCCCCGGAACGGGTACAGTACTGGGTTAACAGTGTCCCCAGATGTACCGGTTAACACGATTAAAATTATATAAATAGTGAATGTATAGTAACGAATTTAGGGATCGTATTACTGATCCGGATTAATAGCTCACGTACTGTGTTACTGCTTGCGATAAGGTGAGTTTCACGAGCCCCTTTTTCTGAATAGTATTTAAATATTTTCCCGGGGCGGAAAGCATGTTACTATTAAAATGTTTAAGTATATACTGAACGCATGGATTTGCGTGTATTTATAAATATTTGATTATACGGGAATCGTACGGAATGGGTACAGTCGGGTTAACAGTGTCCCCAGATGTCCCTAGAAGTGTTCTGGGTTAACTTTGCCCCCGGAATGAGTACTGTACTGGGTTAACAATGTCCCCAGATGTACCTAGAAGTGTTTCTGGGTTAACATTGCCCCCGGAATGGGCACTGTACTGGGTTAACAGTGTCCCCAGACAGAGGTTTCGCTTGTGGGCTCAGCATAATTACATCGCTAATATATGATTTATCATAATGATTTGTCAATGTTTATTTAAATTAGTGAAACTCACCAACTATTCGTAGTTGACCCGTTTTCTTTACATGCTTTCTAGGTACTCCCAAACTGGAATAAGTGCTACATGCTTGATGATGCGTGCTTTTGTGGAAGCTTAGTGATCATTCTGTATTAAATATGTTAATGTACTATGGGTAAAACTTATGTGCTGTCGCCTAGATGATAACTAAACACGGAACAATGTAATATGATGAGAATTAATGTAGTGGTGTTTTCTTTATAAGCAATGCTGTTGATATCAGACGTGTCTGTTGCATCCCGTTTACGTTTCCGCTGCGGTTACGGGGTGTTACAGCGAACATGATGTCAGGATGACTGGCGGTGAGATACATCAGGGACCCGATCATCGATCGATAGTACGTTTGATCTACGGGACTCCTTCAGGATCAGGCGACAAGAAAGGCCTTTCCGCCATAGGAGTGGTAGCACTCTTGCAATCTTGAAATTCAAATTTTGCCAGCATGTCTTCAACATACTTACCTTGATGCAGCAAAATTCTTGCCGAGCTCTGACGAACCTACAACCCTAGAAACGAGCTCATTTCGAACCTCTTCTTCATAACATCTTCAGACTCAGAACACAAATCGGCGCTGGTAGACCCAAAAACAATGTCATCTACATAGATTTGAACCAGAATCAAATATTTCCCGACGGTTTTAAGGAATAGAGTTTGATCAATGGTCCCCGTTATATAGCCATGACCCATAAGATGTGCCGTCAATGTAGCATACCACGCCTGAGGAGCCTGATGAAGCTTATACAGCGCTTTATCTAACTTGTAGACATGAGTGGGATTCTTAGAATCTACAAACCCCGGTGGCTGATCCACATAAATCTCTTCTTTAACTTCGCCATACAGAGATGGGGTTTTAAATTCCATCTGTTACACCGTGAAACCCATGAATGACGCATAAGCCAGAAAAATCTGAATGGCCTTAAGTCTAGCTACGGGAGCATAACTTCAGTATAATCTAAACCTTCAACTTGACGAAAACCACGAACGACTAACAATGCATTGTTTCTAACAATAACCCTCGTGTCATCTTGCTTGTTTCGGAAAACCCATCTCGTATCTAGCGTTTTCTTCCCCTCCGGCAACTCAACCAATCTCCAAACTTTCAATATATCAAAACTGATTTAACTCTTCATGCATAGCATCCACCCAGCTCGGTTCTTGAAGAGTCATTTCAACAGATTTTGGCTCAATCTGAGAGATAAATCAAGAAAATAAGCAACTGTTTATGATTCCTGTCTGACTTCTGGTGGACACTCATGTTTCAAGAGGACCTATAATATTCTCAATTGGATGATTTCGTTGGATTCTTGATGGAATCGGTTGTTCGGGAACAACTCCGGTAGAAGGAAAATTTGATAGATTCTCATCAACCTCAATGAGAGGATTCTTCCATCTAGAAGCTGCCGTACTATGTGAGTACGAAGTGCTGGCAACGTATTCATTCGGAATGACATAGGGAAAAAGAGTGCTCCCGAAAATTTGACGAATAGGACTCTCCCCCCCATAAGAGGATTCAGTAACTTCTTCTGGTTGATTGACAGATACGGACGGAGTGACATCAAGTGGTTCTGTGAGATCATCGTCCAGTATTGGAGACATGTGAGATATTGTATGTGGGTCTTCTTTCATTTTGGCATATTTCTATAAACGAAATTTCTACTCGCTGAACCCCTCATGAGACAGCAGACGGGGCACACGGGTGGTGGTTCCCATTATTGAGTGTAATTCTTGGTGTAATGAAGCATTTGAAGATCCATTAGTTAATTGATCCATCTTAGTCCAAGTATCTTAAAGTCCAAAAACAGAGGCAAAATTGATCAGGCCCAAGATTTGAGTTAGCCGAGAACGGATTATGACACAATCTTCTTTGACCGAGAACAAGGTTGACCGAGAACTAGGTTGACCGAGAACTAAAGATGTTGACCGAGAACCAAAGATATTGACTAAGAACCACAGAAGTTGACCGAGAACCACAAAGGTTGATCGAGAACTCTTAACTCTGACCGAAAACGAAAAGATTAGCCCGAAACACTTGAATGATTGGCCGAGATACCTTAAATGATCTCGATAATTGTCTAAGCAGGCCGAAAACTAGCTAATCAGTTGAATTTTGATAGTAACAAACTCCCGAGTTTAGTGGAATTTGATTTGTTTCCAAAACCAAAACCAATCTTTCACCAAAATTAGCTTTTTCTCTTCTCCGATATATTGCTTGCCGGAATAGTCCCCAAAACACCAAAATCACCAATAGATCCAAAGAAACAAGAAATCTTGAATCGTTTGATATCAAACCCGAGCCTTGAGTGGTTCAAAGCTCTTATACCAATTTTAAGTCCCGTATATGGATCTTTCAATATGATATCAACTATCTCTATGTTAGGGCGAAATCCTAACACGAGATGATGCAAGATGATAAACAAGAACACGTAAAGAACACAATATGATGCTTCAAAACACACGTTATATTAACGCCGGGTGCTGAAGCACTTGATTACAGTACTCGTTCAACCCAAGACAAGGTGGACGGCCAAACGAAACCCTATACACATATTCTATATATATATATATATATATATATATATATATATAAATATATATGGAAGCTAACAACCAAGCCCAAAGCCCACCAAGATCATTTAAATGATCTCGATTTACATATATCACACAAAACTAAAACTAATTAACTATAACTAAGTACAAACCACCAAAAGTAGACCCAACAAAATCTTTATTTGATTTTTTGAATTAAAAAAAATCAATTCTAATAAAGTAGTTATGCTCATACAATAAAATCTATCTTTTTAAAGACAACTGTTTGCAATACAATAATTTCAAAAGATGTTTTAGAAATTTTAATATTTTATTATTACAAATAAAAAAATTCACTTCATTTTTACACAATGACTATCTCCTATTTATAACCAAAACATATTAAGGTTCTTGTTTTCTAAAAAAAATCATGTCTTTCAAATGTTTTGTAACCCACACGATGGGACGAGTTATGTGGACCATCCGACGATCTAAGTAATTGTGGAGGCCTACATAATTATCGAAGTCCTCGCATGGAAATCATAATGCGTCCAATTGTGTGTCATAATATAGAATCAAAAGTAGTTGGGATAATGGTACAAATGTAGAGACGATAAGGACATGGTGGATACGCCGCTGTTACATCCTATATATAAGTGTCCTTATCGGATATTCATTTGGAGCGTTGTTTTGACTATTCAAAGTTCTGTTTTTTGATAAATTTTAAAAGTTATATTTAAAATTTTCTTTTCCTAGAAATTTAATGGTTTGTTATTTAATTATTTAATTCCGCGACGATTCCCTAAGGTAGGGGAGACTGTAACAACTCGTGTTGGGTCAAGAAATTGACCTAAGGGAAGATTGTTGAGTCAAAGATTTGACCTAAATGAAGTACATGGGAGATTGGAATCTTCTCAACCTCCTCTGAATTTACTAAGTAATGGATCCAAGCACACCTTAGACCTCCGAGCAAGCTTTTATTTGGCCGAGTACGATATATTGCCTACCAGGCAAGGTTTACTTCGTTTAGTCTTCTTAAGTGGATATCCGAGCAGGGTTTGCAAATTAGTGCATTGCCGAGTAAGGTACACTAGTTTATGTAAATCCGGGTATGGTTCACTTTATCAAGCAAGTCTGTTCTTTAGAACCAAGTATTTTACTCTTCCGAGTAAGGTTTGGTTAACCTAGTCCAAGAAGCCAAGAAATTGGAAGACCGGGCAAGGTATTCATTAATAAGTATGATCCAAGTATGCTTGATAATCTAAAGAAATATCTCTAAGTAATATCGAGTAAGGTTCAGCTCGAACAAGGAACAGTACTCCCGAGTACACTTTGCTAAATAAGTTATTTTATAGAAAAGAGGTGAAATGGATCATTGAAGAACAAGGTTGCTCGTAAGAAGTTGTCGGGCAAAGTCTGGCAAATTCAAGAAGACTGAAGTCTACTCGGTGAGTATTTTACTTGGTAAAATACTCTTTAAGTAAAGTCTACCCGGAAACCGATCACGACCACACTTCTATATTACCAAGTTATGAAGGATGGTCGAGCATACTCGGAAAGACAAGATTGATGCAAAGCCTACCCGGAAGACTTGTTTTACACTTAGTTTATTTTGAATATGTAATTTGAATATGTATGATTGTATTTAGGGTTTCTAGAAGGAATGAAAACTGTCCTAGGTTGGCAGGCCTATAAATAGAATATTTAGGGCACGACGCCAAAGAGAGCACAATACGGATAAGACCGACACAATTAATTGAGAGAATATTGTGTGACGGCAGTCTTAGGATTCCGAGAAAACCCTAAATCGATTATCCTTTTGTATGATTAATATTATATAAATGGAAATCTTTTGAGTGAATCCTGTGTATGCTTTCTATCTTTGATTATTCATTGCAACCGTTTGTTTGTTATTGATTCCGCCTTTAACAAACGGATATCTTTCTAAATATAGCAACTCGTCATTAACTCTCTTGTCAACACGATTAATCCGTGTGAGTTATGACATGATTGATTAAGATCCAGCTGAAATCGAAGGGACCGACAAGTGGTATCAGAGCTTGATTACTGCTATTTTAGAAAGATTGTTGCTGATTGAAGATTCGAAGAAGAATGACGTAAGCAGACTACTGTTCGATTGATTTGTGACGTCATCAGCCATGTTTTTCATTTTTCTTCCAGATCTACAATCAACCGGTGTTTTCTCTTCCTTATTTCATTTAAAGTTCTAATCTTTATATCTAAATCTTGTTCCAATCACTTCAGACACATCGGATCTGAGCATTCTGTTTTCAGATCTGATTATTTTGAAATTTTTTTTAAAGGAACTGATTTTTTAATTTCTCAAAATGTCTGGATATGAGGAACAAGAGGTGTCTACTAACAAGATACCAAGGTTGTATGGACAAGAAAACTTTATCAAATGGAAAGTACTCTTTGAAGCAGCCGTATGCTACAATGATATTGATATGTGGAACTCCATCAAGGATGGTCCACAAACTGCTGTTGAAGAAGGTGCAAATGCTACTGCAACTGCTGCTGTAAGAGAAAAAATGAGAAAGGTGGATGACAAAGCCTTAGCTATGATTAAGCTAGGTTTTTCTTGGGAGATTCTAACCTAGGTGGCTTATCACACAACAGCCAAGCAAATGTATGATGCCATCCTCGAAATGTATGAAGGGAATACTGAACTAAAGAATATAAAGAAGCAAAAATTGAAGCAACAGTTAGAAAGGTTCAAGTATAGGGATAGAGAAAGGTTGAAATCAATACTAGAACATTTTCTAAGTATTGTGAATGAGTTGAGGACAACTGATTATGTAATGACTGACTTTGATTTGAATACAAAGTTACTCAACTCAATGCCAAAATAATGGTATACTGCTTGCAAGTTCATCCTTCAGAAGCAAAATTTCAATGAATTGAAATTGGATGATGTGGTATGCTTTCTTCAGACTGCAGAACTTGAAATGATAGAGAATGAGATGATTAAGGAAGATAGACCCTGCTTCAATGTTTCAAGTGCATTGATTGCACCAATGGGAAATCTGTCTACCAAGAATCAACAGCAAATTCCCATTATTGAAGAACCAGCTGAACATAATGTTGTTACTCCAAAATCTTTCATTGGAGGTATCTCAAGTAATCAAGGAAATCAGCACAGGTTCAATGTGCAAATGATTAATGATACTGATTCTGCCACCAAGCCAAGTGGAAATGTTCCTAATACTGGCACAGGACATGGTCAAAGTAATGAAACACAAGCTTTGTTGTCTATGTTTACTGAGTCATATATTGCATTTGTTGCAAAGAACCTAATTCACACAAGTGTGGTACAAGATGATTTGGAACAAATTGATGTAGATGACTTGGAAGACATGGATTTGAAGTGGCAAGCTGCCATGTTAGGTTTGAGAAGTAAAAGGCTGTATAACAGAACTGGTAGGTCTCTGGTTTCTGGTCCTAATGAAAGGATTGGATTTGACAAGTCAAAAGCAATATGCTACAATTGTCAGCAACCTGGTCATTTTGCAAGAGAATGCAATCAACCAAGAAACTTTCAAATGAATCAATTCCATAATCAACAACCAGGAAGTCAGCATCAATATCAACAAAATCAACCAAGAGGTCAGCAACATTACCAACAAAATCAGCCAAGATTCAACAACAACAGCAATCAAATGAACAACTTCAATAACAACAACAATTACAACCCAAACTTCAACAACTTTTAGCCTCAAATGAATAATCAACAAAAAAGTATGCAACAGACTCAAGGTTTTCAAATGAACAACAATCAAAACCTTCAAGCAGCTCAAAATGTTCCAGCAAATCAAAATCAGATCAGAAATCAAGGAAATGTGGCAGTGACTACACAACATGAAAGAAATTTTGATTGGAGAAATCATGAAGAGGACATTGCAGATGATATCAGGAAAGCAAATGTGACATTCATGGCCATAATTGAGAAAGAAAATGGATCATCATCTCAGGTGCACTCTGCTCCTACAGTTGATTTAAATGAACTTATCATTGAATTGAAAACAAAAGTAGGCAAGCTGGAAAGTGAGTGTTTTAGAAAACAAAGTATCATCAATGAGTATGAGGCAAGTGAGATGATAAGTGATGAAAAGATTAAAAGCCTTGATGATGATTGCATGATCATTTACAGAACTCAAACCAGATACACCACTGAGATTGATGGATTAAAGAAGATGTTGGTTGAAGAAAAGGTGCAAAACACAAGACTGAAGGTTGAAACTAAATTTCTGAATAATTTGTTCTCAACAGGCAACATATGTGGTATACTGAATCAGGTGAAAGAACAAGAAAAATACAAAACAGTACCACCTCCATTCAACAACAACTTCATGCCTAAAGTTGACAAAGAGAAAAGAAATGCATACTTGCAACAATTCAGAGATGTCTTTCAAGACAAGGAAGAATTTGTTGATTTGTACAAAAAGGTAGAAGTGAATGAAGAATGAGAGTTAGTGATCAAGAAAGAAGTAAAAGAGGATAAAGGACTATGTGATAAAGGAGTATGCCACTGACTCAGATGAATACCATTGCCCAACCTCACTTGTCAAAACTCCAAGAGAGTGTGGTTATGAAACTGATCATTCAGACAACTTAGAATCGGCTCATGAAGATCCTGAACCAACAACACTCACTTCCCAAGCTGTGTTTGAAACTGAATCTGATGAACTGCAAGTTGATAAGGCTTGCACTTCATCACTTAACTAATCAAATTTTCTTTGTATGTGCAGGAACAGTCCACTCCTCTAAATGACATATGGTGTATGGATAGTGATTGTTCTAGGCACATGACATGTGACAAGAGATCTCTTGTCAATTATGAAAAGAAGTATGAAGGTCCAGTAGCTTTTGGGAGTGATGAGAATGGTGGAAATATTGTTGGAAAAGGAATCTTAACAAATGGGAAAGTCTCATTTGATAATGTATTTCATGTTGAAGGTCTTCAGTACAATCTGCTGAGTATATCACAAATGTGTGATAAGGGTTACAAAGTCAGTTTTGATGATTCACACTGTTTCATTTTAAAACCTGACTTTGTAATTCCACCTGAAATGATTATGATGATGGCACCAAGAAATGGTAACTTGTATGAATTGAATATGAAAGAAGCTATTTCAAGAGGAGGTGAATGTTTTGTTTCCAAAGCCAATGAAAATGAGTCAAAATTGTGGCATAGCAAACTGTGTCATGTGAACTTGAAGAACATGAATAGACTTGTCAAAGGTGAGCATGTCATAGGCTTACCTACAAGAGAATTCAAGTTGGAAGATCATTGTGATTCATGTCAAAAGGTAAAACAACACAAATCTACTCATAAGTCAAAACTCATCAACTCAATTGATCAAATACTTGAATTACTTCACATGGATCTCTTTGGTCCAGTGAGTGTACCAAGTATTGGGAAGAAAAGATATTGTCTGGTGATCATTGATGACTATTCAAGATACACTTGGGTTTATTTTCTAAGTACCAAGGATGAGACTGCAGAGTTGATTAAAGGTTATGTAACAATGATTGAGAACAAGTTGAATAAGACAGTCAAGATGATCAGAAGTGACAATGGCACTGAGTTCAAGAATGGAGTTATGCAAGAATTATGTGAAGGAAAAGGAATACAGCAATTCTTAGCTCCTAGAACTCCTGAACAAAATGGTGTAGCAGAAAGAAGAAACATAACACTTATTGAAGCTGCAAGAACCATGTTAGCAGATGCTAATCTGCCTGTCACTTTTTGGGCCGAAGCTATAAATACAGCCTGCTATGTTCAGAACAGGGTACTTATCAACAAAAGGCTTAACAAAACTCCATATGAAATATTTCACAACAGAAAGCCTTACATTAAGTTTTTCAAGCCCTTTGGATGCAAATGTTTTCTACTGAACACTAGAGACTATTTGAACAAATTTCAAACAAAGTCCCTGGATTGTTTCTTTGTTGGATATTCTACACACTCAAAAGCCTACAGAGTCTATGTAAAAGATCACTTGAGTGTAATAAAATCTTCTGACATCATTTTTAATGAAAATCAATTCAATACAGTTGATGGTGCAGCATGGTTGTTTGTTCATGAGAAGTTAATAAGGTCTTTCAAGATTTATCCTGAAGACTTTGATGAATCATTCTACAAGATCAGTGAATTTGAAGAGAAAAAGAAGAAGTCATTGGACTTGGAAGAATTATGGAAGAAGGTTGCTGAAAAGGAAAAGGAATATACTTTTGTGAAGAACTTCTCATGTAATATTGGTGAACCTAATCAAGAAAAAAATCACAATGTTGAACATGATCATACTGAGAACAATCAAGACAATCATGATGAACAGGATGATCACGTTCAGAATGAGGGTGACACAAGCAACCAAGCAAGTGGAGAAGAAGCTGTATCTACAGTAAGATTTCAAGATCTATTTCAAATATTGAACTAAGAAAGTAATGGTGTATCTACTTCAAGACAACATAATGATGAAGCACCAGAATTTCATGATGCAGAGACTGACTTGATCATTGAAGAACCAGAACTCAATGAGTCAAATCTTGACACTACTATGTCTACAGATATGATTGTTCAAACTCCTTATGTGGAAAAGAATCATCCTTCTGAAAACATCATTGGTTATTTGCATGAAAGAGTTACAAGAAGTCGTTCTGAAATTGTAAACATTTGTCTTTACTCTTGTTTTCTATCCCAAATAGAACAAAAGAACATAGCACAAGCATTAAAAGATAATAGTTGGGTGGAAGCAATGCAAGAAGAATTGGCACAATTTAGAGATCTGCATGTGTGGGATCTTGTTGATAAGCCATTTGAAAGATATGCAATTGGAACCAAATGGGTGTTCCGAAACAAAAGGGATGAAAGGGGTTTAGTGATTAAGAATAAAACTAGACTTGTAGCACTAGGATGTCTTCAAGAAGAAGGAATAGACTTTGAGGAAGTTTTTGCACCAGTTGCAAGGCTTGAAGCTATAAGGATTTTTCTTGCATATGCTGCCTCAAAGAACATTAAAGTGTTCCAGCTTGATGTTAAGTCTGCATTTCTAAATGGAAAGATTGATGAAGAGGTGTATGCTGCTCAACCTCCAGGTTTTGAGGATCCAATGTATCCAAACAGGGTGTATAAGTTAAACAAAGCCCTTTATGGATTGCATCAGGCTCCTAGAGCATGGTATGATGAGCTGTCAAATCATCTTCTTGAAAATGGTTTCAAAAGAGGAGCCATTGACAAGATACTCTTCTACAAAAGCAAGGGATCAGACTTGCTTATAGTACAAGTGTATGTGGATGACATCATCTTTTGTTCTACAAATGAACAAATGTGTATGGAGTTTGAAGGGGTAATGAAATCCAAATACAGCATGAGTTCTATGGGAGAAATGAACTTCTTTCTAGGATTGCAAGTTCAACAGAAAGCTGAGGGTATTTTCATTTATCAAAGAAAATATGTGCAGGACATCTTGAACAAGTTCAATTGTCATGAGTACAAGACTGCTTCAACTCCAATGGACACCAAAGAAAAGATGATTGCAGATGAAAAGGGGGAGCCTATAGATGAACATGAATATAGAGCCAAAATTGGATTTCTGATGTATTTGACTGCAACAAGACCAGATATCATGTTTGCTGTATGTGTGTGTGCTAGATTCCAATCAAGTCCAAAAGTCTCCCACATGAATTTTGTTAAAAGAATATTAAGATATTTGAAGGGAAGACCGGACTTAGGGATTTGTTATCCAAAGAATCAAGCTTTTGATATGATTGCATATACAGACAGTGACTATGATGGCTACAACATGAGCAGAAAGTCAACCTCAGGTGGATGTCAATTTTTGGGTGAAAGGCTAGTGTCATGGCAATGTAAAAAGCAGACTACAGTTTCAATCTCTACTGCAGAAGCTAAATATGTTGCTGCATCTGCCTGCTGTGCACAAGTTCTATGGATTCAAAATCAGATGCTGGACTATGGTTTGAATTTCTTGAACACCCCTATTCTTATTGACAATAATGCTGCATATTTTACTGTTCAACATTCCAAATCTAAGCACATTGAAATCAGACATCATTTCATCAGAGACTGCAGTGAAAAAGGTTTGATTGAAATGCAAAGGGTTGATACAAGTGACAATTTGGCTGACCTATTCACCAATCCACTTGATAGAACCAGGTTCAACTTTCTTCTGAAAGCCCTGGGAATGGTCAACTCTGATGAAATCTGATTAAGGATGTGTGCCTGGTTGTGTGTCTCTCTGTGATAACTGATTATTTTATCAGAGATTACACATATTGAATGTTGATTGAATATGTTTTGAATACATTTCAACTGAATGTTGATTGAATATGTTTTGAATATGTTTCAACTGAATGTTGATTGAATATGTTTTAAATATGTTTCAACTGAATGTTGATTGAATATGTTTTGAATATGTTTCAACTAAATGTTGATTGAATATGTTTCAACTAAATGTTGATTGAATATGTTTTGAGTATGTCACTGGTATGAAGTAAACTGATAGGTGCTTAAGTAATTATCTGTGCAATTTGTTTGAAATTGATGATAATTATTGACTATCAAGTTAACTGATCTAATGTTATGATAAGTAGTTTGATCTGTTTGGGTGAAATTGAATGCTTATCTGATGTCATGAGTAATCACATGTTTATGGTTACTTGAATATGTTCTTTATCTGATCTTCTGATGTTGTTAAGATAGGATAGACAGTGAATGTTAGTACAGTCTGTTTTTCTTGATGATGTTAAGAATGATTAAGATTTGATTATGTGATGCAACTGTTTATGTCAAAATGTGTTTTATGTCAAAATTAAGTGATTCAATGAATTTTATAATGAATTTTGCATAAATACTTTATTTTGGTCAAAACATGAGCAAGTTGATTAATAGTGTTGAGATATGATAAGATTATTAAGTTCAAGCTTTTAAGAAGCTTAAAAGAAGGAATTTTAAAGAGAAGTCTCAAGTAGTTGTTTTTTTGCTGAAAACTATGTCATTTGCCCAGTTGGAAGGACATGCACTTGTGTATGTTTGGTCCTTAAATCTTTATAGATTCAAAGGATAGCCATTGACCTGAAAACTGAATGCATTTGGGGCAATTATGACTTGTTTTTTATTCCTTCACTTAAAACTATGTCAATAGCTCTGACTTTGAAAGGACATATATTCACATGTATGTCTGATCCTGTTGACCACTTTTGGTCAAACAGGATAGCCATTAACCTGACAATGAAGTGTAACACCCCGTAACCGCAGCGGAAACGTAAACGGGATGCAACAGACACCTCTGATATCAACCACATTGTTTATAAAGAAAACTGAATACATTAATATACCTCAAATTACATTATCTTGTATTTCATTACCGTCTAGATGATACACACATCATACAATACGATACATAATTCTATTTATTATAATGTATCCTAACATTCCGCACGCAAATCTTACACCCATCAAGCACTTAGCACGTAAGCAATCACTTCATCATAGTTGTACCTGAAAAGCATGTGAGAAAACGGGTCAACTACGAATAGTTGGTGAGTTTCACAATTTGAGTAAACCATGATAAATCCATATCAAAATATAATATTATCTGGGGACACTATTAACCCAGTACCGTACTCATTCCGGGGGCAATGTTACCCCAGAAACACGATGTAATTATGCTGAGCCCACAAGCGAAACCTCTGTCTGGGGACACTGTTAACCCAGTACAGTACTCATTCCGGGGACAATGTTAACCCAGAAACACTTCTAGGGACATCTGGGGACACTGTTAACCCAGTACTGTACCCATTCCGTACGATTCCCGTATAATCAAATATTTATAAATACACGCAAATCCATGCGTTCAGTATGTACTTAAACATTTTATTAGTAACATGCTTCCGCCCCGGGAAAATATATGAAAACAATTCAGAAAAAGGGGCTCGTGAAACTCACCTTAGCACATGCAAGCAGGTAACAACAATCATTATCAGTTAACACGTCCAATCTGTAATATGATCCCTACGATCGTTACTATACACTCATTATTAATATAACTTTAACCAAGTTAACTGGTACATCTGGGGACACTGTTAACCCAGCACTGTACCCGTTTTGGGGGCAACATTAACCCAGAAACACTTCTCCGGACTCAGCTTGTGATGTCGTTTAGAGTTCCATGGTCACAACTACTATTAGTCGTTTCCTCGTTTTGCGTGCCTAGCACGGTTATCCGTTTTTACGTTTCAAAAGTGAGTTTGGTCACACACGACCCGAAAGTAGTGGTTGACTGATAATTTAATTAAAGATGTGAAATTAGAGCTCGGTTTAGACGCCCCGACTAGCCGCGGGACCCGTTTCCGTATTTGGCGTACCGGAAAACTGTTAAATCGGTTAAAAATACCCAAATCATCCGAATTATTTTCGGATGATTCATTTTTACTTGTTTAACTCAATTATATGAAAATAGTTCATTTTTAGGGTTTTTATACACCAGTCAGCTCGCTTAAGCGAACTTCACCGGTTTACGCGTTTTAACTTTAAAAGTTTGATAATTAGCACAATTAATTATCCGTTTAATCTCGGATCTTGAAATTTTGTACAAAAGACTTTTTGACAGTGGGGAATTTTATAAAAATATTTCCAGAATTAATTTTTTATATTTAAAAATTATTTATCTATTTTTAAACACCAATTAAACACTAAATATGTCGTAAATACCAACCGATCTTAGAAAAATCCCAAATTTCTCCTGGATGTCCCCTGCCATCCACATAGTCCCCTGTAATTTTTCCAGAACCAAAATCTTCTTTACATGCCATTTTCACTAAAACCGAGCTAGAAAACCCTAGAACTCGTTTAACCGTAAAGCCTACTTAGACCTCTCCAAATAACCTAAAATTTTGTGTGTGACTTATACATGATATAAAAAGCTTATCTGCAATTTTACAGAATTTTTCATGATATTTAACTATATTTCACCATTTTTGGCCAAAACCGAGCATTAAATTCACTAAATATTCATCCTTTGTCCAAAAACTACCAACAATTCACATAACTCTTATTTTCATGTGTAGAACATCCCTGTAAAATTTCATGACCTAACTCTAAACCATTAACAATCTGTCTCAAAACACAAACACCGAACATAAACCGAATATACCTTTCGTTTTCCGCCACTACAAGCTACAAACTCGTCTTTCCGCCTTATCTACCACTAAACACAGAGCCTACAAACAACATAACACAATACCAAGCAAGTTACACTCACGATCAAGCCATTTCTTTCATGGTTTCGGTTATGATTCCAAAAAACAAAGATTTAACCGTAAAAATTCGTTTTTGATTCGTTTAACTCCTTTCTTGGACCAAGATCCCTTGTATAACCCGTATACATCACTTGATCATGCAAGAATCGGTTTTCATCATTGAAACCTCATTTTCTTGCAAACAAACTCAAGAAACGAAGATGAACACGTGCATAACTCGATCATTACCTCATTTTTCTTGCTAGAACTTTTCGGTTTTTGAATCATACTTTGGAGTGGATTGATGAACTTGGGAGTGTTTGTGTAAAAAAAAAGAAATGAAGTGTGGTTTGAGGGGTGGTGGTCCGATCGGACTATGTGGGGGGTGGGGTGGGACCCATCTCTCCATTTTAGGCCACATGTTTGGATATCCGCAATCCGGATAATGTTTTGGATAATCTGGTTCAGTTCGTTTTTCGGTTAAATGTTTAGTTCGGCTTAAAACGAGGCTAAAACGGTCGTTTTTCGGCTTAAAAATAAAATTTATATAAAACAGATTTAAAAACTTCAAAAACTTAAACCATGACATTTATTAACTTAAAACATCATATCATTAATTATCGCGCATCTTTTTCGGCTTGATCGATCATCTCTTGCTCGGTTTGGTATTAAAGGTTTCGTTTAATGTACCGACGTACCATTAAATCGAAATTCTTTTTCTGTGCCGTACTTTACTTATCCCGAAGCATTAATGCTTCGTAACATCACTAAATATTATAGATATCGTCTATAATTGAACCCTCGATTCGTTCGGGTTTCAATAATTATCGATCGATTAATCGCATATTCAATGCGGTGAATTATATATTCAAGTACAATCAATACAATGAACCATGTATTCTCGTATAATTACCATGGTAACTCATGTACCCGACATTAAATATGACGTAACTATCGTCTACCGGTTAGGGTATCCCTGGTTTCGTTGGAATCGTTACATGAAGTGATATTGGGGTGACTGAATATTAAACTGTGTTTTATGGGAAATGATAGTACATTGACTACTTAGCTGATCATATGGAATTAATAGGATAAAAAGACCTTAGTATAGTCATTAACATGTATGGCTGCTTTCCCATGATGATGTAAAATCTAAGGTGATATAAACATAATGAATATGCTAATATTTATGTGGAGATGCATAGTTGTCTTTGCATGTCTCAAGATAAATCTCTCCGAATGATATGGCAGAAAAGTGATTACCAGTCATACACGAGCCTGTTGCTATTTGGTCAACCAAAAATGAAACATCTTTAAATATGACAAAGAACATGCTTTAAGAAAATTTGAGAAAATATCAAAAACAAGGGGAAGAATGAATAAATCAACCAAAAGTTGATAAGTGTTTTTAAATATTTAATCAAACAAGAGGGTTACAACAAGAACTACAAAGATGTTGACAAAATGTGTCTCATCTTGAATGAAAGGCATGTTTGCTAACTATAAGTCCAACGTTCAACCTCTATATACGTTTGAATCTAAAAATACAAAAATACAATAAGTTCTGTCATACAAAAACTATTTTTGACCAAATACAGGAGGTTGGAGTCAAATTGGGGTGATCTGGGGAAAGCCAAATAAGCTTTGAGAAGTGATATGAGGCATCATAGCACAGTGTTGACCATTAATGCATTATGCTTTAAATGAACCTAAATCATATCACCAAAGAGATGAAATTCATACTAAGTTTATACCTGCTGTTAACCTATCTATGTTGTCATAATAATGCTGAGAGTGAAGTATTGAGATAGCTACTTAGTCAATATGATCCCATTCTTGAGATCTTTTCAGTAAATGGAAGAAACTATTTTGAATAGAATTATAACTGAAATTTGATCTCTAAATGCACCATTTGCTCTTAAACTATGATCTGAAAAGAAAAATATATTTTGACAAAGTGGTTTAAGTCAAAAAGTGTTGCATTTTGCCTAAAATAGGTTGAATATGTAAGTTCGGGTAAGGTTTGATGCATTATAACCTTTCCGGGCACAAACTGTTTAAATATGTTGTTTTGGGTAAGGTTTGATAATTTTCAACCTTTCCGAGTAAGCTTAGTCATTTTGACTTAATCATGTGTGAATATGTTGTTTTGGGTAAACTGTTTGAATATGTTGTTTCGGGTAAGGTTTGATAATTTTCAACCTTTTCGAGTAAGCATAGTCATTTTACTTGATCATGTGTGAATATGTTGTTTCGGGTAAGGTTTGAGAATTTTCAACCTTTCCGAGTAAGCTTAGTCATTTTTGACTTGATTATGTGTGAATATGTTGTTTCGGGTAAGGTTTGATAATTTTCAACATTTCTGAGTAACCTTAGTCATTTTTGACTAACTTTATGATTTTCGGGCATGCTTTGAAGTGTTTACACTTTCTGGGTAGAGTACACTGTTGTACTCGTTTCCCGAGCAAGCTTGAAGTCTTGAGATGATTATGTGTTGTTATCGCTAGCTTTTAACAAGAAATTCTTGTTTCGGGCAAGCTATGCATGTTATATGCTGATTATGATTCCAAGAGAACTTTATGAACTTAGTCAAGTACATCAAGTAAGCTTTATGATTTTTGTGAATATGTCGTTAGGAAAGGTTTGTTAATCTTTCCGGGCATGCTTAGATATTACTATTTAAGTTTGTCATTTTTCGGGTATGGTTTGGCATGTTGAAATCCCTCGGGTAAGGGCTTACCTGATGATTGAATGTGTTTTTCCTAGCAAGCTTAGTGCTAACATAGGATTTTCGGGCAAGCTCTATGAAATTTTAGACTATAGCACACTTAAATGTCTATGTGTTTTAATTTCATTCCAAGCATGCTCTGTGATATGTGTGTTTATGATTTCTTTGAAATTACAAGTGTTTTCAGGCAAACATTGTTTTCCAGGCACACTTTATATTCTGGGTACACTTTTGTTCCCTCAATATACTTGGTAATTTCAAAACTTAACTTTTCGAGTACACTGTCTGCTAGAATTCTTTTCCGGTCACACTTTGTACTATATGAAGGTTATTCGGGTATACTTTGCATTAGAAAGGTGTTCGGGGACACTATTCTCCAGAAAGATTGCTCGAGCACACTATGTTTTCAAGCATACTTGAATGAATGTATTACTTGATTGAATATGTTAGTTAGTATGATAAAATTGATTATGATTCTTATTAGGGTTTATGTTAGATAAGTTTTAACTTAAAATTGAGAAATCTATGTGGGGATCTTAATTGGTTCTTAGTAAGGATGTTTATTTGATGATTATACTTGATTATTTGCCTTGTGATTAATTTCTCAAGAAATATAGTATTTCGGGTAAGCTTTCTTCATCATGTCTTAACTTTAAATTAATTTACTTGATCGAGCAAGGTTTATAACTAGACGAATTCGGGCAAACTTTGTATATTCAAAAATGAAAATTTTCATGCAAAGTTTGACCGGGTAAGGTTTGATGTGGAAGTAAACCGAGTAGACTTTGGATAGATTAATCTTTCAAGTAAGATCTTATGAAATTAAATGAAATTAAATGTTTTTAATATATCAAGTGGATAATGTTACTGGTTGACAGCAAATAATTCACAAAAGGACAAAAAGCATTTAAAACCCACTTTCAAAATGTATAAAAGAGGGAGTTAGGCAAATTTTTCAAATTATTTTCCTCTCTCTCCTCCCATTGCAAATTCTTACTCTCAAAGAAAGACACTTTACCTTATCTTTACACACTTTTAAATAGATAAGGAATTTATAAGCTAAAAGACGAGACACTTTTCAAATTTCTCACTTTACCTGGCATGTAAAAGAAAAAGGCAGAAACAAAAGAACTTTATCTGCAATTTTGGCAGAAAAAATTGCAGATATGTACTTTACATTTGTCTTAACTCTTATTAAAAGAAGACCTGCATATGCTATTCAAATTTGAAACTTCACACTTTAAGAGTAACTTACATTTGTGTTTTTTGCAGATTTCTACATCATTCAAGACAACGGTTTGAATTGAAATATTATTTATACCTTAATTTTTTTTTATACTTACTTTGAGATCTAACTGATAATTGTGTGTTCTTTGATATAACAGAAAATCAGCAATGGATCCAACTCCAAGTAATTCCAATTCCTACAAACATCATCTTTTTGAAGAACTGAAGAAAGCATTGCAACGAGTTCAAACCCTAATGTCTGAGGTTGAGAAGATCTCAGCTGCCCCAAAACAGGGGGAGAAATCACCAAAACAGGGGGAGAATACGCTGAAGCTTCTCTTAATTTATGAAAAGAATAGTTCAGATGATGAAACTGACAATGTTCCAGAAGATGAAAAGAAAGATCTTAAGGAAAGAAAGAAATTAAAAGGGAAAGAAATTGCTCAAGAGGACGATGAAATTCAGTCTTTAAATTCTTAGAAGGAGAAGACAATAGACTCAGAAATGAATGAATCTGAATCAGAAGCCAAAAGAGTCTATGTGCAAAGAATGACAGAAATTTATGACAGAGAATTTATTTCTCAAATGATATCTGATAAAGACTTTGAAGAACAAGAAAACTTGATGAAGATGTTTGAAGATGAGAGAAAGCTAAGAGATTAAGTGAAGAATAATCAGAGAGAAGTCTTACAAGAATTGATTGGAAACTGTTTAAATGATGAAGAAAATCCAAATGGTGTGCTAGTATCTCTACTCAAGTTAATTAAACAAGAAGAACCAGAGACAGAGGTGAAAGAGAAACTAGACACTGTTATTGATAAAATTTCAAAAACACTGAGTGAAGAAAAGATTGTTCAAGACAATGAAGTGAAAGATTTGAAATTGAAAGATGATTTGGGTCAAGAAATGGAAGTTCAAAAGTTCTTGAGTGAATATGATGGTAAACCAAGATTTTTAGTTGAGAATGGAATTCCCTTTGATTCAGTAAAAATAATGACAAGAAAAGAGATTTTGAGCAACTTCAAGAAAATGAAAGGACAACAGCTGAACATGAAGAAGGGAGCAGCTCAATCTCTAGTTGGTATGAACAAAGGAATATCCAAAAAGATGGCTAGTCTATCAAAGATGACAATTAAAGGAAAATCCAAAGTAAAGGAATTCTGCAGAAAGACAACATCTTTGATCTCAAAACAGAACAATACAAAGAAAAGGAAGATGTTTGTGACTAATCAAGAAAAAACAAAGCAAATGCACTTGAAGATGGATAAACCTTTTGTCAAAACTGTTGTAAAAGCCAAAAACCTTTCAGTCAACCATAATATTATGCCAAGCGGAATATTTTGTGACTCCAGGGCTGAACATTTGAATGTTATGATGGAAAATAGAGAGATTGTGAAGATCTTCTCTAAAAATGACTTCAGAAAATTCAATCTATGGAAATTGAAGGTGATTGCAGCACTGTATCTCTCTGATTACAAAGAAAGGCAAAGGCCTACAAGTGCTAAGCAATCAGAACTGTTAAGATTCTTGGTTGAGCAAGAAAATAAAACAAGCATCTCTGGCTGAAATGAAGAATTTCAAGATTTGGCCTTGTTTTGTGATGTCTTCGGACAATTTTCTGATTATGTAATTTGCTTATGTTATTTGAATATGTAATTTTGATTTTTGATTTGATGTGTATTTTTGCTAAGTGTAAGTAACCATAGAAATGTTTTGGGTCAGCTGAGGTGTTCCAATCTAGGGGGAGATTGTTGGGTCAAGAAATTGACCTAAGGGAAGATTGTTGAGTCAAAGATTTGACCTAAATGAAGTACATGGGAGATTGGAATCTTCTCAACCTCCTCTGAATTTGCTAAGTAATGGATCCGAGCACACCTTAGACCTCCGAGCAAGCTTTTATTTGGCCGAGTACGATATTTTGCCTACCGGGCAAGGTTTACTTCGTTTAGTCTTCTTAAGTGGATATCCGAGCAGGGTTTGCAAATTAGTGCATTGCCGAGTAAGGTACACTAGTTTATGTAAATCTGGGTAAGGTTCACTTTATCAAGCAAGTCTGTTCTTCAGAACCAAGTATTTTACTCTTCCGAGTAAGGTTTGGTTAACCTAGTCCAAGAAGCCAAGAAATTGGAAGACCGGGCAAGGTATTCATTAATAAGTATGATCCAAGTATGCTTGAAAATCTAAAGAAATATCTCTAAGTAATATCGATTAAGGTTCAGCTCTAGCAAGGAACAGTACTCCCGAGTACACTTTGCTAAATAAGTTATTTTATAGCAAAGAGCTGAAATGGATCATTGAAGATCAAGGTTGCTCGTAAGAAGTTGTCGGGCAAAGTCTGGCAAATTCAAGAAGACTGAAGTCTACTCGGTGAGTATTTTACTTGGTAAAATACTCTTTAAGTAAAGTCTACCGGAAACTGATCCCGAGCACACTTCTATGTTACCAAGTTATGAAGGATGGCCGAGCATACTCGGAAAGACAAGATTGATGCAAAGCCTACCCAAAAGACTTGTTCTACACTTAGTTTATTTTGAATATGTAATTTGAATATGTATGATTGTATTTAGGGTTTCTAGAAGGAATGACAGCTGTCCTAGGTTGGTGTTGGGTCAAGAGTTTGATCCAAATGAGGAGATTTGACCTAAACGAAGAATTTGGAAGATTGGAATCTTCTCAACCTCCTCAGAAACTGCTAAGTATTGAATCCGAGCACACCTTGGACCTTCGAGTAAGCTTTTACTTAGCCGAGTACGAGATTTTGCCTTCCGGGCAAGGTTTACCTCAAATAGTCTTCTTAAGTGGATATTTGGGCAAGGTATGCTTTTTGGTGATTTCCCGAGTAAGGTTCATTAATTTGGCATATCCGAGCAAGGTTCACTTTGTCAAGCAGGGTTGTTCTTCAAGACCAAGTATTTTACTCTTCCGAGTAAGGTATGGTCAACCAAGTCCAAGAAGCCAAGTAATTGGAAGACCGGGCAAGGTATTCTTTAATAATAATGGTCCGAGTATACTTGATGAGTTAATAGAATATCTTTAAGTTATCTCGAGTAAGGTTCTGCTCAAGTAAGGTATGTACTCCCGAGTATGCCTTATCAATAAGTTGTTCAACTGACAATGAGCCGAACAGGATCATAGAAGAACAAGGTTGCTCGTAAGGATTTGTCGAGCAAAGTTTGATAAGTCTAAGAAGATTGAAGTCTACTAGGTGAATATTTTACTTGGTAAAATATTCTTTAAGTAAAGTCTACCCGGAAACTGATTCCGAGTACACTTCTATGTTTACCAAGTCTGAAGGAAGGCCGAGTGCACTGCGTACTCGGAGACTGAAGATTAATGAAAAGCCTACCCGGAAGATTTGTTTTACACTTAGTTTTATTTCTGAATATGTATTATCGGATAGGGTTTCTAGAAGGAATGACAGCTGTCTTAGGTTGGCAGGCCTATAAATAGAATATTTAGGGCACGCCGCCAAATAGACAGACAGACAGACAGACAGAGAGATAGACAGAATACACACGACACATTAATTGAGAATATTTTGTGTGTGACGGCTGTCCTAGGATTCCTCATAAACCCTAAATCGATTACTCCTTTTGTATGATTAACATTATATAAATGGAAATCTTTTGAGTGAATCATGTGTGGGTCTTCTGTTATTGAATATTCATTGCAACTGTATGTTTGTTATTGATTCCGCCTTTAACAAACGGTCATCTTTCTAAACATAGTAACCCGTCATTAACTCGCTTGTCAAAACGATTAATTTTGTGTGAGTTATGACATGATTGATTAAGATCCGATCTGAATCGACAAAAAAAAATTGGGACCTGACAAGTGGTATCAGAGCTTGTTACTGCTATTTTTAGAAAGATTGTTGCTGATTGAAGATTTGAAGAAGAATGACGTAAGCAGAGCACTGTTCGATTGATTTGTGACGTCAGCTGCCCTGTTCTTAATTTTTCTTCCAGATCTACAATTTTGATAAGTTTTCTCTTCATTGTTTCATTTAAAGTTTTAGTCTTTATATCTAAATCTCGTTTTCATCACATCAGACATATCAGATCTGAGCATTCTGGTTTCAGATCTGATTATTTTGAAAGAAATTTTATAAGAAACTGATTTTTGATTTCTCAAAATGTCTGGATATGAGGAACAAGTGGTGTCTACTAATAAGATACCAAGATTGTATGGACAGGAAAACTTTATCAAATGGAAGGTACTCTTTGAAGCAGCTGTATGCTACAATGACATTGACATGTGGAACTCCATCAAGAATGGTCCACAAACTACTATTGAAGAAGGTGCAAATGCTACTGCAACTGCTGTTATAAGAGAAAAGATGAGAAAGGTGGATTACAAAGCCTTGGCTATGATTAAGCAAGGTTTGTGTTGGGAGATTCTAACCAAGGTGGCTCATCACACAACTGCTAAACAAATGTATGATGCCATCCTTGAGATGAATGAAGGGAACACTGAATTGAAGAACATTAAGAAGCAAAGATTGAAGCAACAGTTGGAAAGTTTCAAGTATAAAGATGGAGAAAGGTTGAAATCAATACTAGAAAGTTTTCTGAGTATTGTGAATGAGTTGAGAACAACTGATTATGTAATGACTGACTTTGATTTGAATACAAAGTTGCTCAACTCAATGCCGAAAGAATGGTATACTGCTTGCAAATTCATCATTCAGAAGCAGAATTTCAATGAATTGAAATTGGATGATGTGGTATGTTTTCTTCAAGTTGCTGAACTTGAATTGATTGAAAATGAAATGATAAAGGAAGATAGACCAAGCTTCAGTATTTCAAATGCATTAATTGCACCTATGGGAAACCTGTCAACAAAGAACCAACAACAAATTCCCATCATAGAAGAACCTGCTGAACATAATGTTATGAATCCAAAGTCTTTCATTGGGGGTAGTACAAGTACTCAAGGAAATCAGTAGAGGTTCAATGTGCAATTAATTGATGATTCTGACTCAGTCTCTGTGTCTAATGGAAATGTTCCTAACCCTGGAACAGAACATGTTATAAACAATGAAACACAAGCATTGCTGTCTATGTTCACTGAGTCTTACAATGCATTTGTGGCCAAAAACTTGATTCACACAAGTGTAGTGCAGGATGATTTGGAACAAATAGATGCTGATGACCTTGAAGACATGAATCTCAAATGGCAAGCTGCAATGTTGGCTTTGAGAAGCAAGAGACTGTACAATAGAACTGGTAGATCACTAGTTTCTGGTCCAAATGAGAGAATAGGATTTGACAAGTCCAAGGATATCTGTTACAACTGTCAACAGCCTGGACACTTTGCAAGAGAGTGCAATATGCCAAGGAACTTTCAAGTCAATCAATTCCAACAGCCAAGAAACCAACAACAATACCAGCAGAATGTGCAAAGAAACAACAACCAGCAGAACTTCAACAATAACCAAAGCTTCAATCCCAACAACAACAACTTCCATCCAAATAACAACTTCCATCCAAACATCAACTTCAATCCCAATTTTAACAACCAATATCAGCCTCAGATGAACAACCAGCAGGGTATGCATCAGAATCAAGTGTATCCAATGAACAACACTCAGAATCAAGCTGTTCAAAACTCGGCAACAAACAACATTCCAGCAAACCAAAATCAACCAAGAAATCAAGGCAATGTGGCTGTAACAACTAAGCATGAGGGATGCTTTGACTGGAGTAACCATGAGGAAGATATAGCAGATGATATCAGAAGAGCTAATGTGGCATTCATGGCCATAGACTCTGCATCTTCATCTAAGGAACAGGCCACTCCATTGAATGATATATGGTATATGGATAGTGGTTGTTCTAGGCACATGACTTGTGACAAGAGGTCACTTGTGAACTATGAAGAGAAATATGAAGGTCCTGTTGCTTTTGGGAGTGATGAAAATGGTGGAAAGATTGTGGGAAAAGGAATCTTGACAAATGGAAAAGTTTCATTTGATAATGTGTTTCATGTTGACGGACTTCAATACAATCTTCTGAGCATATCACATATGTGTGATAAAGGTTACAAAGTTAGTTTTGATGATTCTCATTGTTTCATCTTAAAACCTGAGTTTGTAATTCCACCTGAGATGATTATGATGATGGCACCCAGAAATGGCAACTTGTATGAGTTGAATATGAAAGAAGGTATTTCAAGAGGTGGTGCATGTTTTGTTTCCAAAGCCACTGAAAATGAGTCAAAATTGTGGCATAGGAAACTGTGTCATGTAAACTTAAAGAACATGAATAGACTGGTCAAGGGTGAACATGTGATTGGTTTACCTACAAGAGAATTTAAGTTAGATGATCATTGTGACTCATGTCAGAAGGGAAAACAACACAAGTCTACTCTTAAGACAAAGCTCATCAACTCAATTGATCAACCACTTGAGTTACTTCACATGGATCTTTTTGGTCCTGTGAGTGTGCCAAGTATTTGAAAGAAGAGATACTATCTGGTGATCATTGATGACTATTCAAGATATACTTGGGTTTATTTCCTAAGTACCAAGGATGAGACTGCTGAGTTGATCAAAGGTTGTGTCACAATGATTGAGAATAAGCTGAATAAGAAAGTCAAGATGATGAGAAGTGACAATGGTACTGAGTTCAAGAATGGAGTTATGGAAGAATTCTGCACACAGAAAGGAATACTTCAACAATTCTCAGTTCCTAGAACTCCTGAACAAAATGGTGTGGCAGAAAGAAGAAACAGAACTTTGATAGAAGCTGCCAGAACCATGTTGGCTGATGCAAATCTGCCTGTCACTTTTTGGGCTGAAGCAATCAATACAGCATGTTATGTTCAGAACAGGGTACTTGTAAACAAAAGGTATAACAAGACTCCATATGAAATTTTCAATAACAGAAAGCCTTACATCAAATTTTTCAAGCCCTTTGGTTGCAAATGTTTTCTATTGAACACTAGAGATTATTTGAACAAGTTTCAAACTAAGTCACTAGATTGTTTCTTTGTTGTATATTCTACTCACTCAAAGGCATACAGAGTATATGTGAGAGATCACTTGAGTGTGATAGAGTCATCTGACATCATTTTTAATGAGAATCAATTCAACACAGTCAGTGGTGCAACATGGCTGTTTGATCATGAGAGGTTAATTAAGTCATTCAAGATTTATTCTGAAGACTTTGATGATACATTCTACAAGACCAGTGTACTTGAAGAGAATAAGAAGAAAGAACTAGACTTGGAAGAATTGTGGAAAAAGGTTGCTAGGAAAGAAAAGGAATACACTTTTGTGAAAAGCTCCTCAAACAATGACATTGAACAAGATCAGGAAATGACAAGTCAAGATAGTCCTTATGTACAAAATGATCATGTTCAGAATGGGAGTGACACAAGCAACCAATCAAATGAAGTTGAGAATGCTTCCACACCAAGATTTCAAGACTTGTTTCAAAGTTTGAATCTGGGAAACAATGGTGCATCTACTTTAGGACAAAGCAATGATGAAGCACCAGAGTTTCATGATGCAAAAGCTGATTTGATCATTGAAGAACCTGAAATCAATGAAACAAATCTTGACTCAAATTTGTCTACAAATATGATAATACAAACTCCTACTGTTGAAAAGAATCATCCTGCTGAAATTATCATTGATGACTTGCATGAAAGAGTAACAACAAGTCATTCTGAGATAGCAAACATCTGTCTGTACTCTTTCTTTCTATCCCAATTAGAACCAAAGAATATTGCTCAAGCTTTAAAAGACAATAGTTGGGTAGAGGCAATGCAAGAGGAATTGGCCAAGTTTAGAGATTTACATGTATGGGATCTTGTAGACAAGCCACATGACAGATATGCAATTGGAACCAAATGGGTGTTCAAAAACAAAAGGGATGAAAGGGGTTTGGTGTTTAAGAACAAAGCTAGACTTGTAGCACTGGGATTTCTTCAAAAGGAAGGGATAGACTTTGAGGAAGTGTTTGCACCAGTTGCAAGACTGGAAGCCATAAGAACTTTTCTTGCATATGCTGCCTCAAAGAATATAAAAGTATTCCAGCTTGATGTCAAATCTGCATTCCTTAATGGAAAGATTGATGAAGAAATGTATGTGGCTCAACCACCAGGTTTTGAGGATCCTATGTATCCAAACAAGGTGTATAAGTTAAACAAAGCCCTTTATGGATTGCATCAGGCTCCTAGAGCATGGTATGATGAGTTATCAACTCATCTACTTGAAAATGGCTTCATAAGGTGAGCCATTGACAAGACACTCTTCTACAGAAGAAAAGGGTCAGATTTGCTGCTTTTACAAGTCTATGTTGATGATATTATCTTTGGATCTACAAATGAAATATGTGTTTGGAGTTTATAGAGGTGATGAAGTCCAAGTACAGCATGAGTTCCATGGGTGAAATGAATTTCTTTCTGGAACTGCAAGTTCAACAAAAGGATGAAGGAATCTTCATTCTCCAAGCTAAGTATTTGTAGGACATTTTGAATAAGTTCAACTGTCATGAGTACAAGGCTGCCTCAACTCCAATGGACACCAAAGAAAAGATGATAGCTGATGAAAAGGGGGAGTCAGTTGATGAACATGAATACAGAGCCAAGATTGGATCTCTGATGTATCTGACTGCAACAAGACCAGATATCATGTTTGTTGTTTGTGTATGTGCTAGGTTCCAATCAAATCCAAAAGTCTCCCACATGAATACTGTGAAAAGAATATTCAGATATTTGAAGGGAAGACCAGACTTAGGGATTTGGTATCCAAAAAACAAATCCTTTGATCTGATTGCATATACAGACAGTGATTATGATGAATGCAATATGAGTAGAAAGTCAACATCAGGGGGATGCCAGTTTTTGGGTGAAAGGCTAGTGTCATGGCAATGCAAGAAACAGACCACAGTGTCAATCTCCACAGCAGAAACTGAATATGTTGCTGCATCTGCCTGCTGTGCATAATTTCTCTGGATTCAGAATAAGATGCTGGACTATGGTTTGAATTTTCTAAACACCCCTATTCTGATTGATAATACTGCTGCATATTTTACTGTTAAGAATCCTGTGCAATATTCTAAGACTAAGCACATTGAAATCAGACATCACTTCATCAGAGATTGTAGTGAAAAAGGTTTGATTGATATGCAAAGAGTTGATACAAGTGATAATCTGGCTTACCTATTCACCAAACCACTTGATAGAACCAGGTTCAACTTTCTTTTGAAAGCCCTGGGGATGATCAACTCTGATGAAATCCGATTAAGGATTTGTGCTTGGTTGTGTACCTCTATGTGCTACTTGAATATTTTAGAAGAGGTCACACATGTTGAATATGTTGCTGAATATGTTGCTGAATATGTTGCTAAATATGTTACTGAGTTTGTTCTATGCTATGCGACTTAACTGTTTCTATGTGTGTCTCTCTGTGATAACTGATTATTTTTTGAGAAATTACACATATTGAATATGTTTCAACTGAATGTTGATTGAATATGTTTTGATTATGTCACTGTTTTGAAGTTAACTGATAGGTGGTTAAGTAACTATCTGTGCAATTTATTTGAAATTGATGATAATTCTTGACTATCATGTTAACTGATCTGATGTTATGATAAGTAGTTTGATCTGTTTAGGTGAGATTAATTGCTTATATAATGTCATGAGTAATCACATGTTTATGGTTACTTGAATATGTTATTAATCTGATCTTCTGAGGTTGTTAAGATAGAATAGACATTGAATGTGAGGACAGTCTGTTTTTCTTGATGATGAAAGAATGATTAAGATTTGAGTATGTGAAGCAACTGTTTGTGTCAAAATGTGTTTTATGTCAAAATTAAGTGATTCAATGAAATTTATAATGAATTTTGCATAAATACTATATTTTGGTCAAAACATGAGCAAGTTGATTAATGGTGTAGAGATATGATAAGATTATTCAGTTCAAGCTTTTAAGAAGCTTAAAAGAAGGATTTTATAGGGAAAGGTCTCAAGTAGTTATTTTTGCTGAAAAATTATGTCATTTGCCCAGTTGGAAGGACATGCACCTATGTATGTTTAGTCCTTAAATCTCTATAGATTCAAAGGATAGCCATTGACCTGAAAATTGAATGCATTTGGGGCAATTATGACTTGTTTCTTATTTCTTTACTTAAAACTATATCAATAACTCTGACTTTGATATGACATATATTCACATGTATGTTTGGTCCTGTTGACCACCTTTGGTCAAACAGGATAGCCATTAACCTGACAATGAAGAGGTATTGGGGTGATTGAATATTAAACTGTATTTATGGGAAATGATAGTACATTGCCTACATAGCTGATCAAATGGAATTAATAGGCTAAAAAGACCTTAGTATAGTCATTAACATGTATGGTTGCTTTCCCATGATGATGTAAAATCTAAGGTGATATAAACATAATGAATATGCTAATCTTTATGTGGAGATGCATAGTTGTTTTGCATGTCTCAAGATAGATCTCTCCGAATGATATGGCAGAAAAGTGATTACCCAGTCATACACGAGCCTGTTGTTATTTGGTCAACCAAAATGAAACATTTTTTAAATATGACAAAGAACATGCTTTAAGAAAATTTGAGAAAATATCAAAAACAAGGGGAAGAATGAATAAATCAACCAAAAGTTGATAAATGTTTTAAATATTTTATCAAACAAGAGGGTTACAACAAGAACTACAAAGATGTTGACAAAATCTGTCTCATCTTGAATGAAAGGCATGTTGCTAACTGTAAGTCCAACGTTCAACCTCTATACATGTTTGAATATCAAAAGTCCAAAAATACAATAAGTTCTGTTATAAGAAACTATTTTTGACCAAATACAGGAGGTTGGAGTCAAATTGGGGTGATCTGGGGAAAGCCAAATAAGCTTTGAGAAGAGATATGAGGCATCAGAGCACAGTGTTGACCATTATTGCATTATGCTCAAATTGAACCTTAATCATATCACCAAAGAGATGAAAATCATGCTAAGTTTATACCTGCTGTTAACCTATCTAAGTTGTCATAATAATGCTGAGAGTGAAGTATTGAGAAAGCTACTTAGTCAATATGATCCCATTCCTGAGATCTTTTCAGTTTATAAAAGAAATTGTTTTGAAGTGAAGTATAACTGAAATTTGATCTCTAAATACACAATTTGCTCTTAAACTATGTTCTGAAATGATACATAACTTAGAAATGTCTTTGAAAAGCGGTTTAAGTCAAAAAGTGTTGCATTTTGCCTAAAATAGGCTGAATATGTAAGTTCGAGTAAGGTTTGATGATTTATAACCTTCTCGAGCACAAACTGTTTGAATATGTATCTTCGGGTAAGGTTTGATAGTGTTAACCTTTCTGAGTACAAAACAGGTGATTATGTCTGAATATGTTGTTTCAGGTAAGGTTTGATAGTTTTCAACCTTTCCGAGTAAGCTTAGTCATTTCTGACTAACTTTATGATTTTCGAGCATACTGTGAAGTGTTTACACTTTTCGGGTAGAGTACACTATTGTACTCATTTCTAGAGTAAGCTTGAAGTCTTGAGATGATTATGTGTTGAAATAGCTGTTTTTTTTTAACAAGAAATTCCTGTTTCGAGCAAGCTATGCATGTTATATGCTAGTTTCGAGTAAGCTATGCATGTTATGTGCTGATTGTGTTTCCAAGCAAACTTTGTGAACTTAAGTGAGTACACGAGTAAGCTTTGTGTGAATATGTTGTTAGGAAAGGCTTGTTAATCTTTCCGGGCACGCTTAGATGTTACTATTTAAGTTTGTCATTTTTCGGGTATGTTTTGATATGTTGAGTGTTCTTTGAGCAAGGGCATACCTGATGATTGAATGTGTTTATCCTAGCAAGCTTAGTGCTAACTTAGGATTTTCGGGTAAGCTCTATGAAATTTTAGACTATAGGACACTTAAATGTTTATTTGTTTAATTTCATGTCGAGCATGTTCTGTGATATGTGTTTATGATTTCTTTGAAATTACAAGTGTTTTCGGGCAAACTCTGTTTTCCGAGCACACTTTATATTTCGGGTACACTTGTTTTCCTTCAATATACTTGGTAATTTTCAAAAATTTAACTTTCCGAGTACACTGTCTGCTAGAATTTCCTTTCGAGCACACTCTGTACTATATGAAAGTTATTCGGGTATACTTCGCATAAGTTTGTTTTCCGAGCACATTTTACATTTGTAAGAGTGGTCGAGCACACTATGTATACGAGCATACTTGAATGAATACGTTACTTGAATATGTGAGTTGGTATGATGAAATTGTTTAATGATTCATACTTGAATGAATACGTTGTTTGAATATGTTAGTTAATATGACAAAATGTGATTATGATTTTTAGGGTTCATGCTAGATAAGTTTTAATTTGAAATTGAGAAATTCTTGAGTAACTTTATCTTTGCATACTTTACCATTTCTGGACACACTTTTAAATGGATAAGGAAACCATTCTTGGAAAAGATAAGAAAGTTAGGTGATAAAAGACAAAACATTTTTAAAGGTTCTCACTTTATCTGAATTGCTGTAGAAAAGCAATATACGCAGACCTTTATTCATAACTCTTTTCTGATAAAGCTGCAGATATGTACCTTACTTTTGACTTAACTCTCTTTAAAAGAAGACCTGTATATGCTATTTAAAATTTCAAAATTCACATTTCAAGAGTAACTAACATTTGTGTTTTTGCGCAGATTTCAATATTATTCAAGACAACAGTTTGAATTGAAATATTATTTTTACCTTAATTTTCTTTTTTACTTTCATATCTAACTGATAATTGTGTATTCATGATGTAACAGAAAATCAGCAATGGATCCAACTCCAAGTAATTCCAATTCCTACAAACATCATCTTTCTGAAGAACTGAAGAAAGCATTGCAACGAGTTCAAACCCTAATATCTGAGGTTGAGAAGATCTCAGCTGCCCCAAAACAGGGGGAGAAATCACTGACTCAGGGGGAGAATTCGCTGAAGCTTCTCTCATTTTATGAAAAGGACAGCTCAGATGATGAAGCTGACAATGTTCCAGAAAATGAAAGGAGGGATCGTGAGGAAAGAAGAAAATTAAAAGGAAAAGAAATTGCGTAAGAGGATGTTGAAATTAAGACAATGAACTTTGAAATGAACACAATGGACTCTGAAATGAATGAATCTGAATCAGAAGCCAAAAGAGTCTATGAGCAAAAAATGACAGAAATTCATTACAGAGAATTTCTGAGTCAAATGTGTCTGACAAAGACTTTGAAGAACAAGAAAATTTGTTGAAAATGTTTGAAGATGAGAAAAGGCTAAGAGATGAAGTGAAGAATGTTAATCAGAAGAATGTGCCTCAAGAGTTGATTGAAAAATGCTTGAATGATCAAGAAATTCCAAATGGTGTGCTAGTCTCTCTGCTCAAACTAATTAAACAAGAAGAACCAGAGAAAGAGATAAAGGAGAAGCTAGACACTGTCATTGACAAAATTTCAAAGGCCTTAAATAAAGAAAAGAATACTCAAGTTGATTAAACGAGAAGAACCAGAGACAGAGGTGAAAGAGAAACTAGACACTGTTATTGATAAAATTTCAAAAACACTGAGTGAAGAAAAGATTGTTCAAGACAATGAAGTGAAAGATTTGAAATTGAAAGATGATTTGGGTCAAGAAATGGAAGTTCAAAAGTTCTTGAGTGAATATGATGGTAAACCAAGATTTTTAGTTGAGAATGGAATTCCCTTTGATTCAGTAAAAATAATGACAAGAAAAGAGATTTTGAGCAACTTCAAGAAAATGAAAGGACAACACCTGAACTTGAAGAAAGGAGCCGCTCAGTCTCTGGTTGGTAAGAACAATGGAATGTCCAAAAAGATGGTTGATTTATCAAGGATGACAATGAAAGGGAAATCCAAAGTAGAGAATTTCGGCAAACAGACAACATCTCTGCTCTCAAAGGAGTACAATACAAAGAAAAGAAAAATGTATGTGACTGGTCAGGAAAAACCAAAGCAGATGCACTTGAAGATGGATAAACCCTTTGTCAAGGCTGTTGTAAAAGCCAAAAACCCTTCAGTCAACTACAATGTTATGCCAAGTGGAATATTCTATGATTCCAGGACGGAACATCTGAATGTTATGTTGGAAAATGGAGAGATTGTAAAGATCTTCTCTAAAAATGACTTCAGAAAATTCAATCTATGGCAACTGACTGTGATTGCGACATTGTATTTCTCTGATTGTAAGGAAAGACAAAGACCTACTAGTGACAAGCAATCAGAATTGCTAAGATTCTTGAGAGAACAAGAAAAATTGGACTTTCCATGCCTAAACAAGCATCTTTGACTAAATTGAAGAATGTTTAGGATTTGATTATGTAATTTTTACTTATGTAATTTGATTATGAAATTTGATGTGTATTTTGCTAAGTGTAAGTAACCATAGAGTGTTTTGGGTCAGCTGAGGTGTTCCAATCTAGGGGGAGATTGTTGGGTCAAGAGTTTGACCCAAATGAGGAGATTTGATCTAAACGAAGAATTTGGAAGATTGGAATCTTCTCAATCTCCTCAGAAACTGCTAAGTATTGAATCCGAGCACACCTTGGACCTTCGAATAAGCTTTTACTTAGCCGAGTACGAGATTTTGCCTCCCGGGCAAGGTTTACCTCAAATAGTCTTCTTAAGTGGATATCCAGGCAAAGTATGCTTTTTGGTGATTTCCCGAGTAAGGTTCATTAATTTGGCATATCCGAGCAAGGTTCACTTTGTCAAGTAGGGTTGTTCTTCAAGACCAAGTATTTTACTCTTCCGAGTAAGGTATGGTCAACCAAGTCCAAGAAGCCAAGTAATTGGAAGACCGGGCAAGGTATTCTTTAATAATTATGGTCCGAGTATACTTGATGAGTTAATAGAATATCTTTAAGTTATCTCGAGTAAGGTTCTGCTCAAGTAAGGTATGTACTCCCGAGTATGCCTTATCAATAAGTTGTTAAACTGAAAATGAGCCGAACAGGATCATAGAAGAACAAGGTTGCTCGTAAGGATTTGTCGAGAAAAGTTTGATAAGTCCAAGAAGATTGAAGTCTACTCGGTGAATATTTTACTTGGTAAAATATTCTTTAAGTAAAGTCTACCCGGAAACTGATTCCGAGTACACTTCTATGTTTAACAAGTCTGAAGGAAGCCCGAGTACACTGCGTACTCGGAGAGTGAAGATTAATGAAAAGCCTACCGGAAGACTTGTTTTACACTTAGTTTTATTTTTTTAATATGTATTATCGGATAGGGTTTCTAGAAGGAATGACAGCTGTCTTAGGTTGGCAGGCCTATAAATAGAATATTTAGGGCACGCCGGCAAATAGACAGACAGACAGACAGAGAGAGAGACAGACAGAATACACACGACACATTAATTGAGAATATTTTGTGTGTGACGGCTGTCCTAGGATTCCTCATAAACCCTAAATCGATTACTCCTTTTGATGATTAACATTATATAAATGGAAATCTTTTGAGTGAATCATGTGTGGTTCTTCTGTCATTGAATATTCATTGCAACCGTATGTTTGTTATTGATTCCGCCTTTAACATACAGTCATCTTTCTAAACATAGTAACCCGTCATTAACTCGCTTGTCAACACGATTAATTTTGTGTGAGTTATGACATGATTGATTAAGATCCGATCCGAATCGACCATAAAAAATTGAGACCTGATAGTTGGCAGGCCTATAAATAGAATATTTAGGGCACGCCGCCAAAGAGAGCACTATACGGATAAGACCGACACAATTAATTGAGAGAATATTGTGTGACGACTGTCTTAGGATTCCGAGAAAACCCTAAATCGATTATCCTTTTGTATGATTAATATTATATAAATGGAAATCTTTGATTGAATCCTGTGTGTGCTTTCTATCTTTGATTATTCATTGCAACCGTATGTTTGTTATTGATTCCGCCTTTAACAAACGGATATCTTTCTAAATATAGCAACCCGTCATTAACTCTCTTGTCAACACGATTAATTTTGTGTGAGTTATGACATGATTGATTAAGATCCATCTGAAATCGAAGGGACCGACAAGTGGTTTCAGAGCTTGATTACTGCTATTTTAGAAAGATTGTTGCTGATTGAAGATTCGAAAAAGAATGACGTAAGCAGACTACTGTTCGATTGATTTGTGACGTCAGCAGCCCTATTTTTCATTTTTCTTTCAGATCTACAATCAACCGGTGTTTTCTCTTCCTTGTTTCATTTAAAGTTCTAATCTTTATATCTAAATCTTGTTCCAATCACTTCAGACACATAAGATCTGAGCATTCTGTTTTCAGATCTGATTATTTTGAAATTTTTTTTTAAAGAAACTGATTTTTTAATTTCTCAAAATGTCTGGATATGAGGAACAAGAGGTGTCAAATAACAAGATACCAAGGTTGTATGGACAGGAAAACTTTATCAAATGGAAATTACTCTTTGAAGCAGTCGTATGCTACAATGATATTGATATGTGGAACTCCATCAAGAATGGTCCACAAACTGCTGTTGAAGAAGGTGCAAATGCTACTGCAACTGCTGCTGTAAGAGAAAAAATCAGAAAGGTGGATGACAAAGCCTTAGCTATGCTTAAGCTAGGTTTTTCTTGGGAGATTCTAACCAAGGTAGCTCATCACACAACAGCCAACCAAATGTATGATGCCATCCTTGAAATGTATGAAGGGAATACTGAACTAAAGAACATAAAGAAGCAAAGATTGAAGCAATAGTTGGAAAGGTTCAAGTATAGGGATGGAGAAAGGTTGAAATCAATACTAGAACGTTTTCTAAGTATTGTGAATGAGTTGAGGACTACTGATTATGTAATGACTGACTTTGATTTGAATACAAAGTTACTCAACTCAATGCCAAAAGAATGGTATACTGCTTGCAAGTTCATCCTTCAGAAGCAAAATTTCAATGAATTGAAATTGGATGATGTGGTATGCTTTCTTCAGGCTGCAGAACTTGAAATGATAGAGAATGAGATGATTAAGGAAGATAGACCCTGCTTCAATGTTTCAAATGCATTGATTGCACCAATGGGAAATCTGTCTACCAAGAATCAACAGCAAATTCCCATTATTGAAGAACCAGCTGAACATAATGTTGTTACTCCAAAATCTTTCATTGGAGGTAGCTCAAGTAATCAAGGAAATCAGCAAATGTTCAATGTGTAAATGATTGATGATACTGATTCTGCCTCCAAGCCAAGTGGAAATGTTCCTAATACTGGCACAGGACATGATCAAAGCAATGAAACACAAGCTTTGTTGTCTATGTTTACTGAGTCATATAATGCATTTGTTGCAAAGAACCTAATTCAGACAAGTGTGGTAAAAGATGATTTGGAACAAATTGATGCAGATGACTTGGAAGACATGGATTTGAAGTGGCAAGCTGCCATGTTGGGTTTGAGAAGTAAAAGGCTGTATAACAGAACTGGTAGGTCTCTGGTTTCTGTTCCTAATGAAAGGATAGGATTTGACAAGTCAAAAGCAATATGCTATAATTGTCAGCAACCTGGTCATTTTGCAAGAGAATGCAATCAACCAAGAAACTTTCAAATGAATCAATTCCAGAATCAACAACCAGGAAGTTAGCATCAATATCAACAAAATCAACCAAGAGGTCAGTAGCATTACCAACAAAATCAGCCAAGATTCAACAACAACAACAATCAAATGAACAACTTCAATAACAACAACAATTACAACCCAAACTTCAACAACTTTCAGCCTCAAATGAATAATCAACAACAAAGTATGCAACAGACTCAAGGTTTTCAAATGAACAACAGTCAAAACCTTCATGCAGCTCAAAATGTTCCAAACAACACCGTTCCAGCAAATCAAAATCAGATCAGAAATCAAGGAAATGTGGCAGTGACTACACAACATGAAGGAAATTTTGATTGGAGCAATCATGAAGAGGACAGTGCAGATGATATCAGGAAAGCAAATGTGGCATTCATGGCCATAATTGAGAAAGAAAAGGGATCATCATCTCAGGTACACTCTGCTCCTACAGTTGATTTAAATGAACTTATCATTGAATTGAAAACAAAAGTAGGCATGCTGGAAAGTGAGTGTTTTAGAAAACAAAGTATCATCAATGAGTATGAGGCAAGTGAGATGATAAGTGATGAAAAGATTAAAAGCCTTGAAGATGATTGCATGATCAATTACAGAACTCAAACCAGATACACCACTGAGATTGATGGATTAAAGAAGATGTTGGTTGAAGAAAAGGTGCAAAACACAAGACTGAAGTTGAAACTGAATTTCTGAAGAATTTGGTCTCAACAGGCAACATATGTGGTATACTGAATCAGGTGAAAGAACAAGACAAATACAAAACAGTACCACCTCCATTCAACAACAACTTCATGCCAAAAATTGACAAAGAGAAAAGAAATGCATACTTGCAACAATTCAGAGATGTCTTTCAAGACAATGAAGAATTTGTTGATTTGTACAAAAAGGTAGAAGTGAATGAAGAAGGAGAGTTTGTGATCAAGAAAGAATTAAAAGAGGATAAGTCAATTGGAGTTCAAGTCTCTGAGGATGACTTTGATTCAGTTGAGTTGGATCATGATGATTTGAGTGATTTGAGTGATCAAATTACTGAAAAGGAAACAAAGCTGCTGAAAGAGGAAGAAAATATAAGAAACCTGAATCTGTTGATAAACTTCCAAAGTATCCACCAGTCCCACCAAGATTGAAGAAACAGAATGATAAAATGAAAAGAGAACATGTTTCTTTTGATATTTGTGAAAGGAGGAAGATAAACTACAATGCAGTCAGACCACCAAGCAAGGCTGTATTGGGTAAGATAAAGCAAAACAACAAAAGAAGATGGTGACTGAAAAAGTTGATACAGAAAATTTTATTCCAGTTTATCCAATATTTTCTAGTCATGAGGTGTTGGATGTTGGAGAAGTGGAAACTATGGAAGAGTATGAGAAAAGACAGTCAAGGGTTAGAGAAAGCAATGATGAAGAACCTATGATTATGGAGAAGATTGTCTTTGTCAAAAGAAAACTTGAAAGACAATATATCAAGATTGAGGAATTTGTTCCTTTTTCAATTGATTTGATGGTTTAAAGAATCAGAAGACTCTAGGAGTCAAGACACCTAAGCCAAGTGAAAGATACAAGAAACCAAAAGAACATGAAATACTCAAAGGCAAGGTTTGGTGCAAAAGGTGTGATGAATATGGACACCACACAGATTCATGTAATGAAAGATTCAAATTCATACCATTTCATGTACCAGATGGAACAATGTATGGGCAAGATTTTGTCCTGTACAAAAAGAAGTATGATGAATATCTGGGAAAAGGAAAAGTGTGTGGAAATGAAACCATGAACAAAGAAGATAAGAAATCTGAAAAGAAGACAAGGATTGAAAAGAAAGTGGCTGAACTAGCAAGAAGAAGTAAATCTCCTAAGAAGAATGAGAAATTGACCAAAAAGAACTATCAGTCTGTGAAAATAAAGCAAGATACTCAATCAGTCAAATCTGATAGCTCCCAAGGATCATCAAGCAGTGAGAAGACAAGAAGAAAAGATGCACATTCTAGAGATAAACCAACAGAACTCACTGGTGATGAGAAGTTTCTATTAAGACATGGATATGAACCACATGGTTTCCTTTGGAAACCTAAGACTAAGAGTAAGGTTGAGCAAGTTGCTGATGTGAGAGACTACTCTGAGAAGAAGGACTATGTGATAAAGGAGTATGCCACTGACTCAGATGAATACCATTGCCCAACCTCACTTTTCAAAACTCTAAGAGAGTGTGGTTATGAAACTGATCATTCAGACAACTTAGAATTGGCTCATGAAGATCCTGAACCAACAACACTCACTTCCCAAGCTGTGTTTGAAACTGAATCTGATGAACTGCAAGTTGATAAGGCTTGCACTTCATCACTTAACTTATCAAATTTTCTTTGTATGTGCAGGAACAGTCCACTCCTGTAAATGACATATGGTATATGGATAGTGGTTGTTCTAGGCACATGACATGTGACAAGAGATCTCTTGTCAATTATGAAGAGAAGTATGAAGGTCCAGTAGCTTTTGGGAGTGATGAGAATGGTGGAAAGATTGTTGGAAAAGGGATCTTAACAAATGGGAAAGTCTCATTTGATAATGTATTTCATGTTGAAGGTCTTCAGTACAATCTGCTGAGTATATCACAAATGTGTGATAAGGGTTACAAAGTCAGTTTTGATGATTCACACTGTTTCATTTTAAAACCTGACTTTGTAATTCCACCTGAAATGATTATGATGATGGCACCAAGAAATGGTAACTTGTATGAATTGAATATGAAAGAAGCTATTTCAAGAGGAGGTGCATGTTTTGTTTCCAAAGCCACTGAAAATGAGTCAAAATTGTGGCATAGGAAACTGTGTCATGTGAACTTGAAGAACATGAATAGACTTGTCAAAGGTGAGCATGTCATAGGCTTACCTACAAGAGAATTCAAGTTGGAAGATCATTGTGATTCATGTCAAAAGGGAAAACAACACAAATATACTCATAAGTCAAAACTCATCAACTCAATTGATCAAATACTTGAATTACTTCACATGGATCTCTTTGGTCCAGTGAGTGTACCAAGTATTGGGAAGAAAAGATATTGTCTGGTGATCATTGATGACTATTCAAGATACACTTGGGTTTATTTCCTAAGTACCAAGGATGAGACTGCAGAGTTGATTAAAGGTTGTGTAACAATGATTGAGAACAAGTTGAATATGACAGTCAAGATGATCAGAAGTGACAATGGCATTGAGTTCAAGAATGGAGTTATGCAAGAATTCTGTGAAGGAAAAGGAATACAACAACCATTCTCAGCTCCTAGAACTCCTGAACAAAATGGTGTAGCAGAAAGAAGAAACAGAACACTTATTGAAGCTGCAAGAACCATGTTAACAGATGCTAATCTGCCTGTCACTTTTTGGGCTGAAGCTATAAATACAGCCTGCTATGTTCAGAACAGGGTACTTGTCAACAAAAGGCTTAACAAAACTCCATATGAAATATTTCACAACAGAAAGCTTTACATTAAGTTTTTCAAGCCCTTTGGATGCAAATGTTTTCTACTGAACACTAGAGACTATTTGAACAAGTTTCAAAAAGTCCCTGGATTGTTTCTTTGTTGGATATTCTACACACGCAAAAGCCTACAGAGTCTATGTAAAAGATCACTTGAGTGTAATAGAATCTTCTGACATCATTTTTAATGAAAATCAATTCAATATAGTTGATGGTGCAGCATGGCTGTTTGTTCATGAGAAGTTAATAAGGTCTTTCAAGATTTATCCTGAAGACTTTGATGAATCATTCTACAAGATCAGTGAATTTGAAGAGAAAAAGAAGAAGTCATTGGACTTGGAAGAATTATGGAAGAAGGTCGCTGAAAAGGAAAAGGAATATACTTTTGCGAAGAACTCCTCATGTGATATTGGTTAACCTAATCAAGAAAACAATCACAATGTTGAACATGATCATACTGAGAACAATCAAGACAATCATGATGAACAGGATGATCAAGTTCTGAATGAGGGTGACACAAGCAACCAAGCAAGTGGAGAAGAAGCTGCATCTACAGCAAGATTTCAAGATCTATTTCAAAGAATGAACTTAGAAAATAATGGTTCATCTACTTTAAGACAACATAATGATGAAGCACCATTGAAGAACCAGAACTCAATGAGTCAAATCTTGACACTACTATGTCTACAGATATGATTGTTCAAACTCCTTATGTGGAAAAGAATCATCCTTCTGAAAACATCATTGGTGATTTGCATGAAAGAGTTACAAGAAGTCATTCTGAAATTGCAAACATTTGTCTTTACTCTTGTTTTCTATCCCAAATAGAACCAAAGAACATAGCACAAGCATTAAAAGATAATAGTTGGGTGGAAGCAATGCAAGACGAATTGGCACAATTTAGAGATCTGCATGTGTGGGATCTTGTTGATAAGCCATTTGATAGATATGCAATTGGAACCAAATGGGTGTTCAGAAACAAAAGGGATGAAAGGGGTTTATCGATTAAGAATAAAATTAGACTTGTAGCACTGGGATGTCTTCAAGAAGAAGGAATAGACTTTGAGGAAGTTTTTGCACCAGTTGCAAGACTTGAAGCTATCAGGATTTTTCTTGCATATGCTGCCACAAAGAACATTAAAGTGTTCCAGCTTGATGTTAAGTCTGCATTTCTAAATGGAAAGATTGATGAAGAGGTGTATGTTGCTCAACCTCCAGGTTTTGAGGATCCAATGTATCCAACAGGGTGTATAAGTTAAACAAAGCCCTTTATGGATTTCGTCAGGCTCCTAGAGCATGGTATGATGAGCTGTCAAATCATCTTCTTGAAAATGGTTTCAAAAGAGGAGCCATTGACAAGACACTCTTCTACAAAAGAAAGGGATCAAACTTGCTTCTAGTACAAGTGTATGTGGATGACATCATCTTTGGTTCTACAAATGAACAAATGTGTATGGAGTTTGAAGGGGTAATGAAATCCAAATATAGCATGAGTTCTATGGGAGAAATGAACTTCTTTCTAGGATTGCAAGTTCAACAGAAAGCTGAGGGGATTTTCATTCATCAAAGCAAATATGTGTAGGACATCTTGAGCAAGTTCAACTGTCATGAGTACAAGACTGCTTCAACTCCAATTAACACCAAAGAAAAGATGATTGCAGATGAAAAGGGGGAGCCTATAGATGAACATGAATATAAAGCCAAAATTGGATCTCTGATGTATTTAACTGCAACAAGACCAGATATCATGTGTGTTGTATGTGTGTGTGCTAGATTCCAATCAAGTCCAAAAGTCTCTGTAACGATTCCGACGAAACCAGTTATACCCTAACCGGTAGACAATAGTTACGTCATATTTAATGTCGGATACATGAATTACCATAGTAATTATACGAGAATACATGGTCCACTGTATTGATTGTATGTGAATATATAATTCATCGTATTGAATATGCGATTAATCGATCGATAGTTATTGAAACCCGAACGAATCAAGGATTACATTATAGACGAGATATATGATATTTAGTGATGTTTACGAAGTATTAAAGCTTCGGGATAAGTGAATTAAAGCACAGAAAAGAATTTTCGATTTAATGGTACGTCGGTACGTTAAACAAAACCTTTAATACCAAACCGAGCAAGAGATGATCGATCAAGCCGAAAAAGATGCGCAATTATTAATAATATGATGTTATAAGTTAATGAAAGTCATGGTTTAAGTTTTTGAAGTTTTTAAATCGGTTTTATATAAATTTCATTTTTAAGCCGAAAAACGACCGTTTTAGCCTCGTTTTAAGCCGAATTAAACATTTAACCGAAAAACGAACTAAACCAGATTATCCAAAACATTATCCGGATTTCGAGAATCCAAACATGTGGCTAGAAATGGAGAGTTGGGTCCCACCCCACCCCTCCTTAATTCCGATCGGACCCTAACGGTCTCACCCCATTTCTTCATTTCTTTTTTTTATCCACCATTGCAAGATCTTCATTTCCTCTCAACAACATGAACTAGAAACCGAGAATTTTAGCAAGAAAACCGAGGTAAAAAGTCGAGTTATTTACGTTTCCATCTTCGTTTCTTGAGTTTATTTGCAAGAAAACGAGGTTTCAAAGATGAAAACCGATTCTTGCATGATCAAGTGATGTATACGGGTTATACAAGGGATCTTGGTCCAAGAAAGGAGTTAAACAGACCAAAAACGAATTTTTACGGTTTAAACTTTAGTTTTGGAACAAGAACCGAAACTATAGTGTAAGAGGCTTGATCGTGAGTGTAACTTGCTTGGTATTGTGGTATGTTGGTTGTAGGCTCTGTATGTAGTGGTAGATAAGGCGGAAAGACGAGTTTGTAGCTTGTAGTGGCGGAAAACGAAAGGTATATTCGGTTTATGTTCGGTTATGGATTTTTGGACAGATTGTGGTAGCTTTAGAGTTAGGTCATGAAATTATACAGGGATGATCTACACATGAAAATATGAGTTCTGTGAAATTTTGGTAATTTTTGGGGAAAGGATGAATATTTGGTGAATTTAATGCTCGGTATTGGCCAAAAATGGTGAAAAATAGTTAAATATCATGAAAAATTCTGGAAAATTTCAGATAAGCTTTTTATAACATGTAAAAGTCACACACAAAATTTTAGGTCAGTTGGAGAAGTCTAAGTAGGCTTTCCGGTTAAACGAGTTCTAGGGCTTTCTAGCTCGGTTTTACTGAAAATGGCATGTAAAGAGAGATTTTGGTTTTGGAAAAATTACAGGGGACTATGTGGATGGCAGGGACATCCAGGAAAAATTTGGGATTTTTCTAAGGTCGTTTGGTATTTACGACATATTTAGTGTTTAAATGGTGTTTAAAAATACATAAATAAATTTTAAATATAAAAATTAATTCTGGAAATATTTTTATAAAATTCCCCACTGTCAAAAAGTGATTTGTGCAAAATTTCAAGATCCGAGATTAAACGGATAATTATTTGTGCAAAAACAAATTTTTAAGGCTTAAAACGCGTAAACCGGTAAAGTTCGCCTAAGCGAGCTGACTGGTGTATAAAAACCCTAAAAATGAACTATTTTCATATAATTGAGCTAAACAAGTAAAAATGAATCATCCGAAAATAATTCGGATTATTTAAGTAATTTTACCCGATTTAACAGTTTCCGGTGCGCTAAAGACGGAAACGGGTCCCGCGGCCAAACGGGGCGTCTAAACCGAGCTCTAATTTCACAACTTTACTTAAACTATCAGTCAACCACTATTTTCGGGTCGTGTGTGACCAAACTCATTTTCGAAACGTAAAAACGGATAACCGTGCTAGGCACGCAAAACGAGGAAAACAAACTAATAGTAATTTTGACTGTAGAACTCTAAACGATATCACAATCTGAGTCCGTAGAAGTGTTTCTGGGTTAACATTTTTAGGTCCTCCCGTGGGCGTCGCCGATCGATAAGAGATCCGCACGAGGTCTAGGAGTGCGGAATCCTCCTAGACTCGTTTATTGGTGTAAAGATGAAGAACACAAACACGTACACGAACAAATACATGAACAAATACAAGAACGGGATAAACAAATCTGCAGATTCTTTATAATAATAATTAAACAAACACGTTACATACCGTAACATAAACAGAAACACGTCCGACCCGAGGTGAGCTCTACCTCGGGTCGTCCCTAACGACACTATCTCTCTCTGTTTGTTCTCTCTCGACACTCAAACTGTAACACACAACTCTCTGAATTCTGGATTACTAACCCTAAACACGACACACATATATATATATAAACTTCACGGGCTTGGGCCTGTAGGCGAAGTTGTTACAACTTCGCCTATGGCAGAAGTTGTGCTAACTTCGCCTATGGCGAAGTTGTTATAACTTCGCCTATGGCGTTCCGCTGGTCAGAATTGCATAGCGACGGTCACAAAATGCACCAACAGACTCCCCTTTGACCGTTGCTCTCAATTCTAACAAACACGAAAGATCATCTGTTACAAAACATGCACCAACAGACTCCCTCTTAACTGATGATCTTCTGTTTACTCTTCAACCAGCCGTGTCTGAAACTGTCTTGTAGCTTCACAAATCTACCAATCACCCAGCGTCTTCCATATCAGATCTCCCCTTCAGTGTAAGCTTCTCCGACTATAACGATTGAGGTCTTTGAAATGCATGCATCCTCGTGCCAATAGATCATCTCAACCAATCACGTGAGTCCATCTGACTTCACCAACACGTGAAGTTGGGCTTCCTCCACAACTTCACCAACTCGTCGGCATACGATAAGGTTTAATCTTCAACTACTCAACATCAAGTGATCAATTTCATCACAAAACCACCTTGACAGAATCTAACACATGACCATTAATTAATCCGAAGCATCTTCAATCACCAAGGATAACGATCAAGAATATAAACACTTTAATTCCCGATTAAATCCAACTTGTTCCAGAATTTTCACTCTAATAAATGAGCATCACGTTTCAGGATCCAATTCTCGAACGCCTTGAAAATAACATAAATAATATGCTCTGACCGCAATCCAGTAATGACGAAAATCTTCAGTTCAATTTGACTTTCTTCAGTTGGTCAATCTCGAACAACAACAATTTCATTGCCCACAAACACCCAAATATGTGTCAATATCCAGTTTCAATCAATATCCCATTCTCAAACTCAACTCCATATCCATAGTTGACACGTATTTGTTCACACGTAAGACCCAGAGATAACAAGTTTCACTCGTTGACGGAACAACATCTCCGGTCTCACAATAATCGTGTACACCTGGCCATACAGACGAAAACACCAAAATACTCTTTTTTTTTTTTTTTTTTTTTTTTTAACTTCGCCGAGAAGTCAACTTCGCCGAAAGTCAACTTCGCCAGTTCATAACTTCGCCTGGCTATAACTTCGCCTGTCCATAACTTCGCCAGACCTTATATCTTCGCTGAAACCCTACGAACAGTGACGGCAACTTCGCCAGATGAACAATAACTTCGCCTGCGGCGCTGTTCGGCCAGAAACGCACAGAAACGTGCTAGAAACACCAAAACGCAGATCTCGAACCATAGCATAAGAGCCTAAGGCTCTGATACCACTTGTAGGTCTCCCCATGGGCGTCGCCAATCGATACGAGATCCGCACGAGGTCTAGGAGTGCGGAATCCTCCTAGACTCGTTTATTGGTGTAAAGATGAAGAACACAAACACGTACACGAACAAATACACGAACAAATACAAGAACGGGATAAACAAATCTGCAGATTCTTTATAATAATAATTAAACAAACACGTTACATACCGTAACATAAACAGAAACACGTCCGACCCGAGGTGAGCTCTACCTCGGGTCGTCCCTAACGACACTCTCTCTCTGTTTGTTCTCTCTCGACACTCAAACTGTAACACACAACTCTCTGAATTCTGGATTACTAACCCTAAACACGACACACATATATATATATATATATAAACTTCACGGGCTTGGGCCTGTAGGCGAAGTTGTTACAACTTCGCCTATGGCGAAGTTGATATAACTTCGCCTATGGCAGAAGTTGTGCTAACTTCGCCTATGGCGAAGTTGTTCTAACTTCGCCTGTGGCGTTCCGCTGGTCAGAATTGCATAGCGACGGTCACAAAATGCACCAACAGACTCCCCTTTGACCGTTGCTCTCAATTCTAACAAACACAAAAGATCATCTGTTACAAAACATGCACCAACAACATTGCCCCCGGAATGGGTACAGTACTGGGTTAACAGTGTCCCCAGATGTCCCTAGAAGTGTTTCTGGGTTAACATTGCCCCCGGAATGGGTACAGTACTGGGTTAACAGTGTCCCCAGATGTCCCTAGAAGTGTTTCTGGGTTAACATTGCCCCCGGAATGGGTACAGTACTGGGTTAACAGTGTCCCAAGATGTACCGGTTGATACGGTTAAAGATTATATAAACTATAATTGTATAATAACGATCGTAGGGATCATATTACAGATTGGACGTGGTAACTAATAATGACTGTTGTACCTGCTTGCATGTGCTAAGGTGAGTTTCACGAGCCCCTTTTTCTGAATTGTTTTTAAATATTTTCCCGGGGCGGAAGCATGTTACTACTGAAATGTTTAAGTACATACTGAACGCATGGATTTGCGTGTATTTATATATATTTTATTGTACGGGAATCGTACGGAAATGTACTAAGATGGTAATTGTCTGAGTTGCTAACATTGTAAGGCCCCGCAACACGAGTGATTAGCTGAAAGCCGGTAGAGTGTGGATAGTACTATTGGTCTGACAAACCCAACTGGTCCGGCATGGATTTGCTGATGTTTCCCAGCCAGTTGCACATGTCTATTTTGTTGTTATTTATTTTGCTATGTAATGTTAGACATAGCGGTTTGGGGCAGGACCGTGGGCGGGAGATATGCCACGGGAGTTGTGTGTGATAGTCAGAGGTTTCACTTGTGGGCTCAGCATAATTACATCGATAATATTATATTTTGATAATGATTTATCATGGTTTACCCGAATTGTGAAACTCACCAACTATTCGTAGTTGACCCGTTTTCTCACATGCTTTTCAGGTACAATTAAGATGAAGTGATTGCTTACGTGCTAAGTGCTTGATGTGTGTAAGATTTGCGTGCGGGATGTTAGGATACATTATATTAAAGAGAATTATGTATCGTATTGTATGATGTGTGTATCACCTAGACGGTAAAGAAATATGAGATAATGTAATTTGAAGTATATTAATGTATTCAGTTTTCTTTATAAACAATGTGGTTGATATCAGAGGTGTCTGTTGCATCCAGTTTACGTTTCCGCTGCGGTTACGGGGTGTTACAGAAGTTGGTATCAGAGCCATTGGTTATAAAGATTTAGGATGTCTTTTAAAGATACCTAAGATATAACCAGTAGCTCAAGTATTATAGGGTCTGAATATCAACTAATAATATATAGTGACGAGATCTGGATGAACTTGGATGGACAAGTGAGTTATTATGGTCCGGAACATAATAACAGACTTGTCCGCACGAGGGAATTCAGGGGAAGTCACGGGGTACATTAATAGGTAAAAATGGCAACATATGTGTAAAGTATATAATATTATTTATACGTGCTAATGTGTGTATATATATGTGTACATATCTTGTGGGTACATGTATTGAGAAATAAGACCCGGATAGGGAACCGGGGGATGAAATAATAAAAGTACCGAGGATGCTGAAATTCCTAGAGCATCGGTTAATGATAAGTCTGACTTATCGGGCCATAGTTATGATAGTACCAAGTTAGATCTCCCGTTTGACATTAACCAGAAATATCTAGTAACCGTCACTCCCAACCGGAATTAATAAATCCCTTACCCTACCAACACCGGTACCGTATATCTTAATAACCCCCTATGTTCACCCGAACCGACGACCCTCACGTACGGACGAACCTGTACGTGAACCCATTCTTATTCCGTTAAAAAAAAATTGATAATAAATGAGCAGATAAAAATAATATATAGAAATATATATGTGTATTTCTCACTCTCAAACATATGAGACATACCACCTCCAGATCGAGAATTACCGATTTTAGCGAACCTAGAACGCCGGAGGACATTGACTGAGCAAGCGATAGAGTTTCCCAAAATAGTAATTGATAATATTTGAAGGCAACCCATGTTGCGCGATTACCTTGAACCTTGCAACTCCCTATGTTACCCTTACATCCGTTAGATGCCTATACCCATGTATACTCGAATTGAATGATTACCCATACACAAAGAGGTGTTGGAATCATTATAGCATAGTTGGTTATTCGTTCGTAGGTGGTATACCGTGTATGCCAGATATACAAATAGACACGGATATTATAACTCCGTGGTACGTAATCGTTTGGTGCTCACGGTGAGCATGTATCGGTTATACTAACATGCAGAAGGATATTGAAATCAAGCATATTAAAACATTAATCCTTATTGAGAAAGGTCTATATGTCAGTTGGTGACAAGGGTTATGAAACATATTTAAACGTTAACCGACGTCAGGTTAAGTCCATATGCTATTATATTTGTGGGACATATATACTAGATACTGGTATGTGTAATATGTGTGATAATATTTGGTGTGTATGTGTACCTGTTGTTATGATTGAGCTGGTAACGAGTTATACGGTGAGATTAATATTGATTACTGCGTACGGGGTGGGTACGGCATAATGACATAAAAAGAGTAACTCTAATGATGGAGGTTGATATGATTCAGTTGATTGCTCAAAGATAGCGATGATGATACCGAATGTCGTATCACAGATCACTGCTAGTGTTGATGCAAATGTGATCGCAGAATTATAGATCGAGCAATCACATGAATATGAATATTTCAATTCTTAGTGGTATTACTAAGAGTGATAATGTCCCACCGAATACTATTATGACTACAAGTATTAGTTATAAACTAAACATGAATAGTAGTCGTAATGAATTAGATCCGGTATAAGGATATGTTTGTTGGTTGTGTTAAGGAAATTATTAATAGTTTATTGATGGTAAAGGGAGGGATAGATTAGTGAGTGGATAAAAAGATCGAAATGGTTAAGGATATTAGTAAGAGTCTAGAACATTGTGTAGTGAAATATGCTACAGATATGTTGGTAGATTATGTTGTATCGTGATGGAACACGATGGTACAAAATTATAGTTAGAAAATTATTACTCAGATGATATGGTCGGAATTTAAAATTCTTGCACTAGAGCACTTTTATTCGAATAATTAAGTTCAGAGATTGGAAACTGCGCTATGGAAGATAGAAATGTTGTGTGCTGATCACTTAGAACACGCTAATCGTTTAAAGGAATTGTCATGTCTGGTAACATGGCTAATTACTCCTGAAACTAAGCGAAGTTAGCGCTATATTGGGAACTACTCCATCGATAAGGAGTATAGTCAATCCTGTAAAATATACAACCTTTGGAAGGGTTGTGTCACAAGCCAGCATTGATATATTTGACTCTATGGGAAGCGGACTGGAAGGACGTTAGGTGAGACGTCGAGTGTTAAAAAAAAAAGAAGAAAGAGAAATGATAAAGGTATAGTGCAAGATAGGCTTTTGAATAAGTAGGTAGGTCCTACAACCCAGAATTATACTAAGACTAGTCTGGTGTGAAAACATGAACCGCATGAAGGGTCCTTCCCTAAATGTGGAAAATATAGTTATCGGCAGAAAGAAGAATGTCGAGTGATAGTAGGCCACAGGTATGGTAAAGATGGACGTAATGCCCCAATTGTAGAACCAATTGAAGCCATGTGAACCGGCAACCCCAACCCATTCGTGTACAACCACTCCGAACCCAACAACTTCAATAACAATCCATCCAAAGAAATCAAATTATGTCAAACAGTTGTACTTGCTATGAATGTGGCAATACAGAACGTCTCAAGATAAATTGCCCAAAGTTGAACCAAGGTGTCGTTGGAAGATGAACCTCATGACAAGCATCAGCCTCTGATCAAGCAAGGAGCCGTGCTTTTGTGAGTAGTTCGAATAAAGCACGTCATGATCCAAAGGTGGTATCAAATATGTTGTAGTTTTAAATCAATAGGCTTCAGTGATATTTTTACGGTCGTCGATAGAAGTTAGTTCCTGTTAACCCCCTATCATTTGGAAAGATACCGATTAGTGAAACAATAGAACCCTATACTGTAGAATCGCTAACGGTAAATCCCTAATGGTTAACTAAATTGTTCGGAGTTGTCCTATTATTCTGAACGATTAACCTTTCCTTATTGACCTTCGACCAGTAAAGTTAAGAAGCTTTGACGTAATAGTTAACATGGATTGGCTAGCTCAACATGAAGCTGAAATCAAATATGAAAAGAAGATGATTAGAAGCTCTCTTTCGGACGATGAAGCGATTAGATACAGAGAAAAGTGTGTGATTTAAAAGAAAACACATAGATGATATCCCGGTGGTACGAAAATTTCCACAAGTTTTCCCAGAAGAACTTCCTGGATTACCGCCAACCCTACAGGTCGAATTCAGAATCGATTTAATACCTCAAGCTAGCCCTGTTGCTAAAGCATCCTACCGACTTGCACCAACTGAAATGCAAGAATTATTGGATAAGGTTTTATACGACCTAGTTAGTCACCATGGGGTGCACCAGTGTTAGTTGGGAAATGAAGGACGGAAGTGTTAGGATATGTATTGATTAGGGAGAATTGAATAAAGTGACGATCAAGACTCGCTACGGCCATTATGAATTCTTATTCATGCCGTTTGGGTTAACAAATGCGCCGGCAGTGTTCATGGACCTCATGAACCGAGTCTGTAAACTTTATTTTGACAAATTTGTCATAGCATTCGTTGATGATATTTTGATATATTTGCAACGTAAAGAAGAGCACGAACGACGTTTAAGGAAAATTGTGGAAGTGCTAAAGCAAGAGGAGTTGTACGCGAAGTTTTTGAGTTGTGATTTTGAATACAGAAAGCATAATCCCTTGGTCATATTGTAAAGCAACAAGGATTTCACGTAGATCCAAATAAGATAGAAACCATTAAAATTGGCAGTCACCCAAGGCGACAAAGGAAATGTGTCAATTTTTAGGACTAGCCGGAGACTATCAGCGGTTTATTGAAGAATTTTTAGCATTACCCAACTCATAATCCTTTGTACGACGCAAATGTACAAATTTTATAGATGATAAGAGACCGCAGTCTAATATTCATCGAAGATGGGTCGAGTTGTTAAGCGATTATGACTGTGACATCCGTTATCACCCTGGCAAGGCTAACGTCGTAGCCGATGTCTTGAGTAGGAAAGATCGGGTTAAGCCATCGCGAGTGCGAGCGCTGGGGATGATAGTCCAGTCGAACTTTTCGAACCTGATTCGAGTCGCTCAACGTGAGGCGTTGAAAGAGGAACAATTGGAAAAGGAGGGACTTTACGGCAATGAGAAGAATTTCGAACAGCGCGTGGACGAAATTCCTTATTTCAAAAATCAGATTTGGATCCCGACCCTCCATGACCTTCGTGAATTAATAATGGACGAAGCGCACAGATCGAAATATTCCATACATCCGGGATTGGATTAGACTGTTGATGATACGAATATCTGAAAGGATTTTATTAATGGCCGAGTTTGGAGAAGGATATGGTTACGTATGTTGGTGAATATTTAAGTTATGCAAGAGATAAGGCTGCATACCGAAAACCCTAGGGAACGCCACAACGACAGAAAATTCGCCAATGATAGTGGGAATAAATTACAATGGATTTCGGGACGCAAATTCCCAAGATATATCAAAGGCATGATGTAAATTGGGTAATCGCGGATCGATTAACCAATCCTCACATTTTATCCCAATCTATGATGATTACCACAATGAATTCCCGCCCAAATTCATGATGGTGAAATGGTATCTCATCGTGGAGTACCATTTTCAATTATCTCAGATCGAAATAGTCATCCTACTTCCATTATTGGAAGGCGGCGAAGGAAGCATCGAGAGCTTGAAGCTTTCTATGGGTGAAGTAATTAGCACCAATTTGTTAAATTGAAAATGGGCGTCAATCAAGCCATAAGAATTGAATTGATTCGAGAAACAACCAATCGGATTTATAATATTTAAGATAAGTTGAGAGCAGCGAGAGATTGGCAAAGGATTTATGCCAACATTCATAGGAAACCATTGTCACTGGAAGGAGGTGACAAGGCATTTTTTTTAAGGCATCACCTTAGAGAGGTGATATGAGTTGGCAAAACCGAAAATAGCTCCTTAATATATTGGACCTCATGAGACTATCTTCATGATTGGTCATTTAGTTTATCGATTAAAGTACTCCAGGGGCTAAGTACTATACATGATGTTTTGCCATGTATACGGATTGAAAAGTACCTAAGCGACGAGGCAACGAAAGTACTAGCAATGGAGGTACTCATAGAAGACACGCTTGATATCATAAATAATTCCGTAGAGATAGTAGACGGGAAAACTAAACAGTTTGGACATACCAAGCTTTATTGATTAAGATTAAGTGGAATTCACAGCGAGGACCAGATTATACCTGGTAACGCGAGGGTGAATTCTGAAGGTAAAACCCCCACCTTTCTTTCGGAAGGGTATAGTGGGCATGTAAAATTTCGAGGACGAAATTTCTTAACGGGGGGAGAATGTAACGATTCCGACGAAACCAGTTATACCCTAACCGGTAGACAATAGTTACGTCATATTTAATGTCGGATACATGAATTACCATAGTAATTATACGAGAATACATGGTCCACTGTATTGATTGTACGTGATATATAATTCATCGTATTGAATATGCGATTAATCGATCGATAGTTATTGAAACCCGAACGAATCAAGGATTACATTATAGACGAGATATAAGATATTTAGTGATGTTTACGAAGTATTAAAGCTTCGGGATAAGTGAATTAAAGCACAGAAAAGAATTTTCGATTTAATGGTACGTCGGTACGTTAAACGAAACCTTTAATACCAAACCGAGCAAGAGACGATCGATCAAGCCGAAAAAGATGCGCAATTATTAATAATATAATGTTTTAAGTTAATGAAAGTCATGGTTTAAGTTTTTGAAGTTTTTAAATCGGTTTTATATAAATTTCATTTTTAAGCCGAAAACGACCGTTTTAGCCTCGTTTTAAGCCGAATTAAACATTTAACCGAAAAACGAACTGAACCAGATTATCCAAATCATTATCCGGATTTCGAGAATCCAAACATGTGGCTAGAAATGGAGAGGTGGGTCCCACCCAACCCCTCCTTAATTCCGATCGGACCCTAAGGGTCTCACCCCATTTCTTCATTTCTTTTTTTTATCCACCATTGCAAGATCTTCATTTCCTCTCAACATCATGAACTAGAAACCGAGAATTTTAGCAAGAAAACCGAGGTAAAAAGTCGAGTTATTTACGTTTCCATCTTCGTTTCTTGAGTTTATTTGCAAGAAAACGAGGTTTCAAAGATGAAAACCGATTCTTGCATGATCAAGTGATGTATACGGGTTATACAAGGGATCTTGGTCCAAGAAAGGAGTTAAACGGACCAAAAACGAATTTTTACGGTTTAAACTTTAGTTTTGGAACAAGAACCGAAACTATAGTGTAAGAGGCTTGATCGTGAGTGTAACTTGCTTGGTATTGTGGTATCTTGGTTGTAGGCTTTGTATGTAGTGGTAGATAAGGCGGAAAGACGAGTTTGTAGCTTGTAGTGGCGGAAAACGAAAGGTATATTCGGTTTATGTTCGGTTATGGATTTTTGGATAGATTGTGGTAGGTTTAGAGTTAGGTCAAGAAATTTTACAGGGATGATCTACACATGGAAATATGAGTTCTGTGAAATTTTGGTAATTTTTGGGGAAAGGATGAATATTTGGTGAATTTAATGCTCGGTTTTGGCCAAAAATGGTGAAAAATAGTTAAATATCATGAAAAATTCTGGAAAATTGCAGATAAGCTTTTTATAACATGTAAAAGTCACACACAAAATTTTAGGTCAGTTGGAGAAGTCTAAGTAGGCTTTCCGGTTAAACGAGTTCTAGGGCTTTCTAGTTCGGTTTTAGTGAAAATGGCATGTAAAGAGAGATTTTGGTTTTGGAAAAATTACAGGGGACTATGTGGATGGCAGGGACATCCAGGAAAAATTTGGGATTTTTCTAAGGTTGTTTGGTATTTACGACATATTTAGTGTTTAAATGGTGTTTAAAAATAGATAAATAAATTTTAAATATAAAAATTAATTCTGGAAATATTTTTATAAAATTCCCCACTGTCAAAAAGTGATTTTTACAAAATTTCAAGATCCGAGATTAAACGGATAATTATTTGTGCAAAAACAAACTTTTAAGGCTTAAAACGCGTAAACCGGTAAAGTTCGCCTAAGCGAGCTGACTGGTGTATAAAAACCCTAAAAATGAACTATTTTCATATAATTGAGTTAAACAAGTAAAAATGAATCATCCGAAAATAATTCGGATGATTTAAGTAATTTTACCCGATTTAACAGTTTCCGGTGCGCTAAAGACGGAAACGGGTCCCGCGGCCAAACGGGGCGTCTAAACCGAGCTCTAATTTCACAATTTTACTTAAACTATCAGTCAACCACTATTTTCGGGCCGTGTGTGACCAAACTCATTTTCGAAACGTAAAAACGGATAACCGTGCTAGGCACGCAAAACGAGGAAAACAAACTAATAGTAATTTTGACTGTAGAACTCTAAACGATATCACAATCTGAGTCCGTAGAAGTGTTTCTGGGTTAACATTGCCCCCGGAATGGGTACAGTACTGGGTTAACAGTGTCCCCAGATGTCCCTAGAAGTGTTTCTGGGTTAACATTGCCCCCGGAATGGGTACAGTACTGGGTTAACAGTGTCCCCAGATGTCCCTAGAAGTGTTTCTGGGTTAACATTGCCCCCGGAATGGGTACAGTACTGGGTTAACAGTGCCTCCAGATGTACCGGTTGATACGGTTAAAGATTATATAAACTATAATTGTATAATAACGATCGTAGGGATCATATTACAGATTAGACGTGTTAACTAATAATGACTGTTGTACCTGCTTGCATGTGCTAAGGTGAGTTTCACGAGCCCCTTTTTCTGAATTGTTTTTAAATATTTTCCCGGGGCGGAAGCATGTTACTACTGAAATGTTTAAGTACATACTGAACGCATGGATTTGCGTGTATTTATATATATTTTATTGTACGGGAATCGTACGGAAATGTACTAAGATGGTAATTGTCTGAGTTGCTAACATTGTAAGGCCCCGCAACACGAGTGATTAGCTGAAAGCCGGTAGAGTGTGGATAGTACTATTGGTCTGACAAACCCAACTGGTCCGGCATGGATTTGCTGATGTTTCCCAGCCAGTTGCACATGTCTATTTTGTTGTTATTTATTTTGCTATGTAATGTTAGACATAGCGGTTTGGGGCAGGACCGTGGGCGGGGGATATGCCACGGGGGTTGTGTGCGATAGTCAGAGGTTTCACTTGTGGGCTCAGCATAATTACATCGATAATATTATATTTTGATAATGATTTATCATGGTTTACCCGAATTGTGAAACTCACCAACTATTCGTAGTTGACCCGTTTTCTCACATGCTTTTCAGGTACAATTAAAATGAAGTGATTGCTTACGTGCTAAGTGCTTGATGTGTGTAAGATTTGCGTGCGGGATGTTAGTATACATTATATTAAAGAGAATTATGTATCGTATTGTATGATGTGTGTATCACCTAGACGGTAATGAAATATGAGATAATGTAATTTGAAGTATATTAATGTATTCAGTTTTCTTTATAAACAATGTGGTTGATATCAGAGGTGTCTGTTGCATCCCGTTTACATTTCTGCTGCGGTTACGGGGTGTTACAGTCTCCCACATGAATGCTATTAAAAGAATATTCAGATATTTGAAGGGAAGACCGGACTTAGGGATTTGCTATCCAAAGAATCAAGCTTTTGATCTGATTGCATATACAGACAGTGACTATGATGGCTGCAACATGAGCAGAAAGTCAACCTCAGGTGTATGTCAATTTTTTGGTGAAAGGCTAGTGTCATGGCAATGTAAACAGCAGACTACAGTTTCAATCTCTACTGCAGAAGCTGAATATGTTGCTGCATCTGCCTACTGTGCAGAAGTTCTATGGATTCAAAATCAGATGCTGGACTATGGTTGAATTTCTTGAACACCCCTATTCTTATTGACAATAATGCTGCATATTTTACTGTTAAAAATCCTGTTCAACATTCCAAAACTAAGCACATTGAAATCAGACATCATTTCATCAGAGACTGCAGTGAAAAAGGTTTGATTGAAATGCAAAGGGTTGATACAAGTGACAATTTGGCTGACCTATTCACCAAACCACTTGATAGAACCAGGTTCAACTTTCTTCTGAAAGCCCTGGGAATGGTCAACTCTGATGAAATCTGATTAAGGATGTGTGCCTGGTTATGTGTCTCTCTGTGATAACTAATTATTTTATCAGAGATTACAAATATTGAATGTTGATTGAATATGTTTTGAATATGTTTCAACTGAATGTTGATTGAATATGTTTCAACTGAATGTTGATTGAATATGTTCTGAATATGTTTCAACTGAATGTTGATTGAATATGTTTTGAATATATTTCAACTGAATGTTGATTGAATATGTTTTGAGTATGTCACTGGTATGAAGTTAACTGATAGGTGCTTAAGTAATTATCTGTGCAATTTGTTGGAAATTGATGATAATTATTGACTATCAAGTTAACTGATCTGATGTTATGATAAGTAGTTTGATCGTTTGGGTGAAATTGAATGCTTATTTGATGTCATGAGTAATCACATGTTTATGGTTAATTGAATATGTTCTTTATCTGATCTTCTGATGTTGTTAAGATTGGATAGTCATTGAATGTTAGTACATTCTGTTTTTCTTGAAGATGTTAAGAATGATTAAGGTTTGATTATGTGATGCAACTGTTTATATCAAAATGTGTTTTATGTCAAAATTAAGTGATTCAATGAATTTTATAATGAATTTTGCATAAATACTTTATTTTGGTCAAAACATGAGCAAGTTGATTAATAGTGTTGAGATATGATAAGATTATTCAGTTCAAGCTTTTAAGAAGCTTAAAAGAAAGATTTTTAAAGAGAAGTCTCAAGTAGTTGTTTTTTTGCTGAAAACTATGTCATTTGCCCAGTTGGAAGGACATGCACTTGTGTATGTTTGGTCCTTAAATCTTTATAGATTCAAAGGATAGTCATTGACCTGAAAACTGAATGCATTTGGGGCAATTATGACTTGTTTTTTATTCCTTCACTTAAAACTATGTCAATAGCTCTGACTTTGAAAGGACATATATTCACATGTATGTCTGGTCCTGTTGACCACTTTTGGTCAAATAGGATAGCCATTAACCTGACAATGAAGTGATATTGGGGTGATTGAATATTAAACTGTGTTTTATGGGAAATGATAGTACATTGACTACTTAGCTGATCATATGGAATTAATAGGCTAAAAAGACCTTAGTATAGTCATTAACATGTATGGTTGCTTTCCTATAATGATGTAAAATCTAAGGTGATATAAACATAATGAATATGCTAATATTTATGTGGAGATGAATAGTTGTCTTTGCATGCCTCAAGATAAATCTCTCCGAATGATATGGCAGAAAAGTGATTACCCAGTCATACACGAGCCTGTTGCTATTTGGTCAACCAAAAATGAAACATCTTTAAATATGACAAAGAACATGCTTTAAGAAAATTTGAGAAAATATCAAAAACAAGGGGAAGAATGAATAAATCAACCAAAAGTTGATAAGTGTTTTTAAATATTTAATCAAACAAGAGGGTTACAACAAGAACTACAAAGATGTTGACAAAATGTGTCTCATCTTGAATGAAAGGCATGTTTGCTAACTGTAAGTCCAACGTTCAACCTCTATATACGTTTGAATCTAAAAATACAAAAATACAATAAGTTATGTCATACAAAAACTATTTTTGACCAAATACAGGAGGTTGGAGTCAAATTTGGGTGATCTGGGGAAAGCCAAATAAGCTTTGAGAAGAGATATGAGGCATCATAGCACAGTGTTGACCATTAATGCATTATGGTTTAAATGAACCTAAATCATATCACTAATGAGATGAAATTCATGCTAAGTTTATACTTGCTGTTAACCTATCTATGTTTCATAATAATGTTGAGAGTGAAGTTTTGAGATAGCTACTTAGTCAATATGATCCAATTCTTGAGATCTTTTCAGTAAATGGAAGAAACTATTTTGAAGAGAATTATAACTGAAATTTGATCTCTAAATGCAACATTTGCTCTTAAACTATGATCTGAAAAGAAAAATATATTTTGACAAAGTGGTTTAAGTCAAAAAGTGTTGCATTTTGCCTAAAATAGGTTGAATATGTAAGTTCGGGTAAGGTTTGATGCATTGTAACCTTTCCGGGCACAAACTGTTTAAATATGTTGTTTCGGGTAAGGTTTGATAATTTTCAACCTTTCCGAGTAAGCTTAGTCATTTTGACTTGATCATGTGTGAATATGTTGTTTTGGGTAAACTGTTTGAATATGTTGTTTCGGGTAAGGTTTGATAATTTTCAACCTTTTCGAGTAAGCTTAGTCATTTTACTTGATCATGTGTGAATATGTTGTTTCGGGTAAGGTTTGATAATTTTCAACCTTTCCGAGTAAGCTTAGTCATTTTTGACTTGATTATGTGTGAATATGTTGTTTCGGGTAAGGTTTGATAATTTTCAACATTTCTGAGTAACCTTAGTCATTTTTGACTAACTTTATGATTTTCGGGCATGCTTTGAAGTGTTTACACTTTCCGGGTAGAGTACACTGTTGTACTCGTTTCCCGAGCAAGCTTGAAGTCTTGAGATGATTATGTGTTGTTATAGCTAGCTTTTAACAAGAAATTCTTGTTTCGGGCAAGCTATGCATGTTATATGCTGATTATGATTCCAAGAGAACTTTATGAACTTAGTCAAGTACATCAAGTAAGCTTTATGATTTTTGTGAATATGTCGTTAGGAAATGTTTGTTAATCTTTCCGGGCATGCTTAGATATTACTATTTAAGTTTGTCATTTTTCGGGTATCGTTTGGCATGTTGAAATCCCACGGGTAAGGGCATACCTGATGATTGAATGTGTTTTTCCTAGCAAGCTTAGTGCTAACATAGGATTTTCGGGCAAGCTCTATGAAATTTTAGACTATAGCACACTTAAATGTCTATGTGTTTTAATTTCATTCCAAGCATGCTCTGTGATATGTGTGTTTATGATTTCTTTGAAATTACAAGTGTTTTCAGGCAAACATTGTTTTCCAGGCACACTTTATATTCCGGGTACACTTTTGTTCCCTCAATATACTTGGTAATTTCAAAACTTAACTTTTCGAGTACACTGTCTGCTAGAATTATTTTCCGGTCACACTTTGTACTATATGAAGGTTATTCGGATATACTTTGCATTAGAAAGGTGTTCGGGGACACTATTCTCCAGAAAGATTGCTCGAGCACACTATGTTTTCAAGCATACTTGAATGAATGTGTTACTTGATTGAATATGTTAGTTAGTATGATAAAATTGATTATGATTCTTATTAGGGTTTATGTTAGATAAGTTTTAACTTAAAATTGAGAAATCTATGTGGGGATCTTAATTGATTCTTAGTAAGGATGTTTATTTGATGATTATACTTGATTATTTGCCTTGTGATTAATTTCTCAAGAAATATAGTATTTCGGGTAAGCTTTCTTCATCATGTCTTAACTTTAAATTAATTTACTTGATCGAGCAAGGTTTATAACTAGACGAATTCGGGCAAACTTTGTATATTCAAAAATGAAAATTTTCAAGCAAAGTTTGACCGGGTAAGGTTTGATGTGGAAGTAAACCGAGTAGACTTTGGATAGATTAATCTTTCGAGTAAGATCTTATGAACTTAAATGAAATTAAATGTTTTTAATATATCAAGTGGATAATGTTACTGGTTGACAGCAAATAATTAACAAAAGGACAAAAAGCATTTAAAACCCACTTTCAAAAGGTATAAAAGAGGGAGTTATGCAAATTTTTCAAAATTATTTCCCTCTCTCTCCTCCCACTGCAAATTCTTACTCTCAAAGATAGACACTTTAGCTTATCTTTACACATTTTTAAATAGATAAGGAATTTATAAGTTAAAAGACAAGACACTTTTCAAATTTCTAACTTTACCTGGCATGTAAAAGAAAAAGGCAGAAACAAAAGAACTTTATGTGCAATTTTGGCAGAAAAAATTGCAGATATGTACTTTACATTTGTCTTAACTCTCATTAAAAGAAGACCTGCATATGCTATTCAAATTTGAAACTTCACACTTCAAGAGTAACTTACATTTGTGTTTTGTGCAGATTTCTACATCATTCAAGAAAACGGTTTGAATTGAAATATTATTTATACCTTAATTTTTTTTATACTTACTTTGAGATCTAACTGATAATTGTGTGTTCATTGATATAACAGAAAATCAGCAATGGATCCATCTCCAAGTAATTCCAATTCCTACAAACATCATCTTTCTGAAGAACTGAAGAAAGAATTGCAACGAGTTCAAACCCTAATGTTTGAGGTTGAGAAGATCTCAGCTGCCCCAAAACAGGGGGAGAAATCACCAAAACAGGGGGAGAATTCGCTGAAGCTTCCCTCAATTTATGAAAAGAATAGTTCAGATGATGAAACTGACAATGTTCCAGAAGATGAAAAGAAAGATCTTAAGGAAAGAAATAAATTAAAAGGGAAAGAAATTGCTCAAGAGGACGATGAAATTCAGTCTTTAAATTCTCAGAAGGAGAATACAATGGACTCAAAAATGAATGAATCTGAATCAGAAGCCAAAAGAGTCTATGTGCAAAGAATGATAGAAATTTATGACAGAGAATTTCTTTCTCAAATGATATCTGATAAAGACTTTGAAGAACAAGAAAACTTGATGAAGATGTTTGAAGATGAGAGAAAGCTAAGAGATTAAGTGAAGAATAATCAGAAAGAAGTCCTACAAGAATTGATTGGAAACTGTTTAAATGATGAAGAAATTCCAAATGGTGTTCTAGTATATCTACTCAAGTTGTCAAAACTGCTGTAAAAGCCAAAAACCCTTCAGTCAACCATAATATTATGCCAAGCGGAATATTTTGTGACTCCAGGGCTGAACATCTGAATGTTATGATGGAAAATGGAGAGATTGTGAAGATCTTCTCTAAAAATGACTTCAGAAAATTCAATCTATGGCAATTGAAGGTGAGTGCAGCACTGTATCTCTCTGATTACAAAGAAAGGCAAAGGCCTAAAAGTGCTAAGCAATCAGAACTGTTAAGATTCTTGGTTAAGCAAGAAAATTAAACAAGCATCTCTGGCAGAAATGAAGAATTTCAAGATTTGGCCTTGTTTTGTGATGTCTTCGGACAATTTTCTGATTATGTAATTTGCTTATGTTATTTGAATATGTAATTTTGATTTTTGATTTGATGTGTATTTTTGCTAAGTGTAAGTAACCATAGAAATGTTTTGGGTCAGCTGAGGTGTTCCAATCTAGGGGGAGATTGTTGGGTCAAGAAATTGACCTAAGGGAAGATTGTTGAGTCAAAGATTTGACCTAAATGAAGTACATGGGAGATTGGAATCTTCTAAACCTCCTCTTAATTTTCTAAGTAATGGATCCGAGCACACCTTAGACCTCCGAGCAAGCTTTTATTTGTCCGAGTACGATATTTTGGCTACCGGGCAAGGTTTACTTCGTTTAGTCTTCTTAAGTGGATATCCGAGAAGGGTTTGCAAATTAGTGCATTGCCGAGTAAGGTACACTAGTTTATGTAAATCCGGGTAAGGTTCACTTTATCAAGCAAGTCTGTTCTTCAGAACCAAGTATTTTACTCTTCCGAGTAAGGTTTGGTTAACCTAGTCCAAGAAGCCAAGAAATTGGAAGATCGGGCAAGGTATTCATTAATAAGTATGATACAAGTATGCTTGATAATCTAAAGAAATATCTCTAAGTAATATCGAGTAAGGTTCAGCTCGAGCAAGGAACAGTACTCCCGAGTACACTTTGCTAAATAAGTTATTTTATAGCAAAGAGCTGAAATGGATCATTGAAGAACAAGGTTGCTCGTAAGAAGTTGTCGGGCAAATTCTGGCAAATTCAAGAAGACTGAAGTCTACTCGGTGAGTATTTTACTTGGTAAAATACTCTTTAAGTAAAGTCTACCCGGAAACTGATCCCGAGCACACTTGTATGTTACCAAGTTATGAAGGATGGCCGAGCATACTCGGAAAGACAAGATTGATGCAAAGCCTACCTGGAAGACTTATTTTACACTTAGTTTATTTTGAATATGTAATTTGAATATGTATGATTGTATTTAGGGTTTCTAGAAGGAATGACAGCTGTCCTAGGTTGGCAGACCTATAAATAGAATATTTAGGGCACGTCGCCAAAGAGAGCACAATACGGATGAGACCGACACAATTAATTGAGAGAATAATGTGTGACGGCTGTCTTAGGATTCCGAGAAAACCCTTAATCAATTATCCTTTTGTATGATTAATATTATATAAATGAAAATCTTTTGAGTGAATCCTGTGTGTGCTTTCTATCTTTGATTATTCATTGCAACTGTATGTTTGTTATTGATTCCGCCTTTAACAAACGAATATCTTTCTAAATATAGAAACCCGTCATTAACTCTCTTATCAACACGATTAATCCGTGTGAGTTATGACATGATTGATTAAGATCAGCTGAAATCGAAGGGACCGACAACTCGGGTTTTCAAACTAATATTTTATTCGTTACCCGACCAGTTTTTATATTAGGGAAAATTTATCAATAAAAATATCACGTCTATCGAGTATTTATTATTTTATTAATAAATTGTTTATTTTATTTATTTAATATAATAAACAACTTTGACATATGTTACAACTTAAACCGTAAACTAAACTATTAACCCATTTTGTATCCCTCTTTATACTTCAGGGAGCTAATTGTAAAAATCTAATAATATTATAATATTCTAACCTTTGACCCTTTTACCCACTATCCAATCCAAACCCGTGACCCGTATAATAACCCGTTTATCCAATGTCTTAGCTTGGACCACAGTCTTCACGTCTAATTTCGAAAGTAAATCAATGTTTATGTTATTTATTTATTATTCGGCCTCACCGACATGTTTATTTAAGAAAAGAAATCAAAATCGTTTGTGTTTAGCCTAATAAACGAGTCGGCACTATCAAAGAATCAAATCACTATATATGTTTATTATTATTTCAATTAATCGGGGATAAAGGATCCTAGATTCATCTCGAACCTAAGCCCTAGACTCGATTACAGTATAATCATCAAACGATTCTAGCTCGTGATGTTGTTATTGGCCGTCAAGTTGTGTTCGTCATTCACCATCAATTCGCAACTATTACTGGTAATTCTTATATGTAAAAAATTCGTTTTTAAGCACTGATCATTAACCCCCAACATCAATTAAGCAAACTAGTAACAGATTCATCGATTGATCTTTTAGGGTTCTTATTTGGAACTGGTTCTTAAAACTGCAGGTTATTATTTTGTTGTTTGGGGTATACGAGCCTGTTGCTGGCGCGGGTTCGAGTCCGGGCCATCCCCTCTTGCCCTTTTATTTCTCTATCTTATTATTTTAAACATATTAATGATTTTATAAAGTATTATAATTAATATTTAAAATAAAATAAACATAATTTTATAAAACCAATGTTATCAAGTTGGTGTTTCTTGTCAAATCTCGTTAAAAATTGCGTTTACATACAGACACACACACACACATATATATATTGTAAGTGTATTTTAATATTAATAAATCATCGTTATTTTATTAAAACCCGAGCATCATTATTGACATTTCTCGTCGTTAATCATTTTAATAATATTCTTATATTTATATATATTATATATATGTATTAATTTTTATAAACAAAAATATAATAAAATTTATTAAACATGTTAAACAAACTAACTATATTTTTACCATTGGGTTTTGTAAGGCCCCGTTACCGGTAGCCCTACTTTCGCGTTGAATTTACTCATAAACGCAGTTCTAAATATCAGAGTTAATTAAAACATTCGCGGAACATTAAAAACATTCAAACCATTACATTCCATAACCATAATTCTTTTCTTATCGAGCATTCATAGTCATTTAAAAACAAAACATGGTCTTTTAAAATAAAACATCATAGCAAAATCTTCAGTTGCCAGCTTCGTCCAACTCCGCCATGTGTCCTCCTCAAGCTACCTGCCTCATTCTACTCACCTACGTGCATACTAATAGTCAGCTACGCTGAGTGAGTTCTAGTAATCACATAATCATACAATACCTTCTTACATTTCATACTTAACCTCTTGACTTTCTTTCATACACACATAAGTGCATATACTTTCATTCTTACCTTCATACTTTCTTTACATACATAATCATACGTTTTAAAGTGTCTTTCGCCCTATAACCTCACAGATATTATAAGGGTCTGGTCCCTGACATCACAGATATTATTAGGGTCTGGTCCCTAACATCACAGATATTATTAGGGTCTGGTCCCTAACATCACAGATATTATTAGCGTCTGGTCCCTAACATCACAGATATTATTAGGGTCTGGTCCCTAACATCACAGATATTATTAGGGTCTGGTCCCTAACATTACAGATATTATTAGGGTCTGGTCCCTTTGTTTCGGGCAACTGTACCGTACCTGTTCATACATACTTTCCTTGACAATACGTGAAATCTCCGAAGAGCGTTCATGTACCATCATCATAACATACATACATTATGCATACATCATATATTCATACATACATCATATCTTTCATCATACTTATCAATCATGTCTTAACAACCACCTGACGGTACATGCAATATCCGAAGATCGTTCACGCACCGTCAAACAATCATCATGCATAAATCATACAAGGCATACACTTACCACTTAAGATAAGTGTATTAACTATCACATCGAGTATGCACACAGCCCCGAAAACATAACAAGGAAGTGAGGCTAGAAACTCACCTGAATCCTGTTACGCTCTCCGTTAATCGTTATTCCCTTCTTGAGCTGTGCACGGCTAACTGTATAATATTTACATGTATCAATTAACTACTACTACTCATGTTGTATTTCTATCTTTATATAACCCACAACGAACGGGGGTCCGGGGGCAGCGCCCCTGACAGCGGGGTCTAGGGGCGGCAGCCCCTAGCAGGGTCCAAGGGGCAGAGCCCCTGGCTGGGGTCAGCTTGGAAAATTTTTTTTTCCATTAACTGTCTTAACACATTTTTCATTAGATTTTTAATTTATTTTCTAATTCGCTAACTCCAGCGAACTTATCATTAAGCGAACTTAACAATAAGCAAACTTAACATTAGCGAACTTACTGTAAGCGAACTTAGTGTTAAGCGAACTTAACATTAAGCGAACTTACTGTAAGCGAACTTAGTGTTAAGCGAACTTAACATTAGGCAAAGTTAAGCATTCAGCGAACTTAACATCAGGCAAAGTTAAGCATTCAGCGAACTTAACATCAGGAGAAGTTATGCATTCAGCGAACTTAACATCAGGCGAAGTTATACTAGGCGAAGTTCACAGTAGGCGAACTTGCCTTCAGCGAAGTTATCCAGTGACGGCTACTGGTTTAGTTTAACTCCGCTAATCGGCTACATTTCAACGTATAAACCTTTTTATCATTCTCCTGATCGATCCCATGGCCAACTTTGGATAAGACTTGACCCGGACAAGCGTAAAGTTTGGACCTTTAGGCTTAAAACGTTCAATAAGGTTTTCTTTAACGGGCCACTCATAATCACAGATTCGTTAGGTTCATTTTAACATCAAGTTTGCCACTTTATACTAGTTTAGGCCCGATCTACTATGGGTTTATGTCTTAAGACTAACCGTTCATGAAAACGTAAACTTTAACATGGAGAACATACCTTTAACGTGTTTGAAAGTTACGGTATAGCTTGGTTACAAAAGTTAGGCCTCGAATCTATCTTGTATCACGAGAATATATCCAGAATCGATGCTTGTGTGGCTCAGATCTCACCTTCACTCTCGGCCGAAGGTTTATGGTGTAGGGGTGTGTGTGTGTTTTTTGAGTGTGTAGAGATTAGGATGGATATAAATGAGGGTTTAGGGTTTTAGGTTGGTTTAAGAGGGTATTTATACCTCTTGAAGCCCATGGACCTAAAGCCCATTACCACTTAATCCACCTTAATTAATGTAAGTCCATGATCCGTTCCTTACTCGATATTAATTAATTAATAACGCGAAATCACTAAACGTAACTTTCTTTATTTAACATTATAATATTTAGGATGTTACAATTCTTTCCCCCTTAAAGAGGTTTCGTCCCCGAAACCTAACTATCTATTTAAACAGATTATGATAGAACTTGCATCTCATCTTCAGCTTCCCAAGTAACATCCGATCCTTTGTGATGTTTCCATATCACTTTTACCAAAGGTATAACCTTGTGACGAAGCTGCTTCTCCTTGCGATCAACTATCTCTATCGGTTGCTCGATGTAGTTCAATTGTTCATCAACCTCAATGTCCATCAATGGCACGTAAGACGTGTCATCAGCTAGACACTTCCTCAGATGAGAAACATGGAAGGTTGAATGAATTCCTCCTAACTCATCAGGTAAATCCAGCTTATAAGCTACATCACCCACACGATCTAAGATTTTAAACGGTCTGATGCACCTCGGACTCAACTTCCCTCTCTTTCTAAAACGGATGATTCCTTTCTAAGGCGAGACCATAAACATCACATTGTCGCCAACGTTAAACTCAAGTGGTCGTCGCCGCTTATCTGCATAAGACTTTTGTCTATCTTGAGCGGCTTTCATTCTTTCTTTGATCTGATCGAACTTTGAAGACGTTTCTTGAACCACTTCTAGGCTTCCCATTTCTTTCTGACCAATCTCACCCCAACACACCGGGGTTCTACATCGTCTACCGTAAAGCATCTCAAACGGTGGCATACCAATACTTGAATGGTAACTGTTGTTATAGGATAACTCTGCCAGGTGCAGATGATCATCCCAACTTCCACCAAAATCTAAAACACAAGCACGCAGCATATCCTCAAGGGTTTGGATCGTCCTTTCAGACTGCACATCGGTTTGAGGATGATACGCCATACTGATGTTCAACCTCGTCCCCATAGCTTCATGGAATTTCTTCCAGAACCTCGAAGTAAACCATGTATCCCTATCTGACACGATCGATAATGGTACTCCATGCTTGGTTACAACTTCTTTAATGAACAAGCTTGCTAACGTTTCTGACGAGATGGCCTCTCGTATGGGCAGAAAGTGAGCACTCTTGGTCAAACGGTCCACAATCACCCAGATAGTATCATGATGCTTAGCTGTACGAGGTAGCTTACTTATGAAATCCATGGTGATGTGTTCCCATTTCCACTCAGGTATCTCTAGCGGTTGCATCTTCCCATAAGGCTTTTGATGTTCGGCTTTGACTTGTAAGCAAGTTAAGCATTTACTAACATAATCCACTACATCATTCTTCATTCCAGGCCACCAATAATCTCTTTTCAAGTCTTGGTACATCTTTGTAGCTCCAGGATGGATTGAGTACCTTGACTTATGAGCTTCATCTAAGATTCGACTTCTAAGATCACCATGACGTGGGATCCACATACGGTCGAACCTAGTCTTAACTCCATGAGTGTTTTCCATCAACTCATCTTGCTGGCCGTAAATCCTTTCTTTCTTTACTAACCCTTCATCTACTAACACCTCTGACTGCACCTTGATGATTTCTTCAAAAATACTTGGGTTCATGATCAACTTGTATGACTTTACTGTTGCAAGGACTTCCTCATTCTTATGACTTAACGCGTCAGCGACTACATTAGCTTTACCGGGATAGTACTTAATGTCACAGTCATAATCCTTAATCAACTCCAACCATCTTCTCTGCCTCATGTTCAATTCTTTCTGCTCGAAGAAGTACTTTAAACTCTTATGATCTGTATAGATAGTACACTTAGTATCATACAGATAATGCCTCCATATCTTAAGAGCATGCACTACAGCTGCTAACTCTAAATCATGCGTCGGATAAGTACTCTCATGGACTTTCAACTGTCTAGACGCGTAAGCTATCACCTTTCCTCGTTGCATCAACACGCAACCTATACCTTGATGCGTGGCATCAGCACAAACAACTAAATCCTCGTCACCAATGGGTAGAGCAAGGATTAGAGCTTGCGTGAGTCTCTTCTTTAATTCCTCAAAGGCTTCTTCTTGAAACTTTCCCCAACTGAATACTATCGACTTTCGGTTCATACCAGTCAGCGGTGCGGCTATCTTGGAGAAACCTTTGATGAATCTCCTATAGTAGCCAGCTAACCCTAGGAAGCTTCGTATATCAGTCGGATTATGTGGAGTCTTCCAATTTTTTATCGCTTCAATCTTAGCTGGATCCACGGTAATCCCTTCAAGATTGATCACGTGACCTAGAAATTGCACTTCTCGCAACCAGAACGCGCATTTCGAAAACTTAGCTTACAACTTCTCTTTCTTCAGAACTTCCAATACCTCTCTCAAATGCTCAGCATGATCAGTCTCGCTCTTTGAATAAATCAATATATCATAAATGAAGACGATAACCGACTTATCCAACATCGGCCGACACACCTTATTCATCATGTCCATAAATGCTGCAGGAGCATTTGTTAGACCGGATAACATTATGAGGAACTCGTAGTGTCCATACCGCGTTCGGAACGCTGTCTTAGGGATGTCTGCCTCCTTCACCTTCAGCTGATGATAGCCTGATCTGAGATCTATTCGTGAGAACCAACTTGAACCATGCAGTTGGTCAAACAGATCATCAATCCTTGGCAAAGGATATCTATTCTTTACCGTAAGCTTATTCAACTCACGATAGTCTATGCACATTCTCATACTTCCATTCTTCTTCTTCACGAACAACACTGGTGCGCCCCACAGGGAAACACTTGGTCTTATAAAACCCTTTTCGAGGAGTTCTTGCAGTTGGGACATTAATTCTTTCATCTCGGACGGAGCTAGATGGTAAGGTGCTTTCGCGACGGGCTGGGCACCTGGTATTAAATCTATCTGGAATTCTATCTCTCGCTCCGGTGGTAACCCCGGAAGATCCTCAGGGAACACTTCTGGATAGTCACACACGATACGAACATCTTTCATTTCTTTCGTCTCGGCCGTAGCGTTGACAACATACGCCAGGTAGGCACCACATCCTCGTCGTAATAACCCTTTGGCTTTTATCATCGAAATGACGTTAAACCCTGAACTTTCTTTATCACCGTAAACTGTCACCGCACTACCATCTAAAGACCTTAGCTTTATTATTCTATTCTTACATACTATCTGAGCTTCAAACTTAGACAACCAATCCATTCCCAAGACTACATCGAACCCTCCTAAGGTCATAACATACAAGGTAACAGGGAACTCATGTCCCTCTAACTCTATCTTACAATCCTTAACCATTTTTGTTATTTTAACCAAAGTGTCACTGGAGGTTTCTACTACAAAAGTTTCAGACACTCGGCAACCTTTCATTTTAGCTAGTTTACTAAATGTCGTAGCTACAAAACATCTATTCGCACCAGAATCAAATAATATGGAAGCAGAAATGCCGTTTACTAAGAACGTACCGGTCACAACATCAGGAATCTGTCTAGCTTGTTCCTGGGTCAGCATATAGGCTCTAGTCCTCGGCATTGCTTGATCAGAATCTTTCTTCCCACTACCTCCAGCCTCACCTTCAGTGCACTCTCTTGCCATATGGCCTGTCTTGCCACATTTGTAACATGCTGGCTTCGCACTGCACTCATTGGCATAATGCCCTACCTTCCCGCACTTATAACAGGCATTCGACCCCATTCTGCATTCTCCACCATGAGCCTTTCCACATTTGAGACAAACATCAGAACTTCTACCTCACTTGCACTCACCACCATGCATCTTTCCGCAGGTCTTACACGATCTCTTCTCCCACAATTTCTGCTTCTTATCTTTAGAGTTCCATAACTGAGTACCGGGTCGCTTAACAGGAGCAACCCACTTCTTATCTTTCTTTTCCTCTTCCACCACTGCGTCATCCGCAGCCAGGTCAGGATAAACCACCTCTTCGAGTTCGATAGCAGAGTCAAAGGTAGCTGGTTTACTCGTCCTGACTAGCATGCGGACTTTCTGTGGCAATCCCCTCACATAACACTTGATTCTCTTGGCCTCAGTGTTAACCATATCGGGTACCAACCTAGACATTCGATTGAACTCGGTGGTGTACTCACGATGTGTCATTGCCCCAGCTTTCAAGTTCAGGAACTTCATCTCCGCCCTCTCAACCTCGGCGTCAGCACAGAACTTCCTCATCCCTATCTCCTTTAGATCCTCCCACTTCATCTCTTTGATCTCTTCACGGGTCTTCCTCTGCTACACACTCTCCCACCAATACATAGCCTCATCCTCGAATGATTGAGTAGCATAACCTACCGCTTGGTCGGGACGACACTCGCTAATACGGATAATTTTATCCATGGCGGTTATCCATTTAAGAGTAGCGATTGCGTCTCCTAAACCAGTCAGCTTAGGCGGGTCACAACCTTTAAAGGACTTATAGTTGCAACCGCCTCGGCCCCTCTTCCTATCATCAACTTTCACAAACCTTACATCACTTGAATCACCCTTTTCCCTCTCATCATTTTTCCTACCATCACCACCTGCCCCTTCGGCAGTTCTTTCACGGCTTCCAGCAGACCCTTCAGGGGTAATATTCTTCACAGCAGTGGCTACAGCTTGAACAATAGCTGCTTGAATTGCGGGATCCAGTTGTACTCCTTCGTTGTTCTCCGGGTTTCTTCCAGCTGCGCTTCCTCCAGCTTCGGTGTTGGAAGCTGTCTCAACAAAAGGTTGCTGGACACGACGAGGCCTGCCGCGTCGTCCAGTGCGACCTCCAGCTCCAGCAATGTCTCCAGCTCCAGCCATCGTAAAAGGGAAAACACAAACATCATCACTCAAGGAACTATTTAGTACAAGGATAGTAAGGCTAACACGTAATAACAGTGGCCAGCTGTGATTAGCTGATCACGTTACTTTCTGTATCCTATACACTTCCCTTATGAGTCCATTTGTGCTGGTTCTATCCTAAACAGTTAATCAATCAAGTAATTCTATCCCTAAAATTCACATATCCTTTCTTTAGCAATCAAGCTAACATTAACATACATATTTAATCATACACTTTACCGTTACTGAGCTTGCTTGAGTGACACATGGCATTCTTGAATTGGCATCTTCTTTCTTTTCTTACTTTAATCCCATTCTCTGTTCGAGTCTAGCATATAAGATGCTTAAATCTCTCGAACTTTGCTCTGATACCAACTTGTAAGGCCCCGTTACCGGTAGCCCTACTTTCGCGTTGGATTTACTCATAAACGCAGTTCTAAATATCAGAGTTAATTAAAACATTCGTAGAACATTAAAAAAATTCAAACCATTATATTCCATAACCATAATTCTTGTCTTATCGAGCATTCATAGTCGTTTAAAAACAAAACATGGTCTTTTAAAATAAAACATCATAGCAAAATCTTCAGATGCCAGCTTCGTCCAACTCTGCCATGTGTCCTCCTCAAGCTACCTGCCTCATTCTACTCACCTGCGTGCATACTAAAAGTCAGCTACGCTGAGTGAGTTCTAGTTAATCACATAATCATACAATACCTTCTTACATTTCATACTTAACCTCTTGACTTTCTTTCATACACACATAAGTGCATATACTTTCATTCTTACCTTCATACTTTCTTTACATACATAATCATACGTTTTAAAGAGCCTTTCGCCCTATAACCTCACAGATATTATAAGGGTCTGGTCCATGACATCACAGATATTATAAGGGTCTGGTCCCTGACATCACAGATATTATTAGGGTCTGGTCCCTAACATCACAGATATTATTAGGGTATGGTCCCTAACATCACAGATATTATTAGGGTATGGTCCCTAACATCACAGATATTATTAGGGTCTGGTCCCTAACATCACAGATATTATTAGGGTCTGGTCCCTTTGTTTCGTGCAACTGTACCGTACATGTTCATACATACTTTCCTTGACAATACGTGAAATCTCCGAAGAGCGTTCACGTACCATCATCATAACATACATACATTATGCATACATCATATATTCATACATACATCATATCTTTCATCATACTTATCAATCATGTCTTAACAACCACCTGACAGTACATGCAATATCCGAAGATCGTTCACGCACCGTCAAACAATCATCATCCATAAATCATACAAGGCATACACTTACCACTTAAGATAAGTGTATTAACTATCACATCGAGTATGCACACAGCCCCGAAAACATAACAAGGAAGTGGGGCTAGAAAGTCACCTGAATCCTGTTACGCTCTCCGTTAATCGTTATTCCCTTCTTGAGCTGTGCACGGCTAACTGTATAATATTTACATGTATCAATTAACTACTACTACTCATGTTGTATTTCTATCTTTATATAACCCACAACGAACGGGGGTCCGGGGGCAGCGCCCCTAGCAGCGGGGTCTAGGGGCGGCAGCTTCTAGCAGGGTCCAAGGGGCAAAGCCCCTGGCTGGGGTCAGCTTGGAAAAATTTTATTTCCATTAACTGTCATAACACATTTTTCATTAGGTTTTTAATTTATTTTCTAATTCGCTAACTCCAGCGAACTTATCATTAAGCGAACTTAACAATAAGCAAACTTAACATTAAGCGAACTTACTGTAAGCGAACTTAGTGTTAAGCGAACTTAACATTAAGCAAACTTACTGTAAGCGAACTTAGTGTTAAGCGAACTTAACATTAGGCGAAGTTAAGCATTCAGCGAACTTAACATCAGGAAAACTTAAGCATTCAGCGAACTTAACATCAGGAGAAGTTATGCATTCAGCGAACTTAACATCAGGCGAAGTTATACTAGGCGAAGTTCACAGTTGGCGAACTTGCCTTCAGCGAAGTTATCCAGTGACGGCTACTGGTTTAGTTTAACTCCGCTAATCGGCTACATTTCAACGTATAAACCTTTTTACCATTCTCCTGATCGATCCCATGGCCAACTTTGGATAAGACTTGACCCGGACAAGCGTAAAGTTTGGACCTTTAGGCTTAAAACGTTCAATAAGGTTTTCTTTAACGGGCCGCTCATAATCGCATATTCGTTAGATTCATTTTAACATCAAGTTTGCCACTTTAATACTAGTTTAGGCCCGATCTACTATGGGTTTAAGTCTCAAGACTAACCGTTCATGAAAACGTAAACTTTAACATGGAGTACATACCTTTAACGCGTTTGAAGGTTACGGTATAGCTTGGTTACGAAAGTTAGGCCTCGAATCTATCTTGTATCACGAGAATATATCCAGAATCGTTGCTTGTGTGGCTCGGATCTCACCTTCACTCTCGGCCGAAGATTTATGGTGTAGGGGTGTGTGTGTGTTTTTTGAGTGTGTAGAGATTAGGATGGATATAAATGAGGGTTTAGGGTTTTAGGTTGGTTTAAGAGGGTATTTATACCTCTTGAAGCCCATGGACCTAAAGCCCATTACCACTTAATCCACCTTAATTAATCTAAGTCCATGATCCGTTCCTTACTCGATATTAATTAATTAATAACGCGAAATCACTAAACGTAACTTTCTTTATTTAACATTATAATATTTAGGATGTTACAGGTTTCATTAAAGATTTCAAAATATAGATTTTATTATAATTAACTATTTAAACGTTTATTATTATAGTAGTTTGCAACTCATATTTATTTAGACTAATTATTCATAAATTTTATTATTTAATAAACAAACAATTCTCTTAATTAAATGATGACTAATAATATTGTTTTCATAATAACAAATAACCCGTAGAGATCAATTCATTAAATCATGTTATATTTTTTATAATTAAGAGTTAAGTGCTATTTTAGTACCTGTGGTTTGACCAACTACGCAACTTTAGTACCTATTCTTTATTTTGTGCAAATCGCTACCTCAGTTTCAAAAAACTTGCACTTTTTAGTACTTTTTTTCTAACCCCGTCTATTTTTTCGTTAATCAGGGATGATTTGGTAACTTCGTTATTTTCTTTTATTTTAAACGCTTATATCTTGTAAACCCTAAATCCCCAAATCATAACATAAAAATCCAAATCCTAAATCTCCAAACCCTTTCTCCATATCATCATATGGTTTGAATTTTTACGATATTTAGGGATTTAGGATTTGGATTTTGATGTTATGATTTGGGGGTTTAGGGTTTACAAGATATACGTGTTTAAAAGAAAAGAAAAAAAACAAAGAAAATAACTAAGTTACCAAATTATCCCTGACCTAACGGAAAAAATAGACGGGGTTAGAAAAAAAGTATTAAAGATGCAAGTTTTTTGAAACTGAGGTAGCCAATTCCACAAAATAAAGAATAGGTACTAAAGTTGCGTACTTGGCCAAACCACATGTACTAAAATGACACTTAACTCTGTAATTAATCTTATTACCATTAATAACTAGGAACTCTTGTCAATGCATCCCGAGAAGCTCGATCACATTTAACTTATTTTCTATCACCGTTTCATCTTCATTTGTTCTACTTTATCAAGTGAGTATCTCACTTTCCCTTTTAACTCATTTTTACTATGTTGATGACATATGCATTCGTAGATATTTTATTACTATATATTACTCAACTTGCAATTGTTAGTTAAGTGTGTTTAACAATTTATGCCTAACGTATTATATGCTTACATGCTTTATTTGAATACATTTTGGAGAGGTCCAACATATTCTTAGACTAGTATGATCATACGCCCGTCGTGTTTTCCATCGTCCAGTTCACCTGACATCTAGCTTTCCGAAACTTATTTACTTAATTATGTAGTAGCCATCGCCCAGTTCATCTAGCATCGTGTGTATCTACAACTTATATACTTGTTTATTTGGTTAAATTGCTTATCTTACTTGACACAGTTTGCGTTTTCTATCAAATTATTATTATAATGTATTAAATTGGTGATTTACTCAGTCATCCTAGTGTTGACAAAACCTATTTGTATTTTTAACGCATATGCAGGTCATCGTGTGATATTATTATCAAGATTTGTTTGAAGAAACTTAGGATTGCACGCTAGAGAGAAGAAACAAGGATTTAATTTCTATTTTTGTCTTTACTTATTTTAGTCATGGGTTATGTACTTGGTATTTGACACTTGTTAATAGATATTATAATTTTAATTATTGCATGATAGTACCTTGAGAGCTATGAGCAATCAGCACACACCCCGACATTTCTGCCTTAGGTTGGGGTGTGACAATGGTCGATTGGAGCATCCTTGGAAGCGTTGTATGAAGCCCATTCACTAATCCTTTCTTCTAATATGTTTGGCTTTAAATAGAAAACTTATTCAAAGTAAGTCTTTACCCCTTTCTTTTACAACATTTACACACACACACACTTCAAATCTCTTCCATTATTCAAGTCTAATCAAGCTTCAATTATATGGAGAGGAGATTAAAAGTGTAGAGCAAAAATAATCGCTTTTTCAAAGCTATAATCAAACCAACTATCTTACTTATATTTATGATGGGTCATCTCTAACTCTTAACACTAGAGGTTGTTCTAGTGTTTTGCCAAGTGATGATTCTTCGCTTCGTTGATGATTTGAGAGGGGGACACACTATCTTAATTTAGTAGTTGTTTTGTATTGGGTTGGGAACTCTATCTTGACCTAGAGTTAACTAGTTGTTAGGTGAAGGCTCACTATCTTGATATAGTAAGATTAGAAGAAGTTGTAAAGAAAAGTACTTAGTGTGCTTGGTGAAGAAAGTGATCTCTTCCTTTAAAGAATGAGACGTTTGTATTGGTGATCTCTACCATTTTGGGAGACGACTAGTGAAGAAAAATCTCGATTGAGGATCGACAAAGATTTGATTAATTAGCATTCACTTGAAAATCTTCTAAATCTGACTATGTCATCTCTAACCCTTAACTCTTTTGCTTATCTGCATTTGTTTTTATAAGTTGTGATAAGAATTTAACAAAGTCATTAGCTCGTTAAACTTGTATTAAAAGATAAGAAAAACTATTCACCTCCCTCTAGTTTTCTACACATATCATAAGATATCATAACGAGCCATATCACACACAACTTAACTTAACATATTCTTGTTCATATCATTCACATTCTAGCCATCAGCATGTACATAGTTCACATTTTATTCATATGCTCATGTTTTAAACACGAAGAAGGTTCAGAGTCGTTCCCTATACCACCAAATTCATATTCATAATCCGTACGTGGTTCGTTGTCATTCCATCATCACAATAGTCATATGAGTAAAACAGTATTGTTTTACAAACTCTATACCCCCATCAATCTTAGCTCATCATCTTGGATCATTCAAGTGAATTGTAATCTCTAAGGTGTGTGTGTGTGTGTTTGTGAAGTGATAATTCTTATTCTCATGATCAATACATACAAGTGAAAAAGTATTGATGAGCTAAACAACTGATAAATTCAAAGTAAATCTAACTACTAATAAGTACTAAACAATTGATGAGTTGTTTTTTCTTTGTCTTTAGTTTTCTTCTATAGTTCTTGACTGTCACTAGTTTGTTGTAGCAGCACTTGTGGATTAATTGTTTAAGGGGCAGTCTTTTACTATTTATTGCTTTGAGCGAAAAGGGACATAGTAATTTAACACTTAAAGAATGCTTGGTATTGGATAATGGATTGAAGGGGAATGAAATGGATGAAGGACTTAATGGACAATGGAATGAAATGAATTATTACCTTCATTGTTATGCTTTATTAGCATATGGGAATAAAATTAAACATTACTTTATATTGTTTGGTAAATGCAAAAAGATGCGGAAATGAAACAAAAAAAAACAAAAATACCCTTACTTTAAAATAAAAGAAAATTTACCAAAATAAAAAACTATAATGGCGACGGTGATGGTGGGGATAGTCAGGTGGGAGTGTTGGTGACAGTGATGATGGTTTTAGGATTGGTGATGGCTGCATCGCAGGTGGTAGCGACGACATCGGAAGTGGCCGTCTAGTGGTGCTCGGATTGGTAGCGGTTATGGCGGTGGTAGTCAAGTTTTGGTCAAGTGTGTTGGTGGTGGTTAGGTGGTTAGCTGGTGACGGTGGTGGTTCGGTAAAAATGGTTGTGGTCATGTGGTGGTGTCGAGAAATTAAGGTTAAAGAGAAATGGAATGTAAAATAGGGGGAATGGTTTTTATGGAATGATATTTCTTGTGTAATTATTAATATCATTTCATTGACAACCCAAACACTCATTTTCTCATCCCTCATAGTGATCCATTCCATTCCACATGTTTATCCTACGTACAAAACGCTACCTTAGTCTATTTATGTTTAGTAGGGGAAAAAAGTCTAAAAATAAGAGTAGTAATTTAGCAATTATTTTAGTTAGGCTTAATTTTGCCAAAATTATGAATTTCTTTATAAGACTCATTTTTTATACTTATTTTGAGGGCACTTAAAATATCAGATGCACATAGTGTGACATTGATGAATAGTCAACATCTAATTATAGAGGGTCACGATTATCTATTTTTCTATATGTTTATGTAGACTTATTTTAGTTGTTTTCTCTATCGTTTTCACAATATATTTGTAGTGAAGGTGGGTTCTAATGTAAGTGTTCTCTATTCTACATATACATATCTAGATATTGTTTTTAGAGTTAATTACATGAAAGGTCCAATTGGTTTGTCAAAAGTAACAAATTTGTGGCGTTATTATTTAAAGTAACAAGTTTATATGTGGTTTCTATTTTGTAACACCAACATATGTTTATTTTTAATAGGAAGAAGCCTAGTGTGTATTTTGGGTATTTCTAAAATACTCTTATTTACTTCTTTTAAAGTTTTTTTAAAAGTTAATATAATATATATAAAAAAAAACATTTATTATGTTATTTATTTCAAAAATCAAAACTCTCTCGATCAATCTCTTTCTACTTTTCCAAAACAAAAGGTGCAAGATAAATACAATGACATTTAAATAGTAAACAAACCAAAAAGCAGAGTTAAAAAGTAACACACCTTTTTTTTTAATTCCGTTAACAAATTAGAAAATAAAAAAAAAATATTGTGGCTAAAGGAATCAACAACACATCGATTACTATTATTTTCGTGCATTCTTTAATATATATATATATATATATATATATATATATATATATATATATATATATATATATATATTCTCGTGCAATAATTTAAAAAGTTTTTTTTTATTTCGATTAATGTCAATATCGATCAAGATAGTCGCAAGGAAATTTTTTGAAATAAATCTAATAAAACACTATTTTGTAGATAAACTTTAATTAGACTAATTTATCAACCTAATAAACATTTACTTATCAATCAGCCTACCATGTTTTGAATCGTAATGATAGAAATGAAAAATATGTTGATAGTGAGAATCAAACTCACTATATTATTTTTAAAATGTTTCTGGCTTACCAGCCCAACTATGATAAATTGATGCTAACCTTAATGGCCACTTAAACGAGGTTGTGTGATCAAAGAGTAGTTACTTTTATTTTTCCTAAGTTTTTTATTGTCGCAGATACACTTATTATATGTGGCTATAAGTGATAAATGGTCACACTAAAATATTTTTAAGTGTGTCCAAACGTAATTAATGGCCACACGTTGATTTGACGAGTGGCTACTTCATCATTGTCTTTTCAGTTTCTTGTGCCGCCAATTTCAAATTGTCAGGGTGATATACCACCGGGTTCCGATGGTGTTTAAATACCAGTCACAATTCACAATCACAATCACAATCACAATCACAATCACAATCACAATCCAGCAAATCACAATCACAATCCACAATCACCTTCTTTTGATTAATTTTCGAAAAATGGCTTCAACATGGATCGAACGTGAACCGGGTACTCATGCCCCCATCTACTACGACCCTACATTTTTCACCATTCTTTTCCGCTCTTCTTCCGGCGCCGTCCGGAAGAATCAAAGGGTGAGGTTTGTGGACTATGTCCACCCTCAAACCTTCACGTACCAACAACTTAACCGAATAGTAGGTTGCTTGGGTGCACCACTGCTGACTATTTCAGCATTGATATGGTAGTCCCACGAATCGAGGTGGCGCACATTGAGTTGAACTCGAGGCTGTGTCCCTTTGTGGGCATTCCATACTCAGGTGAACCTTCGCCTCTAAAGTCTTAAGGACTCCACCTACACATTGGACGACATGTGGGAGAGGATCATGCCCTCTCATACTCCAGAAGAGAATCCGGATGTAGATTTAGATACGGAATCTGATGGTAGGACTCAAGAAGCTGACAATCCGATGAATGAAGATTCAGATATGGAATCTGATGCTAGGACCTAGTTTTTTGTAATTAGTTTTTTTATGTTAATGTAATGTAATTATTATATTTTGGTATTAACTGTAAATGTTATTATTAAATTTTGGTTTAAGCGTATGTAAAGCGTATTGGATGTAGTTTTTTTTAATTAACTTTAAATTAGATCTTAGTGTGCGTGAATAACAAAATAGACCAAAAATTTAATTTTTGGTAGTTGAGACAGTAATTTAATGTAGTTAAGTTGATTTGTAGCCTATCTAGTAAGATATAGTTTATTTAAAACGTACTACTAGCGTGATATATATTTCCAAGATGTATTAGCTTGTGAGTGTTTCCAAAGCGTGTGGAAACCATTTTGACATGTAGTATGCAATTATACACTCAACAACCAACTATAAAACAACAGAGACTTTAATGACTACAATAAAACCGGTGACTGAAATTTATTAGGCTTTAATATATGTTATGTGAATTCTAAACTTGGCCAAGCAGAAAAAATCTAAGGTTTCCACAGATCTTAAACTTCCCAAAGATCTTAAATTTTGATAAAATCCCTTCCAAAATTCAATGCCATCACCAAACCTTAAATTAGGTTACTAGTGATGGCATTGAGTTTGGAAAGGGTTTTTCAAAACTGAATTTTATTTGTTCAAAGGCTTATTCAAATTCTAAGACCCACAAACGCTTTGGTCAAAGATCTGAGTATGGAGAGTACAATTTTGGTACGCAGGTTAGTGTAAAGAAGGGCATAATGGTTTTTTTTATAAAATGAGTTGATAATGTTTTACAGGAAACCAACTGTTAAAAAGTGTGTTGAAACATAACCAAATAGAGCTTGTGCAACAAACAAAACCATTAGACGAGAAATGATGACTGTCACTGATGGCCGGTTTGGGCGGTTTCGCGGTTTCCAACCGAACCATAAACACCCTAGAAAACATGATGCATTTTTGGGCTTTCTTTGTATTAATGTAACTTTGATATAGCACGAGTCAGTTATGAGTGTAATGATTTTATTGATCTTACTATGATACACTACAAGTCAATTGTGACTTTTATCGATGTAATATGATGTATGTTTGAACTTGACACCAATTGACCAAAATAGCCAGAAGATGAAATGAATTCAACAAACATGCCTGTATAAGTAGTAATAGTATTAAAAACGACCAATATTTCTTTAGTTTGATTAATAAGTACAAAGTAAAGAATGGTGATATCATGTATCACAACTAAATTTAAACATATATTTACATCTAACTAGCCGAACGAACACAACTGCTGGGTCGACAACCCCAACATCGGTGTCACTCTCCATTACGAATAGTTGTAGGCTTTTTCCCGGGCCTCCAGTAATTATCCGGGGACTCATTACGAAGCAGTTGATTTCGTTGTACAAGTGGCAATGTGTTACCCTCATGAGGGAAAGTTACCGTACTAAATTCCTCATGGACCTCGTCATACGAATGCCTATAATTCTTGGGTGGAGTCATGAGGACAACATGCTTTTTTCTATCCAGCTGATCTTGAACATAAAACACCTGACGTGCTTGTGAGGCCAATATGAACGGATCATCCTTGTGGCCAAATTTGTTTAGGTCGACCGACGTGTAACCAAGAATATCATGTTTGACATGTTTACGGTCAACCCATTGGCACATGAAGACCGGAATTCTTTTAGTATGATAATATAGGACCCATATCTCTTGCAAAACCCCAAAATAAAAGTTTTGTCCATATGTCACCACGTCTTTTTTGATGTGCATGTCATCCGCCTCTACACCAACCCCGCTATTCTGGTAAACTCTACCATCATGATATTTTGTACGAAATTCAAAACCGTTGATGTCGTATGAGTCGTATTTGTAAACGTTGTGGTGTACTCCGTGTGCAATCCACTTTACGGTTTCCGATATAGAACCTGGGGAGCCCGCTAGCACTCTTTCAACCTGAATTTCATTACAAGGATCAGATTCTTCACCTACATTGCAGAAACTATAAAAGATTTTTAAAAATTATAGAAGACTTAATATATTGATCTACCTTGTCGCGTAACCAATCACCAAACTTTAAAGTATGCTCATTCTCCAGCAGTGCTTGTCGTTTACCAGGCATTTGGTTTTTCAAAGAGGTATTGTGTTGTCTGCAAGTAGGAGTGTAATATATTATGAATTAATATATATATATATATATATATATATATATATATAGAGAGAGAGAGAGAGAGAGAGAGAAAAGAGTTCAAATAAAAAACAATTGTCTTGTGAGAAGTGTGAGAAAAGAGCTTTAAAATAAAACAAATCACCTAAATATGACACTATACAATGTAAATATAAAACAATACAATTATTTAGAAACTACCCAATCTCAACCACTAGATCATAGATCCAAAGGACTAGATCTATTCTTATTCTTCTCACAAAAAATATTATTTTTTACATTAACCCTACCCTATATATATATATGTATGTATATATATATATGGGTGCAGTTACTGTACGCTAATGCCTTAACGTACGGTATATTCTGAATTAATATATATATATATATATATATATATATATATGGGTGCGTTTGCTGAGCATTTTAGTTTTCTGAGCGTTTTAGGTTTTTTCCTCTATTTTTTGCCTTTGAGTGTCTCGCGTATCTACCGTACGTTAAGGCATTAGCGTACAGTAACTGCACCCTATATATAATTTAGAGTATATATGTTAGTAATACTTACTCGATATACGACGCTATTTCAGGCGTATTCTGTAGCACATAGAAATGTGCTCTCTTGAAGAGATCAGGAGAAACTTTAACTGATTTAGCGCCTGCGACAGGAATTGGCTCCCCATTATCATCATGCTTATCACGTGGAATACCAACAGTACTCTTCATGTTTTTTTGGTATTCACTCAGAAACTCAATTGTTTCTTCCGCAATGTTCTTCTCAGCAATGTACCCTTCTGGATAAGTTTTGTTTCGCACATGCTCTTTGATAACCTTCACACACCTTTGAAAGGGATACATCGAATGAAAGCATGGTGGCCCACATAATTTTATCTCTCTGACAAGGTGCACTATGTAAATATTTGCTCTTCTTGCATCTTATCAAGCTCTTCTACAATGATTTCTTTGCTACAAATTGACTTGAAAAAAAAAACAAAGCCTGATTATAGCATTTCTCATTGTTTCTAGCATGATGGACCGTAGTGCAAGGGGCAGAAACTGTTGCATAAGCATGTGATAATCATGTGATTTAAGGCCTTGTAGCTTCCTTTCTTTAAGATTCACCAAACTAGAGAAGTTAGAACAATACCCTAGTGGAGCCTCCAGTTTATAAAATGCTTCAAGAAATATGTCTTTTTCTTGTGCTGATAATGTGAAGCATGCTGCAGGCAGTTTTGTATTGTTGCCTTTTGCTTTCGGTTCCAACTCCTTTTTAATCCCTAAAAACTCCAAATCCTTTCTAGCTGCCAATCCATCTTATGTCCTACCGGGAATGTTCAACAATGTCCCGACAATACTTTCTGCCACATTCTATTCAACATGCATCAAATCAATACAATGTTGGACAGGTAAATACTTCCAATAGCTGAGCCGTTGGTACCGTATGTTGAACTTCTTCCAATATGGCTATGGCGTTGTGTTATCCCTTTTTCTCTTACTCCCACTTAGGGATTCAGATCCCTTTCCCCATTCATTGTTAATGATTTTAACCTCGTCGTATATCTCTTCCCCTGTCATAGGCTCTTTAGCGGTTCTTATCTCCTCTTTTCCGTTGAACGTCTTTTTTTGTTTTCTGAAAGGTGGTCATGTGATAAATACCTTCTGTGGCCAGCATAACTCTGCTTCTTTGTGTGATAAAGTCGAACACACTGAGTGTCGCCCCGACACACTACACAACCTTTGAATCAACTGTAAGGGCAACCACATAGTGTACCAAGAGCAGGGTAATCATTAATCGTCCATAACACAACTTCACTTAGTGTAAACAATTCTTGTTTATATGCATCATATGTTGGCTCCCCGACCTCAAATAAAGATGCTAGATCGTCAGTTAAAGGCTTTAAAGACACATCAATATTGTTTCCTGGCACTCTGGATATTAATAAGGAAAGCATGATGAATTTTATTTTCATACACATCCAAGGTGGAAGGTTGTAAATGACTGTTAAAACATGCCAAACAATGTGATTTCTGTTGGCTTTATGTACGTCGACCCCATCAGTGCAAATCCTTAGACGAAGATTTCTTGGATCACTTCTGATGATATCGGAGTAACTGTCATCTACGGCTTTCCATGCTGGTGAATCTGATGGGTTGCATAAAACACCGGGTTTATTGGTACTCGTGGCGTGCCATGTTAAATTCTATACTGTGGTCTTTGATTGAAAGAGGCGCTTGTATCGTGGAATAATGGGAAAGTACCACAGTAACTTAGCGGGCGTGTTTATGTAAGTTTTGTAAGTCTTCTCATCCACCTTCCACCTTGACTTGTTACAAACTAGACATGCTTCCAAATCCTTGTAATCCTTATAGTAAATAATGCAGTCGTTGATACACACATGTACCTTTTCGTATCCTGAGCCCATTGCCTTCATTATCCTTTTACCCTCATACATATTATTTACCATTTCGTTATCTGCAGGTAGCATCTTTTTCAACAATTTCAGAAGTTCATCAACGAACTTGTGAGATACCCCGTGCTTGCTCTTCAAGTTGAGTAGTTGTACTAATGCAGACAACTTGGTGAAGTCAGGACATCCTTTATACAGGGGCTTCTCAGCTTCATTAAGTAGTTCTAGAAACTGTTGATACTTCTTGTCGCCTTTGAAATTGTCGTTTCTAGCATTTACCATTTCTTCAGTTTCACAGGCATATGTCGGAATGTTGGAGTCAGCAAGCCTAGTATTAATATCATAATTAGTTGGAATGCAAGTGCAGGCAAAACAAGTATTATTAACATAATTAGTTGGAATGTTGTTGTCGGCTTCTCCATGTTTTATCCAAGTAGTATAATTCTTATCAATTCCAAACCTATACAAGTGATGTTCTACATCGGCTACACTAAGAGATATGTGGTTCACACACCAAACACCTGGACATGAAATATAAATTAGTGGTGATTTCTCCTTGCAATTACAAACTGCAAAATCTAGAAATGCCTTAACACCATCTTTATATGCTTTACTGTATCTGTCGCCTACTGACATCCAAGACTTATCCATCATCCAAGAACTTTTTTATTAACTTTGTCATTAAAGATATATATATATATATAGCAAGGTTAAAATAAGAAGTTAAACTATCCTAAGAAGTGTAAGAAGTGGTTTTTAGCCTTAAAAAAATAAAACACACTGAACTAACAAAATAAAACACACCGAACAAAAAACACACTAACAATATCCACCATCAGATGATCAAATCCAACGCCCGATATTACTTCTCACACTTCTTACAAATAACTCACTTCTTATTCTAAACTCACCCTATATATATATACACTAATTAAAACCAATAAATGTAACTGAGATTTTATTATGCATGACACTAAAAACAAAAATATTTGGTACTCTCCTGAGATTAATGAAACTGTTTGGTAGGAATTAATTGATGAGAGTTCAATAAATACACTAGCAGATCATTTATTAGGTTTTGGTGAGATTGTGAGATTTTATTTGGTCAATACTAATTTATTTGGGAGTCTTCCAAAAGATAAGTCGATTAATTGGCGAGTAAAAATGAAAATTTTAAACATCGAAATTTCGTTATATAAATATTAGAAGAGGTTCTACTATGTTCTCAGGGTGTAGCTTAAACGGTTGTGGTGCTTGTTATTAAACATAGATTGCAAATATCGCTGGTTCGAAACTCAGGAGGGAACATATTTTTATTAATTTTTTATAATAACCTCTTTTTAATAAAATAAATACACTGTGATTTTGAAAACACTCAAACTAAACTACTCATTAAAAGGCCTTTAAATCCGTTCAGAAACATAAAAATACATTATAATAGCTGGTCTAAAATCATAATAAAGTTTCTTAGCTTTTAATTACAAAACTAATTAAAAGCCCTAAAAATAACAAGAAGCAAAATAAAATACAATATCTTCACTTTTTTTTTCTGATTCAATCAGTGAAGCTACACTTCTTGCAAGTGGATCCTCTAATGACTTATTTGCCCTTATCAAGATAGGAATTATGTCTATACATCTTATACACACATAAGAGCTTGTGGACGAAACACATCAGACCATGTAAAGAAATCACATTTTTTTCCCTAAGTTAAAAAATATAGAGTTTAGGGTCAACAATTGTATATGAATTCTAACTTTATTGGCAATTTCACTAACCTGGGATGTACAATTGTAGAACCTCCGACCTGGATTTTTGGTGGTCCTTGATGTTCTTAGAATGACTTCTTAACCACAAAAACAATAAACCTGAGATCGATTGTTACTGGATGTTGTGGTCCGCGATGAGATTTCTTCCATGGATGTTGTGGTTTTTTGTAAGTGTTTTATTTTAGTGTTTATGGGGGTGAAAAAGGAGTTTTTATTGAAAACTAAACTAGATATATATGTATATATATAGGAGGGTTTAGAAAGGAGTTGTTGTACACAAGCGTGCTACTAGCGTATTAGGATATCTATATATGTCTTTGTACATTAGCGTGTTACAAGCGTAATAGACTCGTTTGAAAAAATATATAACATATTTTAACCTAATCGATTACATTGTGTTTTTTGTTTTATTTTTATATTTAACAAAGTGTTGTTTAGGATTTAATAAGCTTATCACAAGCGTTTTTAACAAAGAAAGAGATAGCCATTAGATGGTCCATAAAACATGTTAAGAAAGCATTTTAAGATAATCCATATTTACCATTCCTCAAAAGATGCCATACAAAAAGTACCATTAATTACAATACATCACAAACAAACCAAAAAGAGAGAAGCTAACATCACCATCACTCCGCCCTGTCCACAATCTCCTTCCCCAATTCCTTTAAACTCGTGTTGGTTAACACCATAGTTACGGTGTCAACCAGAGTCCCACACACTGAGTCGTAGCATGCAGACTGTTGTTTCAGATAATCAACAGCCTTTGCCTTAAACTCAGTGTCTAGTTCAAACAACATGAGTTTACATGAGTCGAGGGTCTTTGATTTTTCAAATGCGATTCTAGCCCTAATCCCTTCGACTGTCTTCAACAAAGTGTCGTTTTTCTCTTTCTCAAGATTCATCCTTGCTTTCTCCGTGTTCTTCTTGGTTTTGTTAGAAGAATACATTTTTATTATCTTTTTGAAAATCTTGGTGTGATTGAATAACAAATTAGACAGGTGAGTATATATAGAGTATTTATTTAATTTTCAGTAGTTGAGCCAGTAATTTAATGGAGTTAAGTTTGATTTGTAGTGTAACTATCATTACCTTTAATGTGGGCTATCATTACTTGAATATTTTTCCAAAATTTTGACAGGTTAGTCTAATTGTGATCAATTTCCCAAATTAATTCTGATAGGTGATATAAACACATGAGACAAGTGTGTGCGTTTCCCAAACGTGGGACACCCTTTTTGTAACATCCTACTTTTGGTTATAATAATAAAATAAATTTCGTTTATTTCATAGTGGGTCGTTATCGGTTTAGATGAATAGAATATGAGTTGGTCTAGTGTTGGGTGAATGGATATGGGTTATCGACTTGGGTATGAAAGAAAGAGGGAAACACCATGGGCTTAAGCCCATGATCCCTAAATATATAAACCATAATCACCATTAATTCCCTCATTTTACACATATTCCATACACCACCAAAACACACACTTAAGCTCTCTCTCTCTCTCTTTCTCTAGTCTCTCCCTGTAGCCGAAACATAGAAGAAGAACCGATCCTGATCCAAGGTAAGATAGTACGATATTGTATGAGCTTAAACCCGTTGTATATAATCACAAAACGACGAGCTAAAACCGTTACATCGTTAACGTCACGAGATTCGGGTGGAATCGGGTATAAACCGAACCTAAGATGAGCTTAGGGGTCACCCTAGCTCAAATCTGGGTCGAACGGGACGAAAAACGATATAAAATGGTGCAAAACGGTGGAAATACGTTTTTCCGGTGAGTTTTACGGTATTCCGGCAATGGCGGCGCCGGAAAAACATATACGAGTTTCTCAGGGAATGTTCTGACATTCCTTGACCTAACCCTAGTTCGCTAAGGGTAACTAGCGAATTAGAAGTAATTCGCTAAGCTGATTCGTCTGTGGGAATGTAACTTCAGTTCGTTAGGGGAAAATATAGCGAATTACCCTTGATTCGCTATAGTTAAAAGATAACGAATTAGCCCCAATTCGTTATAGTCATTCGTTAAAAGAAATAACGAATTAGAAAGTCCAATTCGCTACTTGGACCGGTTCGCTATATGGACTGATTCGTTAAGAATTCCAGTTCGTTAAAGGGTTCAATTCGTTACAAGAATCAGTTCGCTAAGATAAGCCAATTCGTTATGAACCAGTAACGAATTAGAAGTTTAACAGAATGACAATAACAGTCCCTGGACTTAGAAAAGAATGATTTAATTACAAAGAAGCACTTGGACTTTAAGTAGCAAATTATTTAATGGTTCAAAATCCTAATGGAAAATGTGTTAAGACAGTTAATGAAAATAAAATTTTTCCAAGCTGACTTGGCAGCTTAACCCCAGCCAGGGGCTCTGCCCCTTGGACCACACTAGGGGCAGCCGCCCCTAGAACCCTGCTGCCAGGGGCGCTGTCCCAGACCCCCGTTCATTGAGAGTAATAATTAAACTAGAAAGACGATATGTCTAGTGATAGTTTATTTATACGTATAATTATTTTACAGTTAGTCGTGCACAGCTCAAGAAGGGAATAACCGTAAACGGTGAACGCAACTGCATTGAGGTGAGTTTCTAGCCCCACTTCCTTGTTATGTTTTCGGGGCTGTGTGCATGCTCGATGTGATAGTCAATACACTTACCTTAGGTGGTAAGTGTATGCCTTGTATGATTTATGTATGACGATTGTTTGATGGTGCGTGAAAGATCTTCGGTTATTGCATGTGCCGTCAAGTGTTAGTTAAAGGTATGATTGATATGTATGATGTATGAATGACGTATGTATGAATATGTATGATGTATGAACAATATATGTATGAAATGTTGATGGTACACGTTCTTCGGAGATTGCACATATCGTCAAGGAAAGTATGTAAATGACAGGTATGTTATAGTAGCGCGAATGTAGGGAACCGACCCTAATAATGTCGGAGAATGAAGGGAACCGACCCTAATAGTATCGGCGAATGTAATAATATTGGCGAACGTAGGGAACCGACCCTAATAATATCGGCGAATGTTATAGGGCGGATTGCTGTTTAAAACGTATATGTATGAATGAAAGTACGTATGTAAGTAAGTGTGTAAGAAGATATGAAGGTATGTACCTCCGGGTGCATATGCTAGTATGTGAATGTATTGTATGTTGTATGATTAACAAGAACTCACTCAGCGTAGCTGACTTTTAGTATGCACGCAGGCTAATCAACTGAGGCAGTTGGCTTGAAGAAGACACATGGCAGGATCCGAAGAGGCTGGCATCTGGAGATTGTCGTGATATTTGAAATGCTATGTTTTATGTTATTTTTTTGAAAGATACATTATGGATGTTGTAATGAATGGTTGACTTTTATATTATTCCGCGAAAGTTTTTATTAACTATGATATTTAGAACCGTGTTTATGAGTAAATCCAACACTAAAGTAGGGCTACCGGTAACGGGGCCTTACACTTTTGTTTTGTTATTACAGAGTTAATATTCGTCCGTGAGCATTTCTCAAGAGTGGGACACCCTTTTGTTTTTATCTGTTTGCCTCCTAGTTATATATACCTACACCACATTTGTGAAACTCATATACCTACATGATTTTTAATTATTTGTTTTAGTTAATAATGGATTGCTTGTCATCATCCACAACCTACAAGGATGTACTCAAGTGGCAAATTGAGGATCAAATCGAGGTAGATAAAGCTTTTCGGGAAACTCTTACTGAAGAGATTGTAAAGACTAGCAACAACTTGGATGCCAGGGATGTCATTGCAAAAGTTCTTACTCGAATGCCCGCAAGTACTATCCGAGATCTTGCTGTTTTGTTTATGGTTGATGTAGGACAGAGAGAGCTTGACCAGTTAAAACTTTTGGGCAAAGCAATTCTTGAACTGAATTGCTTAATGGAATTGAAGTTGAAGTTTCTTATGTCACTCAGAGATTAGTATGTGATGGTGTTTCATGAGTATTTATGATGTAGTGATGGTGTGTTTATATGTGTGTCACTCAGAGATTAGTAGTAATAAAATTTATATGTTTGTGATGGTGTATTTATATGTGTGTTTTGGTAATAATAAAATTATTATGTTTGTGTAAAAATATTGATTCAACATGTAACTCTTATCTTAAAGTATATTACAAAGTGGTAACAGAACACAAGAGATCTCCATAAGTCCATATCATAACAAGTATCTTAAAGTACATAGCAGTCAGTTTTGAAATCATTCAAATTTGTTTTTGCCTTTTCTTAAGTTCAGCAATCAACTCTTCTCTGGTTAAACGAGTGTCGTTATTTTCATGGAATAGCAGTGCTTTCTTGATAAGAGTATTTCTGTCGTTGATACACACATGTACCTTTTCGTATCCTGAGGCCATTGCCTTCATTATCCTTTTACCCTCATACATATTATTTACCATTTCGTTATCTATAGGTAGCATCTTTTTCAATAATTTCAGAAGTTCATCAACGAACTTGTGAGATACCCCATGCTTGCTCTTCAAGTTGAGTAGTTGTACTAATGCAGACAACTTGGTGAAGTCAGGACATCCTTTATTCAGGGGCTTCTCAGCGTCATTAAGTAGTTCTAGAAACTGTTGATACTTCTTGTCGCCTTTGAAATTGTCTTTATAGCATTTACCAATTCTTCAGTTTCACAGGCATCTGTCGGAATGTTGGTGTCAGCAAGCCCAGTATTATTATCATAATTAGTTGGAATGCAAGTGCAGGCAAAACAAGTATTATTAACATAATTAGTTGGAATGTTGGTGTCGGCTTCTCCATGTTTTATCCAAGTAGTATAATTCTTATCAATTCCAAACCTGTACAAGTGATGTTCTTCATCGGCTACACTAAGAGATACGTGGTTCACACACCAAACACCTGGACATGAAATATAAATTAGTGGTGATTTCTCCTTGCAATTACAAACTGCAAAATCTAGAAATGCCTTAACACCATCTTTATATGGTTTACTACACCTGTCACCTACTGACATCCAAGACTTATCCATCTTCCAAGAACTTTTTTATTAACTATGTCATTAAAGATATATATATATATATATATATATATATATAGCAAGGTTAAAATAAGAAGTTAAACTATCCTAAGAAGTGTAAGAAGTGGTTTTTACCCTTAAAAAAATAAAACAGACTGAATAAAAAAAACACACCGAACTTACAAAATAAAACACACCGAACAAAAAACACACTAACAATATCCACCATCAGATGATCAAATCCAATGCCCGATATTACTTCTCACACTTCTTACAAATAACTCACTTCTTATACTAACCTCACCCTAATATATATACACTAATCAACACCAATAAATGTAACTGAGATTTTATTATGCATGACACTAAAAACAAAAATATTTGGTACTCACCTGAGATTAATGAGACTGTTTGGTTGGAATTAATTGATGAGAGTTCAATAAATACACTAGCAGATCATTTATTAGGTTTTGGTGAGATTGTGAGATTTTATTTGGTCAATACTAATTGATTTGGGAGTCTTCCAAAAGATAAGTCGATTAATTGGCCGGTAAAAATGAAAATTTTAAATATCGAAATTTCGTTATATAAATATTAGAAGAGGTTCTACTATGTTCTCAGGGTGTAGCTCAAACGGTTGAGGCGCTTGAGATTAAACATAGATTGCAAATATCGCGGGTTCGAAACTCAGGAGGGAACATATTTTTATTAATTTTTTATAATAACCTCTTTTTAATGAATTAAATACACTGTGATTTTGAAAACACTCAAATTAAACTACTCATTAAAAGGCCTTTAAATCCGTTCAGAAACATAAAAATACATTATAATAGCTGGTCTAAAATCATAACAAAGTTTCTTAGCTTTTAATTACAAAACTAATTGAAAGCCCTAAAAATAACATGAAGCAAATAAAATACAATATCTTCACTTTTTTTTTCTAATTCAATCAGTGAAGTTACACTCCTTACAAGTTGATCCTCTAATGACTTATTTGCCCATATCAAGATAGGAATTATGTCTGTACATATTATGCACACATCAGAGCTTGTGTACGAAACACAATCAGACCATGTAAAGAAATCACATTTTTTGCCCTATGTTAAAAAATATAGATTTTAGGGTCAACAATTGTAGATGAATTCCAACTTTATTTGCAATTTCACTAACCTGAGATGCACAATTGTAGAACCTCCGACTTAGATTTTTGGTGGTCCTTGATGTTCTTAGAATGGCTTCTTGACCACAAAAACAATAAACCTGAGATCGATTGTTACTGGATGTTGTGTTCCGCGATGAGATTTCTTCCATGGATGTTGTGGTTTTTTTTAAGTGTTTTATTTTAGTGTTTATGGGGGTGAAAAAGGAGTTTTTATTGAAAACTAAACTAGATATATATGTATATATATAGGAGGGTTTAGAAAGGAGTTGTTGTACACAAGCGTGCTACTAGCGTATTAGGATATCTATATATGTCTTTGTACATTAGCGTGTTACAAGCGTAATAGACTCGTTTGAACAAATATATAACATATTTTAACCTAATCGATTACATAGTGTTTTTTGTTTTATTTTTATATTTAACAAAGTGTTGTTTAGGATTTAATAAGCTTATCACAAGCGTTTTTAACAAAGAAATAGATAGCCATTAGATGGTCCATAAAACACGTTAAGAAAGCGTTTTAAGATAATTCATATTTACCATTCATCAAAAGATGCCATACAAAAAGTACCATTAATTACAATACATCACAAACAAACCAAAAAGAGAGAAGCTAACATCACCATCACTCCGCCCTGTCCACAATCTCCTTCCCCAACTCCTTTAAACTCTTGTTGGTTGACACCATAGATTCGGTGTCAACCAGAATCTCACACACTGAGTCGTAGCATGCAGACTGTTGTTTCTGATAATCAACAGCCTTTGCCTTAAACTCAGTTTCTAGTTCAAACAACATGAGTTTACATGAGTCGAGGGTCTTTGATTTTTCAAATGCGAGTCTAGCCCTAATCCCTTCGACTGTCTTCAACAAAGTGTCATCTTCTCTTTCTCAAGATTCATCTTTGCTTTCTCCGTGTTCTTCTTGGTTTTGTCAGAAGAATACATTTTTATCATCTTTTTGAAAATGTTGGTGTGATTGAATAACAAATTAGACAGGTGAGTATATATAGAGTATTTATTTAATTTTCAGTAGTTGAGCCAGTAATTTAATGGAGTTAAGTTTGATTTGTAGTGTAACTATCATTACCTTTAATGTGGGCTATCATCACCTGAATATTTTCCAAAATTTTTGACAGGTTAGTATAATTGTGATCAGTTTCCCAAATTAATTCTGATAGGTGATATAAACACATTAGACAAGTGTGTGCGTTTCCCAAGCGTGGGACACCCTTTTGTTTTTTTATTACAGAGTTACTATTCGTCCGCGAGCGTTTCTCAAGAGTGGGACACCCTTTTGTTTTTATCTGTTTGCCTCCTGGTTATATATACGTGCACCACATTTGTGAAACTCATATACCAACATGATTTTTAATTATTTGTTTTAGTTAATAATGGATTGCTCGTCATCATCCACAGCCTACAAGGATGTACTCAAGTGGCAAATTGAGGATCAAATTGAGGTAGATAAAGCTTGTGGGGAAACTCTTATTGAAGAGCTTGTAAAGACTAGCAACAACTTGGATGCCAGGGATGTCATTGCAAAAGTTCTTACTCGAATGCCCGCTAGTACTATCCGAGATCTTGCTGTTTTGTTTATGGTTGACGTAGGACAGAGAGAGCTTGACCAGTTAAAACTTTTGGGCAAGGCAATTCTTGAACTGAATTTCTCAATGGAATTGAAGTTGGAGTTTCTTATGTCACTCAGAGATTAGTATGTGATGGTGTTTCATGAGTATTTATGATGTAGTGATGGTGTGTTTATATGTGTGCCACTCAGAGATTAGTAGTAATAAAATTTGTATGTTTGTGATTGTGTATTTATATGTGTGTTTTGGTAATAATAAACTTATTATGTTTGTGTTAAAACATTGATATAACATGTTACTATTATCTTAAAGTACATTACAAAGTGGTAACAGAAGACTAGAGATCTCCATAAGTCCATATCATAACAAGTATCTTAAAGTACATAGCAGTCAGTTTTGAAATCATTCAAATTTGTTGTTGCCTTTTCTTAAGTTCAGCAATCAACTCTTCTCTGGTTAAACGAGTGTCGTTATTTTCATGGAATAGCAGTGCTTTCTTGATAAGAGTATTTATGTGTTGGTTTACATACGAGAGGAGGATTGTGCACAAATACTTTGACCTCAACCATTTTAGCTGTTTTTGTTGTTTACGACCTTCCTTTTTGAAATTACACCCCTATGGTCTCTTCCCATCATATGTCTCCATGTGTCTCATAGCAAAAATACCACAATCTATTTCATTATTTTTTGTTCTCCATGTCATCTTCAATCTACTGATTGTTGCTACTTGGATTTGCTGTGCAATGGGGTGACTGATTGTTTTAAGATTCATGCAAAAGACGTTTTTCTAAACAAAATAGAAAGCAATTTAAGTATTTTGACAATTTTTATAACAGTTATGTATGTTTTTTTGGGTTAAAGGTATATATGTTTACCAGTATATCAGGAGTCTTTCCGTATCTTTCTTCAAAATTCTCTCTAATTGCTTTTGATTTGTCTTCTAAGCTTTTAAACTTGGATCAACTGGTATTTCTTGATTGGCATTGTTGTCAAGTAATTCTATCACTCCTGTTTGAAGATTGAAGGTAACCACAAAGAAATGTCCATGTTGTAGAATTGGCATGAGCACTATAGCAACCTCCTTAAGTGATTTGATTCCAAAAATTGCCATTTGTTTTTCGATGTTGTCTAAAAACACATCCAGTCTTTCTTTGTATGTGTAACCCCTTGACTCAAGATAATGGTCACTTGTCTGTATAATTTTATCCATTGGCTTATTCCAAGACTGTAAAAAGAAAATATATTTATTGTTAATTCAAAAACATTTTCAATTTATCCCAACCAGTTGTAATGGAGTTAAATAATAGTCAACAAGCACGATAGGCATTTGCAAACTTAAAGGTGAATAAACGCTTAATTAATCATCCAAATCTTGTTCAGCTGTTTAATCGGCATTATTTGTTTCAGTAGCAGTAGCAGCCGCAGCAGCAGTCTCATCAAGTCCATTCTCGGCAGCACTAACTGTCACGGCAGCAGTATCAGCAACAGCCGCATCAGCAGTCTCATAAAGTCCTTTCCCGGCAGCAGTAACGATCACAGCAGCAGGAGCAACAGCAGCCGCATCAATCCCCTTCCCGTCAACACTAAATGTCACAGCAGCAGCAGCAACCTCAGTAGCATCTTCTTCTAAGGGAGGAGCATTATTCTCCAAGTATTTTTCCATCTTATTAAGAGTAGTTGTTGTTATGTTGTTGACTGCAGGTGTTGTGACGGGAGTCCCAAATGGACCATATTTTTTCTGGTATTCATGCATGTAAAGCATCACAAGGAAGGTGATCGGACTGTTGTATTGACTGTTGATATCTCTCCATTCTTCCTTTGTCATTTTCAAGTTTTCAATAAGATAGCTGCACCAGTCCATATTTGGAATATCCGAGGTTTTATCAATTGTGGCGATGAATCGTTGATTGAATGTTGTTGATTTTGTCACAAATCCTATACATGTGTTGAACAACACAAGGAAATTAATTTTAAACAGTTCACCAACTCCTTGATCCACGGCCAGTTTGTCTTTCACATGCTTTATACTTATTCTTGAATTTGTCGGGAATTGCTTCTTGAACAAATCTGTAGTAACATCTTCCCCCAATCTTGGTCTATTCTTGTCTAAAACAGGAATCTTACCCATTGGTATCCCCAACACTTCATGTACTTTTTGTGGTGTTATCTTAATAACACAGCTCCCAATGTTTAATTCATTTAAACGGTTATTATAGTTCATGAGCAACCAATATGCCAAAGTTGTTGGAGCTTGGGTTACTTGAAGTCTTAACATTGACCCGAAACCCATTTCTTCTACACAAGTTTTTTTGGCAGTGGTCATTTCCTTCATTGCATTAACAATATTACAAGGTGCACACCTATTCTTCAATATTTTGTCTACAAATTCAACAAAAGGTTTTCCCCTCTCGGCTGGCTTCTTTTCTTTAATGGCTTTCTTTTTCGGACGCTGAAAGTCCGGGTCAGAGGTGTTGTGTTCCACCTCTTTCCGCTTTGACAACAACCTGTCGATTTTTGTGTCAAGGTTTGAATCAAAGTCTGCTTCCACAACCTGTTTTGTTTTCACCTTATTCACCACCAGAGCAACTTTTTTAGTCTTCTTTTTATCTCTCTTCTCGTTTAGATGCTTAGATTTATCAGTCTTGTTTTTTCGACAACTGAATCACATACATACAATAAAACATGGGGGTAGGGTATAACAACAAGAATCACAAGGAAACATAAAACTCTTATCAAACATCACATTGATAATTCTCATACCAAAGCCATAACACGCTTAGAATACGCTTATAACATGCTTTAATATTATACATAGATTTAAAAAAAACAAAGATATGTATTACAACAACAACACGCTTATAAAACGCTTTAATACATAAGATGATTTAAACAAATGCTTACATTTTAAGATTAATTAAACCTAAAACGCTAATAAAATCATAAATTCACACATGCTCCATCTTTATTCTGAGACCTATCGTGCTTGTGCTTCATCCTTAGTTCCGTTCCAGAAGTAGATGAGTTAGGGTTCTTCATTTTGGTTCCGTTCCAGAATAATTAAACCACTCAGGCTTGTGCTTGGGCTTGTGGTTGTGCTTGTGCTTCACAGTAGAAATATTGACTTACGAGGTTGAATTTTGGGTAATTATTTGACCCTTTTAAAAGAAAGCGTGTGCTTTTAAATTTTAATCGTATGATATAAATATATATATATATATAAAATATATATATATAAAATATTAGTGGGTGGTGGTGGGTTCAGGTGGTCATGATGATAGTGGACAGTGGCGGAGGTGTGGTGGTTCGTGGTGGCGGATGTGTGGTGGTGGGTGGTGGTGGTGGCGAAGGTCGGTGGTGGTGGTGGTGGTGGAGGTCGGTGGTGGTGGTGGGTAGTGGGTTGTGCTGGAGGAGGTCGGCGGTGGTGGCGGAGGTCGGTGGTGGTGGTGGGTGGGTATATATATATATATATAAATATATATATATATAAAATATTAGTGGGTGGTGGTGGTGGTGGTGGTGGTGGTGGTGGGCAGTGGTGGTGTGGTGGGTGGTGGTGGTGGGTGGTTGTGGTATGTGGTTAGTGGTTGGTGCTGGAGGTCGTTGTGGAGAATGTGGCTGGTGGATGGTGGTAGTGGGTGATGTGTAGTATGATTGCGGATACGTAATCCATGAGACGATGACGGTGCTATCCCGTATGATGACCATGATGATTGGCCCAATTATGACGACGACAATGTTATTATAATGGTACCCACATGAATACATGGTTATCACAACCTGGGTTGGTAGTGGTTATCATAATGATGCTGCTAACCTATATGGTATGGTTTGCTTACGCCAACCCATACGATGGCGAGTGTAGCTCGTACGATGAGCATGATGTCTATGATGATGATCACACATATATATGATTATGATCAATTATATGTACCTATATGACAATACGCCACACAGGCGCGCACACACACACACACACACATATATATATATATATACTATCTTATAATACATATAGGAAGGGAAAAGTTGTCATTTACTCAAATCTCTTAAATTTAAGAGTTTTAGAACTTTATAAGCTTAATGTACAACTTTTACAGCATTGAAGATATTCTGGCCCAAAATTTGAATTCCCGCCCATCTTCACAACATTCATTTTTCCAAAGCTCCACCCGGTATACCTTTATCACAAAATTCAAAACATAGAACATTCTCTCTCTCTCTCTCTCATACATGAACACCAAATCCTGATTATAGAGAAATCTGAACTTCGATCCAAATGGAAAAACAATCAAAGATGTGTTGAACATCATAGTTAAATCGAAATCAACCGTGTGACGTTTCATTTTCATCTTACTGCTCGATACAAAACAATAGCTATGGGATCTGGGTTTGTTCTTCTACCATTTTTATTTGCAGGGATTGACCCCGATTTGTTAAACTTCTCTTCGAATCGAGGGATTTTCGTGTTCTGGTGAGTTTAATTTCATCTGGACTTGTGGTATTTTGTGTTTTTAGTTTGATATGTTAGAGTTTAACCTATATGAAAAGCATGAACTGTAGTATTTTGTTCTAGGGTTTCATATGAAGGCATAACGTCCAAGCCGGCTTTATGAATTCAAGATTTATGAACTTGAACTGTCGCATTTTGGAAGTGAGGATAATTGGAATCTTATTTTATACTTTATGGTAAGGATTTGACCAAATATATAGTCAAATACATTAATATTCTCCAACCAACTTCATGATGCTATTTGCAAATATATAAATACAATTACTAATTTTATATAGTTGTAAATTTTACAATGAAATAATTTACTCTATAAAAGTGGATTTTGTAATTTTTGATAACGTGTAGATTTCTCTTCATTTTGGGAAGTTCTTTCTTTAAACAAGTTGGGATTATTTGTTTAAGATATTAACTAGCCTCAAAATGTTGACTGAAGATGGAGATGGTATAATGATTTGATTGATTTGGAATAGTTGAGCTGGTGGATTTAACATTATTGGAGCTCACTACGTGAATATTGGATTTTGGCCACACACATGCTCTGGGCGGTTTGCCACACCTCGGTCTAAATGTGTGGCTAAAGGTCGCTTTCGTCACACATTTGTTATTCGTGTGACTAAAAACGCACCTGTTAGAACTAAAAACACACATGTTAGAACCTTTAGCCACATATATTAGATTCGTGTGACAAAAAACACACATGCTGGAACCTTTAGCCACTCTTATTCAATTTGTGTGACAAAAAACGCAGCTATTAGCCACATTTTCACAAAAAATGTGATATTTATTAGCCACACTTAATAAACTGTGGCCAAATATTATCTATGCTTACAGTAATTTGTTAATGATGTGGCTAAAGCTAATATATATGGCCACACTTACGGGTATATGTGACCATAGAGTATTGTTTGTTAGCCACTTATAAGTTTTATGTGTAGCTAAAAGTTAATGGTGACATTAAGACAAAGCGTGTGATTATTAGTAGTTAATGTCACACTTTAATTGTTTCATATGTGGCTAAAATTTAATAAATATGGTCACCCTTAAAGGTTTATGTGACCATATACATTGTTTGTTAGCCACTTATAATATTTAATGTGTGGATAAAAGCTAATAGTGACAGCAAAACCACAAATGTGACTATTATTAGTTAATGTCCACACTTTATGCTTCACGTGGTCATCATCTTCACCTCCTCCCAATTACAAACCTAATTCATAAACATCGATTGAAGCTCAATACTCTTCTTCATCACTTTGCTTATTTCTCTAAACTTCATCAACCATCATGCGATCAAATCTAACGGGGGTTTTAAACATTATTAATTAGAACCCCAGAGACGTGATAAACATGTTACGGTTTGAGTTTTGTTGAGAACAGTTGGCTGACCGATTCGTTCTCGTTTATTTATTCGTCTGTAACTCGATGTTAAACAATTATTATTGATCGATTCTTGATTTTTGGATATAGTATCTGAGTCTAGTTTCTAGAAAGGTAAATTTTGTAATTTTTGGATAAGTGTTGAATATCTTTTATGATTTTACAAAAACATATGTCAAAGCTGATATGGGGAGTTATATTCTGATCCATTTTTCGAACACCATAACTCCCTAATGACAAACCCGAAAGGGTTGGTTCCACTTCTGGAACTTAGTATTGTGAGTTTAAAAGATAACCCAATTGGTCTTACACAATTTGGTTTAATGAGTTGATAGAACCATTAAATCAGTTTTTGGTGTACAATCTGCTGAACTGTTAGTACCAATCTGTAATGGTTGAATTATTTTGAGTTTTCTATGCTTGAGAAAAATATAATAAAAATTGTGAGAAACCTGATTCATATGTCATACTGTGGTAAATTTTGTAGAATTTATACTTAATCTTTTCTTTATGAATAAAATCAGTTTGTACATGCCAGAATCTGTCTCGTGAACTGAATGATCATAAGTTAAGTTGTACATGTTAGGACTTTCGGTACTGTTGACATTACTTATTATCACCAACGATTCGTCGGGTCAAGTTTGTGTTTGTGTGTGAGTTCATACGTGGGTCTTAGAGTCATGTGTTGTTGAACATACTCTCATAACTTAAAACACTTGTACTAGGTAACAGTTAGCGAGTCAAATGCATTCATTTGGTTTTGAGAAAACTCTATTACACGCGGCACCAGGCTTTGGATTGAAAACACGGACATACTTGCATATTGGTTTTGAAAACACTAAACATTTTCCTATACTTGTTTTCTGGATTGAAAACACAAAAAGTTTTGAAGTATTGGTTATGTAACCTGCTGAAAAAGGCAAAAACGAGCTGAACTGCTGAGTTTTTATTGCTGAATTGCTGCAAAACTGGTCAAAACGCGTTGAAACGATATGTTAAGTGCTTAAACGAGCTGTTAAGTGCTGAAATGAGCTGCTAAGTGCTGAAACGGACTGAATATCGCTGAAACGAGCTGTTTAACATGATGTTTGCTGTAAAAATGAGCTGTTACGTGCTGAAATGAACTGAAAACTTGCTGAAACGAGCTGTTAAGTGCTGAAACGGACTGAAAAATCGCTGAAACAAGCTGTTAGGTGCTGAAACGAGCTGTTAAGTGCTGAAACGGAATGAAAAATCACTGAGCGAGCTGTTTAACATGCTGTTTGCTGTTAAAACGAGCTGTTAAGTGCTTAAACAAACTAAAATATCGATGAAACGAGCTGTTTAGCATGTTGTTTGCGGTAAAAATGAGTTGTTAAGTGGTGAAACGAACTGGACTGGAACATGAACTTTAATGATAAAACTAAAACATTTCCTCCGTTGTCCTTGTTAAAAAAAAGACCCAAAACCCGTTTTAACCCGTTCCGATCTTGACCCATTTTGACCCGGACCCGTTATGACCCTGACCCGTTCCGACCCAAACAATAACAACCTTTTTTTTAGTTGACCCGTTCCAACCCTGACACGTTTCGAGTTTCGACCCTAACCCGTTCCGACCCATAACCCGTTTCGACCCAACCCGACCCATTTTCCACCCCTATGTTTAATGTATATCGATGGGTTAGGCGAGTTGTACATCTTAAGACACAATTTAAAATTATATGCATAATGGGCCATTAGAGATTTCAAGGCCCAATATGGCCCATTAGGACATGTATGACTTGTTTTTATCTATTATGGTCTAATATGACTCCCTATAACACAATATAACCCTTAAATATCTAATGTTACATATCACATGTCATAATAGGCCACTAAGAGATTTCCAGCCGTAATATGGTCCATTAGAGCGACTATGACATGAAAAAGGCTATAATGGGCCACTAACACCAACAAGGCCCAATAAGACCTATTGATGAAAGTATCACATGTTATCGGCCATTAACATCTAACTATGACTAATGACATTCCTATACAACCTTCTTAGAGCAACTATGATATGATGAAAGTGTGACATATTATTGGGCGTTAACCAAACTATGAGTCACTAAACTCATATGCAACCCTTTTAGAGCAACTATGATATGATAGAAACTACAATGGGTCACTAACAACAATCAAGGCCCAAGATGGCCCATTAATGCAAAGTATGACATGCTGCTGGGCGTTAACACCAACTATGAGTCACTACACTCCTATACAACCTGTTAAATTAACTATGACATGATATAGATATATTGTCCCATTAACAACAATCAAGGCCCAATATGTTCAATTAACAAAAGTATAACATGTTATAGGGCGTTGACACATGACTATGGCTCGCTACACTCATATACAACCTCCTTGTAGCGACTATGACATGATAGGTGATATAATGGGGTACTAATACCAATCAACGCCATTTGATGAGACCAAGTATGACTCACCACACTCCTATACAACCTGTTAACGTAACTATGACATGATAGAGATCATACTGGCCATTAACAACAATCAAGGTCCAATAAGGCCCATTGATGAAAGTATGACATATTATTGGGCGTAACCAAACTATGACTCACTAAACTCATATTCAACCGTTTTAGAGCAACTATGATATGATAGAGACTACAATGGGTCACTAACAACAATCAAAGCCCAAGACGGCCCATTAATGCAAAGTATGACGGCCAACTATGACTCATTACACTCCTATACAACCTGTTAACGTAACTATGACATGAAAGAGACGATATTGGCCATTAACAACAATCAAGGCCCAATATGCCCATTAATAAAAGTATGACATGTTATCGGGCGTTGACACATGCCTATGGCTCACTACATTCATATACAACCCTCTTGTAGCAACGGGGACATGATAAAGGCTATAATGACCACTAATACCAATCAAGGGCCATTGATGAATGTATAACATGTTGGGCCATTGACCCAAATCAAGGCCAAATAAGGCCTATTGACGAAAGTATGGTGTGTTTCAGGCGTAAACACCTAACCATGACTAATGACACTCCTATACAACTCTTTTAGAGCAACTGTGACATGATAGATGCTATAATGGGACACTAACACCGATCAAGAACTAGTATGACCCACTAATGAAACTATGGTTTATTGGCGTTAACACTGATTAATACACTCTTATACAACTCTTTTAGAGCAACTATAAATATCACTTGTATTTATTTTATATGTTTTTATATTTATTATACAATTTCTTATATTATTTAAGATTTAATTAGTTATTATATATATATATATATATTTACACTAACAACTCTTTATTTTAATTATTACAAATAAATTAAATTCATATTTAGTTCATATTAATTTCACTTCCCTCAAAATTTCAAATTAAATTCAACCCCCTCTTTTCTTCAAAATGTTTTGAATTACCCTCCCGTTCTTAAATTTAATTTGACCACATATTTAACCTACCCTTTTTTTTTCTCTTCATTTCTTCTTATTATACTTCTTCTTCATCTCTTTACACCCACCATAATCCTCGAACATTAATTCTCTAACTCACTCAATTCTTAACAAAATCCTTTTATTCCGGGCTCAAATCTAACTATTTTTGCTAGAGGAATCCACGTGTGGTGTCGGTTTCCATCAATTCTATCTCAATGTTTGCCAGAGCGTGTTGAGTGTGAAGAACCCAAAGAACCAAGTTTGGGGATTTTCAATTTTAAGTGTTATTTCTTGTAATTGAAGCTTAGTACATCTTCTTTCATCGCTAAAAAGGTATGTATTTCACTTGTTTGATGACAACAGTTTGCTGACAGATTCGTTTTCATTTATTTATTGGTATGTAATATGATGTTAAACAATGATTACTAAACGATTTTTTATTATGGATTATAGCACTATGAGTCTAGTTTCCAGAAAGGTAAATATTATAATTTTTGGACACGTTTTGAATAGTTTTTATGATTTTACAGAACCACTGGTCAAAGCTGATTCGGAGAGTTATATTTTGGCCTGTCTTTCCGACACCATAACTCCCTAATGACAAAACCAAACGGGCTGTTTCCAGTTCTAAAAGTTAGTATTATGAGTTTTGAAGATAATCCAATTGGTCTTGCACAATTTACATTAATGAGTTGATAGAACCATTAAACAAGTGTTTGTTGTGAAATTTGCTGAACTGTTGGTACATATCTGTAATTGTTGAATTATTGTGAGTTTTGTTTGAATGAGAAAAATATAATAACTTTTTTTGAGAAACCTAATTCATATATTCAACTGTGGTAAATTTTGTAGAATTTATACTTAATATTTTCTTAGTGAATAATATCAGTTTGTACATGCTATAATCTGTCTCGTGAACTAAGTGATCATAAGTTAAGTTGTATGATGAATTTTGGTTGATTTGCCATGATACGATGTGTGAATACATGTTAGGACTTTTTAGTACAGTTGACATTGATTATTATCACCAACGAGTCGTCTATTAAAGTTTTTGTTTGTGTATATATTATGTCTAATGTGATGTGCGTGATAGTCGTCGTGCTTTGAGGTTTCGCCTCACATTAACCCTTTACTAGTTATGATGCTAATATTTTAACAATTTTAGGTTCAAAAAGTAAGAGCCGAAATGGAAAAGGATGAAAGGAAGTCAAGAAACGAGTTGGAAGAACGAGTGAAACGAATGGAATAAATGGAAAAAGAACTTAAGGAAAATGAAGAAAGGAGACAAAAACAATTTGATGAGTTTATGAGAAAGTTTGAGGTCGGTAGTAATTAGTATTAGTTTCAAATATTTTGAATTCATAACTTATTTGTGAAGGTTTGTTAATGTAAACTTGTTTTGAATTTATGTTATTGGGTTTGTTAAACTTATGAAATAGCCACATTTTTCTATGTGTGACCAAAAGTATGATAATAGCTACACTTTATATTACAAAAAGCATTATGTGTGATAAACGGTAAGACAATTGCCACACCATAAACTACAAAATAGTGTTTGAGTGGCAAGTTCACATTTTAAGCCACATTGACAATAACCTTTAGTGTCTATATGATATGATTGGCCACACAATACATCACTATGTGTGACGAAAGTTTGACAATAGCCACATTTTAAATTAGGAAAAACATTATGTGTGACATACGGTATGACAATGACCACACCACAAACTACAAAAGAGTGTTTGACTGGCAAGTTCACATTTTTAGCCATATTGACAATAACCTCCGGTGTCTATATGATATGATTAGCCACACAGTACCTCACTATGTGTGACGAAAAGTTTGACAATAGCCACACTTTAAATTACGAAAAGCATTATGTGTGACAAACGGTAAGACAATAGCCACACTATAATCTACAAAGGAGTGTTTGAGTGGCAAGTAAACATATTTAGCCACTTTTAATGTAATATCCAGTGTCCATATCATATAGTTAGCCACTCTATTATTAAATTTAAGTGGGCATTTCTTTGCTATATCCACACGGTATAGGTCACAATGCAAGCTTAACACAACCCTATTGGCCACATTATTGTAAAATTCATGTGGCTGAAATAATAATTCATGTGGATATATACGTGCAATGGTCACTCATAGAAAATAGTCATGTGGCCATTTATACCGTTTAGCAACACTTATTGGAGAGGCTTCTTGATGGCCAGCAACTAATGCATGTACCCTTTAGTCACACTTATTACCACATAAGGCCACTAAAAACTGTGTGTGGCCATATCATAGCCACGATGTTGCGACCTTTGGCCACATATGACCTGAACAAAATGTGTGTGGCTAAAGGCCTACGGCCACACTTTTTTCGTGTGGCCGAAGGTCAATTTTCACGTAGTGGCTGGGATTGGTTCTAACATGATTGTACATCACGTTAGTCGAGTTGCTCCTAGAAATTTGGTCATTACTAGAAGGTACCGTACCAGTTTCTCATTTTGCTTTAAATTAGCTAAATTTAAATTTATTTACACAATATGATGTATAAACTTGTGCAGAAGCATGATGCAGTTGTAGAAAAAAGAAAGGCTAAAAGACCTAATCTTAAGGCTTCATAATGTACTTATGTAAGGTCATTTAATTTTTCTTCATATCTAACAAAGTAATATTCAGTATGTTTCAAAGTAGTTTATTTTGGCAATGTTCATGTGCAGATGATGTCTTCAAACTGCATTCTTACTACTCCAACAAAGATAGGATCAATTCCAGGTTAATACGTACAAGCTGACCGTACTGAGGGTATTGATTATATTGGGTAAGTTCTTAAAAGATTATTTACTTAACTTAAATAGCTAACTAATCATCACGATGCGTCGACTTGCATGTTTTCATTTTAATATTTTTTTTTTCAGAGATTGTATCAAAAGGAGTACCCGAATAATCCAAATTGTAAGTTACCACTCAGTTTTATTGTGTTTTTGTAGAATTGTTTGGAGCAAAAAGGTGCCAGTTAGAGTTGTTTGTAGGAATCAATTTAAAACAAGTTATGTTTAAAATAAGGTAAATTTAATAGTGTTCATCTTTTGTTTGAATTTTTTTTGTCAAACTTCAGGGATGTTTTAGCTATTCAGGTTGAAAAATATTAGGCAGAGAAAGGATTTTGTGTCACTGTTTACAAGTCTGCTCTCTATGCATCTCGAAGGGCGGCCTTCTCTGGTTACCGAACAGGTTATAGTTATTTTGGACCTATATTATAATTATTATTATGTTTGCTAATTTGTTTTTCTTGTTTAATGTCAGGCTGGCATGTGAGGACTGAGGACATCTGTGGAGGACTTAAGAATATTGTGATTTCAGCTACTAATTTGATCAATGATCCATGTGTTCCTTCTATTGGTAAGTTATACTACTTTTTCATCGTTTAATACTATAAACGAGTCAAACGAACACGAAAAAGACATGTTTCTGTTTATTTTTTAGCTTTTACTGAACAAACAATTGATAGCATAAACGAGCACGAACGTACGAACTTATTTGAACATAGATGAATGAACACAACCAAGCGAACACTAATCAAAATTAAATGTAAACATCAATATGTTAGGGCTGAAAAGTTAAATAAAACATACAAAATTGTAACGGCCGTAGATATTTTAAATTAATATATAAATGAGTGTAAATGAACAAACTTAAACCAACAAACATGAGCATAAATGAATGTTTACGGGCATAAATGAACGAATGATGCACATGTTCATGTACGTTCACTTAACTAAGTGAACAAAAAACTTGTTCATGTTCTCTTGTTTATTAAAAAAACGGTTCATTGAACACTTTTTTTTTAAACAGGGAAAACTGATTTTTTGATGCATTTACCTTTTAGTTTTCCATAAATTACACATAGTTATGACAACCAAAGTGTGTAATAGAATCCTACAACAATTGTCAACAAGACTATTTTTACTTGAAAGTCAAATGGTTGTCTTTCAATTTTGTTTGTTTTTGTAGTCCTTTAGTACTGAGTTTGTGCTTGTTTTATTCAGTGGTCATCCCGCTGAGGGTGAAAGGGTGTTAAAAGCTCGGTTCCATGAGGCCATATGACTAAACTTAGTCCACCGGTTGAAACGAACTCGATTCGCTTATTGTCATTATGCCCGTCACAAACAGCTATCTTTACGGTATTAAGTTTAGACTCGTAAAAATTGGTCGAACTATGCAAATGTCAATTTAATAAACGAGACTTTAGCATGGGTAAGGGTTTTACCTCCTTTGTTTCTTAGCCTTATTTGCTATGCATAATTTTTTGTTTAACAATTTTTTATTATTTAATGTTTATTTTTATAGGCATGGAAGCAAAAGTGTCATATGGTTTTCATAATAGAGAAAGCTAAACAAAGAGAATTCAAAACACTTTGCATCGCCTTCTGCAATCTGGAAATGTATTTTTCATTGTCTGATGCTAAATTATTTTTAATATATTTCTTTGTATTTTACGAAGTTGTATTTCTTTGTATCTTCTTTAATTCAGGGTAGAACTATTTAATTGAATTAATCGAACAATGTGATACTAGATCTATATTGCAAAAATGTGTGCATCAAAAGTTTTATACGAATTTTCTTATTTGCTATTGGTACTTATACTAATTTCTCAACTATAAATTTTTTTCATGATGCTCTGTAACAATCAAATTGTATATTGTCGTCGTCGCATCGCGCGGGTTACCTGCTACTTATTTTGCCCCTTTGCTTGTTTTAGCTGTGTGAAACACGTGTTGTAATACATAAAATAATTTAAACATCTACATAATTTCTAGTACGATGAATAGTTCTGTTTCGATTTTCACAAAAGATTCGGTTCAGTTTCGGTTTTAAGTTTTTGATTTTTATGATGTGTTTGATTCTGTTTGGTTTTGGGCATTAAATCTTCGAGCTAAAAACTAGTCCAAAATAATAAATTTAGACTTGAAACTTTCTAAAACAAGTATCATGAATATTGGTTAATCAATTAATCAGGATATAAAATTTTCGTAACGGGAAACCGAATTGGTAATCATTAGCCTACGCTCACATGGTGTTATTTTATATGCATTTTGTTTATGATCACATTTGTTGTTTTCGTATCCCGCCGCATCGCGTGGGCACCTACTAGTATATATATGTATATATATATATGATGGTGACACCGATGTTTAATGGCATGTAACCCGTATGATCGACGACGACCATGATAACGTATACGATGGTCATACTGATGGTAGACTGTACGACTGATGATTTCATTAGATTATGACAACAATTCATAAGATGGTGCCGACAGTGATCACTAATATTGGGCGTTTTGTTTAAGATAACCCTTACGATGCTGACTACATCCCGTACATGGCAATAGGTTGATGATGATGCTGATGATGATGATGATGCTGTTGACGATGATGATGACACTGATAACGAGATATATGTTACCCGTATGATCAACGTAGACTACGATAGCCTATACAATGACCACATTGATTACCCGCACGTCTGATGATGATGCCGTTTCATGGTGATGGTGATCGATGATTATGATGATGATAACCACTATAATACATGATAATGTAAGTCCCGAATCTGGATCACTACAATATGATATCAACCAAACGAATATTGGTGCGGAATACCAATTTTCGGTGACTCAAGAACACAAACAAGAACAAGTAAATGACACACGATTTTCTTCAAAACACACGTAGATTATTGAATACGTCGGGTGCTTAACCACTTACAAAACAATCAAAACACCAACTGGAAGTCAACAACTAGGAAAACAAAACACCTAGGCCGGCTCAAACACCAAGAAGCCCACCGAGAACACATAAGTGTTCTCGGTTTACATATGCACCCAAAAACCCAAGCCCAATAGCTAGAACTAAGTACAAACAAGCTCAAACCATAAAACTAGGCCCAACAATCTCCCCCTTGGTTTGCAGCTTTATCTCTAATCTTGCTCCATGTAGTCAACGTCAGCATCCTTCAAAGCACCTGCCCAAAACATGCAACGAATGATAGTGGCTACCATACTTGTGAATTCTTTTGCAGCCTCTTCAAAAATGCCATCAGCAACTATCTGGAAAGTACTAAGTGTGGCTTTGTTTGTAGCAGGCCACATGACGTTAACCATAGTTTTTCCAGTCCTATGATCTTGAACCCCTTTGGCTTTCTTTAGGAAGGATTCAGCAGTCTTCATATTCGGAAAGCCTCGATCAACCTCTCATCTCAGAAAGTTCCAGAACTCAGTACCTCTTTTATCATTTGTTGGATTAGTGAATGGAGAATTGATTAAATCACTTAAATCCACTTTCGTCCAGGAGCCAAAGTCTTTCATCTTCTTATAGTACTCGGTGACTCCTGACTTCCTTTTCACCCACCACATATTTTTATCAGCATAAAAGCCCCATGAAAGAACTCCCGATCGATCACCATATTTACTATTAAAACCCTTTTGAAATTCAATAACAAATCTGTCTGGATGATCTGAAGACTTGACATTTTGATTTGAGTTTTTCATGACCAGCAGCTTTTTCTTTTCCTTTTCAAGCATATTCTTCTTCATTCTATCAGATTTCTCCTTGGAATTGGGAGGGGCATTCATGTATTCCCTTAGAGACTCTGATTCCTCTTGCCTGCTATATCAGTATTGTCGACTGGACGAGTAGTGGAATCTTTATCTTGATCAGCAGCAGAGGTTTGATATACCGTATCTTCATTACTTTTGAACTCATCTCCAAATTTCTGAACAAGATTTTGTTGGAGATCGAGATACATTATTGTCAAACCTCCCATGCTGGACTGCAGCTCTTTAATCTTGGAGTCTTTATTTGAGTTGCTAGTCTCAAGTTCCTGAATACGGAAATATTTGATTACTGAATTCTGCTCTAGTTCAAATGCACGACGTTGTAGAGCCTGAACATCTACATGAGCGTTCTCAAGAACCACTCCTTTTCCCTTGTTCTGAAAATAATTTTCCTGAGCAACCTTTTCTGAAACACCTGAGCTCGACTGACCTTGATCTATTTGACCGGATGATCCAGAAGGAATGTCTGCAGTATCAGTTCCTGGAATGTCTGTTTCAAGATCAAAATCATCACCGAAATCGTTGGACAGTAACTTCATAAATGATGGCTCAGTAGTAGATGCAACTGGTCCAGATTGAGATTCTGGAGCATGCGATTCTGATTTATCAGTGTGTTGTTGAGGGCTCGTGGTTGATTATGGTGCTGATGTGAATGTCGGTGTTGGTGTAACTCTGGTTGTTTCAGCTTCACTGTCCAACTCACTCGATCTCGAATCACCCCTTTTTCGTTTACGATGAACAAGATCAGCAGTTGGTTCTTCAATATATTCTTCTTCAATGTCTTTAGTAACTGTCTGAGGAGTTTTCAGAGCAGTTGACTGAAATAGGACTTTAGCATCTTCGAGTGCCTTCAATTTTTTATCATCTGTAAGAGTACTAGACTGACGGTGCTCTTCTTCATCTTCCTCATCATCAGAAAGTTCAAATGTTGCAACACGTGGTTGAGCGGGTGCCACATGCTCGTCAGCTACTTGAACAATGACAAGCTCAGCTTCGGTCTCAGCAAAACAACCGAATTTACTAGGGGTCTCAATCCCCTATAGGCCACTTTGGCTCCCTTTCTCGACTGCTTCATTAACCCAAAGGAATTGGGTCCCATAGACTTCATATCTAAGGTCTCAACAGACTTAACCAAGTCGGTATAATGAGAATAAAAAATTATCTGTAAAAACCTTGGATACATCAAGAACATCTCCTTCTTCTTTGCCCTCAAATTGCTCATCATTTCATTGAAAATGAACTTGGAATAGTTGTTATTCCAATCCATGATCAGAGCAACAACGGCAGATTTCTGAGTGTGACTGATTTCATCTGAACCTCCCTTTCTTCCCGAGATGCATGTGAAAAACGTGTGCAATAGGTATCTCCAATAGGGGTGAAACAACTTTTTGATTGCTGGAGGATAAGTGCCTTCATACCCCATTCTTGTAATAACTTCAGTAACATCAGCTGTAGAGTACTCTGTTGGGTAATCAGGTTGATCTCCAAACAAGAGTTCCTCTCTGATAATGGCTTAAGTAACAGTAACAGGCTTCATCTGTATTTTGGAGTCGATTGAGATAACTCCATCTGCCCCTTGAGAGTTGATCTTTGCGATGTTCCAGAAGTCTGTAACCATCTTCCTGCAAATGATGGGATTTTCTCAAAGAGCATGAGAAATTCTGCAAGTATTTAGTCCGACTATCATCGACTTTAACTCCTTGTGAGCCAGTGGTGGATCATACAAGTGACCAGCTATGTTATGAGTAACAACATACTTTAATGAGCTCTGATCAGCCATATCTGTACCAAATTTAACAAGTTAGATAATAATAATAATGGACATGTTATCCATAGATTAAGATACACTTGGATTATTAAGCATAGGTGGGCCCAAGTAAAATTATGTGGCAGTCCAGGCAACATGGAATGGCCCAACATTACGTCACAGTGAAAATCTGGGCCAAGGCAGTGAGAATTGGGCCTGGCAGGGGGGATCTCGGTCAAGTAAGGGGGTTCTCGGTCAACAGAAATCAACAAAAAATAACCGAGAATAGGGGTTCTCGGTCAGCACAATCAACCGAGAACAGAGGTTCTCGGTTACCACATTTGACTGAGAACAGAGGGGTTTTCTGTCAATAAGTGACCGAGAACGATATATGACCAATATATGGGAGTTCTCGGTCAACATTAGTCAAACCGAGAACTCCTTGCCAGCTGGGGCAGAGAACCCCTTGGATTCCACCTTGGAACATGTGTCATCATCTTCAACCTACCGAGATCCCCCAAAAACCTTCATTAAACCTGCAAATAATCTACAAGTAGTCAACCGAAAACCCATAACAACACTAAGAATTCCACCGAAAATCCTAAATAGTCAAGAATCCACTTTTGATTTATCGAATCGAATTACAGTAGCCTTATCCAACACACTGTAAGTACATGAGTCCCAAATATCATTCTTGTTTAGTACCTTCTTAGTCAAAGATGAACACTCTTAAGCTGAGGTTAATTGAAGAGATTAAATCACATATGATTGAGAGAAAAGATCTCGGTTAAGAAAGTTGAAGGGTTGAAAATATGAGAGAAGATACCCTTTAAACAGATTATTTATACCAGGGCCAAGAGGGCCGAAAACTCCTTAATGGGCTCAAATAAGCCAAAAACCAAAACCAGCCCAAACAGGTTAATAATCCATTAGGAAAAGATCAAAACCTTTTAAAACAAACGTTTCGAGGAGAGTAATTTCAAAGAGAATTAAATTAGCTACGACAGAATAAAATAAAATAAGATAAAATCAAATAAAATTGAGAAAAATTTTCACACACAAGTAATATAACTCCCTTTATATTTAACGTTGGGATCAAATTTCAGTTCTTCATAAAACTGCCGCCCTTTTATGAAAAGATCCGAACATGGAATCATATCGTTTAAGATGTTGTGACAAGGATTCATGTTCAGCGTTATTTTGACATAAGAGACAGGTTGATAGCAGGTATAACGTACTTAGCATGATTTTCATTGCATCAGTGATATGATTAGGGTTCAGTTCGGCATAAAGCTTAGATGGACATCACTTATGGACCCGAGGTGCCTCCTATCTCTTCTCAAAGCGTATTTGGCTTTCCCCAGATCACCCCAATTTGACTCCAACCCCCTAGTGCTTGATCAAAATTTTATAAGCGCAAAATTTTAGGCTTTAAGGTTGAACGTTGGATTTAGTGCCAGTAAACTAACATACCTTTCATTCGAGACATGACAAGACTTACTTGTGTGCCCCCATCTCTGTAGTTCTAGTTTGTCCCTTTGAGCCTTTAAAAAATAATTTACTAGTAGATAAGTAACTCATAAATAACTCATTTGTTGATTTTTTTAATGATAATAAACATAATAGTATAATATTTTTGGTAATCAAGACACTAACGAGCTCGTGTATGACTAGGTAATTGCTTTTCTGCCTATCATTCGGAGAGATGTATCTGGAGACATGCACATGTCTTCAAAATGACTCTCCACATTAAATTTAGCAAATTTAGTTTATATCACTTTAACTTTTACGCATCATGGAAAGCTACCGTACAATATCAATGACTGTTCTAGAGTCTTTTAAGCTTAATAACTTCACCCGTTAGGCACACACAAACGATTTATTTATCATTTTCCAAAGGTTGGATCAATTTTCATTTGAAAATATTTTTGATGCTTCTAAAAGCTGTTAACTGAATAGTAATATCATTTCCCAGAGAGTTAAGTAAAACACACGTGTTAAGCATTCAGTCACCCCGGTCACTTTAAGCTTTCAGGTTAATGGATATTCATTGTAACCACAAGTGGTTAACCAGACCAAACATGCATGGAAACACATGTCCTTCCAACTCAGAGTTACCGACATAGTTTTAAGTGAAAGAAAACGAAACACAAAAACATATCATAATCGCCCCGGGTGCTTTCAGTCATTAGGTAAATGGCTATCCTGTGAAACTACAAGTAGAACACCGGACCAACCATATACAAGTATATATCCTTCAAACTTGAGCAACCGACATAATTTTAAGCGAAAATGAATCTTGAAAAACTCAAATAAATTTTTTTTTATAAAAAAGAAAACAACTCACACACACTATTTTTGCCTTTTTGATTTTTCTCCCCATAAATTTGTGCAAAAACAAACCAAAAAAGTAAAAATTTATTCCCAAAAAGACTCAATTCTCAAACCGTAGCATTTTAAGAAAACTCACAAGCACGTTGAATTTTGTTGTTCCGAACGGTTTTGTAAATACGTCCGCCACGTTATTATCTGTGTGGACCTATTCAAGATGAATCAATTTCCGATCGAAACAGTCACGAATAAAATGAATTTTAACATCGATGTGCTTGGTTTTAGAATGTTGGACTGGGTTTTTCACAATATAACAGAAAATAGGAGTGTCAAGAAATTCCAAACCGTAATCCAGCAACTGATTTTGCATCCAGATAACCTGAGAGCAGCAAGCGGACGCAGCAACATACTCTGCTTCGACTGTCGAAGTAGACACTGTTTGTTGTTTCTTACACTGCCATGAAATGAGCCGATCTTTGAGAAACTGGCAGCCGGCTGACGTGGATTTCCTGTCAATGTCATCTCCACCATAATTGCTATCAGCAAAAGCATAAAGATCAAATTCTGATTGTTTGGGATACCAAAGACCTAACTTCGGTTGTCCCTTTAGATATCTAAAAATACGTTTAACAACAATTAAATGAGAGAGTTTAGGATTAGCCTGGAAGCGAGCACATTGGCAGACAGCGAACATTATATCGGGACGGCTGGCTGTGAGATAAATCAGAGACCCGATCATCAATCGATAGTATGTTTGATCTACGGGACTCCCTTCAGGATCAGATGACAATAGTGGTCTTTCTGCCATTGGAGTATTAGCACTCTTGGAATCTTGAAGCTCAAACTTAGTCAGCATATCTTCAACATACTTTCCTTGATGTAACAAAATTCCCTGTTGGACTTTGCCGAACCTGTAACCCCAGAAATGTTGTCGTTTCACCCAACGAGCTCATCTCAAATCTTTTCTTCATAATGCCTTCAAATTCTTTGCACAAGTCAGCACTGGTGGAACCAAAGATGATGTCATAAACATAAATCTGGACTAGAATCAAATCCTTTCCGACAGTTTTCCGGAACAAAGTTTGATCAATCGTACCTCGCTTGTAACCGTGGTCAAGTAGGTGCGCGGTCAGTGTAGCATACCACGCCCGTGGAGCCTGATGTAACCCGTACAGAGCCTTGTCAAACTTGTAAACATGATTTAGCTTCTTAGAGTCAACGAAACCCAGTGGCTAATTGACATAAATTTCTTCTTTGACTTTATCATACAAAAATGTTGTTTTAACATCCATCTGATATACTGTAAACCCCATGTACGATGCATATGCCAGAAAAATTCTAATTGCCTCAAGTCTAGCTACAGGAGCATAGACTTCTGTGTAATCTAACCCTTCAACCTGGCGAAACCCGCGAACCACCAGTCGTGCCTTATTACGAACAATAACCCCGGTGTCATCTTGCTTGTTCCTAAAAACCCATCTTGTATCAAGAGCTTTCTTTCCTTCCGGCAATTTAACCAATCTCCATACCTTCAACTTCTCAAACTGATTCAGTTCTTCATGCATAGCATCAACCCAACTAGATTGAAGGGCCATCTCAACATTCTTTGGTTCGATTTGAGATATGAAACAAGAGAACATCCAACTGTTTATGTGTCTGGTCTTACATCTGGTGGTTCCTATGACGTTCTCAATCGGGTGATTCCTTTGAATTCTTGAAGGAATTGAATGATAAGAAACATCACATATGTTAGGTTGATGATTTGTTACATTTTCCCGGGAATTAGTAAGGTGTTTTTCCATCCAGACGTTGCTGTACTGTGAGAGTACGAGGTGCCGGCAACGTATTCATCTGGAATGGTGTCCGGAAACAAAGTGCTTCCAAATATCTGACGAACGGAACTCTCCCCGTCAACGTTTGTAGTGTCTTCAGACATAATTTGTGAAAAGTTAGTCTCTGAAGATTGATTAGGCTATTTTTCAGTTGAAGTCGAAACACTGGTGTAACACCCCGTAACCGGGCGGAAACGTAAACGGGATGCAACAGACACCTCTGATATCAACCACATTATTTATAAAGAAAACTGAATACATTAATATACTTCAAATTACATTATCTCATATTTCATTACCGTCTAGGTGATACACACATCATACAATACAATACATAATTCTATTTATTATAATGTATCCTAACTTCCCGCACGCAAATCTTACACACATCAAGCACTTAGCACGTAAGCAATCACTTCATCTTAATTGTACCTGAAAAGCATGTGAGAAAACGGGTCAACTACGAATAGTTGGTGAGTTTCACAATTCGGGTAAACCATGATAAATCATTATCAAAATATAATATTATCGATGTAATTATGCTGAGCCCACAAGTGAAACCTCTGACTATCACACACAACCCCCGTGGCATATCCCCCGCCCACGGACCTGCCCCAAACCGCTATGTCTAACATTACATAGCAAAATAAATAACAACAAAATAGACATGTGCAACTGGCTGGGAAACATCAGCAAATCCATGCCGGACCAGTTGGGTTTGTCAGACCAATAGTACTATCCACACTCTACCGGCTTTCAGTTAATCACTCGTGTTCCGGGGCATTAGAATGTTAGCAACTCAGACAATTACCATCTTAGTACATTTCCGTACGATTCCCGTACAATAAAATATATATAAATCCACGCAAATTCATGCGTTCATTATGTACTTAAACATTTCAGTAGTAACATGCTTCCGCCCCGGGAAAATATTTAAAAACAATTCAGAAAAAGGGGGTCGTGAAACTCACCTTAGCACATGCAAGCAGGTAGAACAGTCATTATTAGTTAACACGTCCAATCTGTAATATGATCCCTACGATCGTTATTATACAATTATAGTTTATATAATCTTTAACCGTATCAACCGGTACATCTGGGGACACTGTTAACCCAGTACTGTACCCATTCCGAGGGCAATGTTAACCCAGAAACACTTCTAGGGACATCTGGGGACACTGTTAACCCAGTACTGTACCCATTCCGGGGGCAATGTTAACCCAGAAACACTTCTAGGGACATCTGGGGACACTGTTAACCCAGTACTGTACCCATTCCGGGGGCAATGTTAACCCAGAAACACTTCTACGGACTCAGATTTGATATCGTTTAGAGTACTATAGTCAAATTTACTATTAGTTTGTTTTCCCCGTTTTGCGTGCCTAGCAAGGTTATCCGTTTTTACGTTCCAAAATTTGAGTTTGGTCACACACGACCCGAAAATAGTCGTTGACTGATAATTTAATTAAATTTGTGAAATTAGAGCTCGGTTTCGACGCCCCGTTTGGCCGTTGGACCCGTTTCCGTCTTTAGCACCGGAAACTGTTAAATCGGGTAAAATTACTTAAATTATCCGAATTATTTTCGGATGATTCATTTTTACTTGTTTAACTCAATTATATGAAAATAGTTCATTTTTAGGGTTTTTATACACCAGTCAGCTCGCTTAGGCGAACTTTACCGGTTTACGCGTTTTAAGCCTTAAAAGTTTGTTTTTGCACAAATAATTATCCGTTTAATCTCGGATCTTGAAATTTTGAACTAATCACTTTTTGACAGTGGGGAATTTTATAAAAATATTTCCAGAATTAATTTTTATAATTAAAATTTATTTATTTATTTTTAAACACCATTTAAACACTAAATATGTCGTAAATACCAAACGACCTTAGAAAAATCTCAAATTTTTCCTGGATGTCCCCTGCCATCCACATAATCCCCTGTAATTTTTCCAGAACCAAAATCTTTTTTTTCATGCCATTTTCACTAAAACCGAGCTAGAAAACCCTAGAACTCGTTTAACCGAAAAGCCTACTTAGACTTCTCCAACTGACCTAAAATTTTGTGTGTGACTTTTACATGATATAAAAAGCTTATATGCAATGTTCCAGAATTTTTCATGATATTTAACTATTTTTCACCATTTTTAGCCAAAACCGAGCATTAAATTCACCAAATATTCATCCTTTGTCCAAAAATTACCAAAAATACACAGAACTCATATTTTCATGTATTTAACACCTCTGTAAAATTTCATGACCTAACTCTAAACCATCAACAATCTGTCCAAAAACTCCAAAACCGAACATAAACCGAATATACCTTTTGTTTTCCGCCACTACAAGCTACAAACTCGTCTTCCGCCTTATCTACCACTAAATACAGAACCTACAACCAACATACCACAATACCAAGCAAGTTACACTCACAATCAAGCCTCTTACACTATAGTTTCGGTTGTTGTTTCAAAACTAAAGTTTAAACCGTAAAAATTCGTTTTCGGTTCGTTTAACTCCTTTCTTGGACCAAGATCCCTTGTATAACCCGTATACATCACTTGATCATGCAAGAATCGGTTTTCATCTTTGAAACCTCATTTTCTTGCAAATAAACTCAAGAAACGAAGATGGAAACGTAAATAACTTGTTACAATTCCGGGTTTTTGGATCATGAAGTGGAGAGGAGATGAAGAACATTGAATGCTTGAAAAAATAATAAAAGTGGCAAAAGGGGGGGCTGCCGATCGGAATGTATGAGGGGGTGGGGTGGGACCCACCTCTCCATTTCTAGCCACATGTTTGGATTCTCGAAATCCGGATAATGTTTTGGATAATCTGGTTCAGTTCGTTTTTCGGTTAAATGTCTAATCCGGCTTAAAACGAGGCTAAAACGGTCGATTTTGGCTTAAAAATGAAATTTATATAAAACCGATTTAAAAACTTTAAGAAACTTAAACCATGGCATTTATTAACTTAAAACATCATATTATTAATTATTGCGCATCTTTTTCGGCTTGATTGATTGTCTCTTGCTCGGTTTGGTATTAAAGGTTTCGTTTAACGTACCGACGTACCATTAAATCGAAATTCTTTTTCGGTGCCGTACTTTACTTATCCCGAAGCATTAATGCTTCGTAAAATCACTAAATATTATAGATATCGTCTATAATTGAACCCTCGATTCGTTCGGGTTTCAATAACTATCGATCGATTAATCGCATATTCAATACAATGAATTATATATTTACGTACAATCAATACAGTGAACCATGTATTCTCGTATAATTACTATGGTAATTCATGTACCCGACATTAAATATGACGTAACTATTGTCTACCGGTTAGGGTATACCGGGTTTCGTCGGAATCGTTACAACTGGTCAGCTCGGTAGCTTCATCATCTAGTAACGGGGAAATATGAGACAATGATTGAGAACTGTCTTGTGTTACTCCCACGGTGGAATCACCTGGAGAGACTGTGCTGATGACTGGAAATACATTGAAAGGCTTGAAGAATTCTTTGTAGTCGAATAACCAATCAGGACCAACACGGGCATCAATCTCATTTTCTTCTAACCAACGAACTTCATAAGATTCTATAATTTGTTTAGTGGACTTGTTGTAAACCCTGTAAGCCGTATTTACCGCATATCCAACGAAGTAACACTTATCTGCTGCAGCTCCAAACTTTGGAGTGGTTTCTAGATTTAGCAATGTGCAGGGACACCCGAAGGCTCTGAAATGTGTGACAGTGGGTTGATGACCACAAACGATCTCATACGGAGTCTTCATCTTGGACTTATTGATTATTACCCGGTCCTGAACATAACAAGCAGTATTGATGGCTTCGGCCCAGAAGAATAGTGGCAGTTTGGAGTCACATAACATCATTTTCGCTGCCTCGATCAGGGTTCGGTTTCTTCTTTCAGCGACACCATTTTGTTGTGGTGTCCTTGTAGCGCTGTACTGACGAAGCACCCCCTTTCTGAGCAAAAATGATTTAGAACTGCATTCTTGAATTCCGTTCCATTGTCATACCTGATTCCTTTCAGCTTTAGGTTCAGTTGATTCTCCATTAATACCACAAACTTCTTGATCAGATCTGCAGTTTTGCTCTTATTTGACAAGAAAAACACCCATGTAAAACGTGAGTAGTCATCAGTAATAACGAGACAATAAGAACTACGAGACCAGCTTAAAACATGAACTGGCCCAAAGAGGTCCATATGAAGTAACTGGAAGACTGACGAGATGGTATTAATCAATTTTGGTTTGTGAGATTTTCGATGATGTTTGCCTAAAGCGCAAGCCACACATTTTTCAACGGTCACAAAATCCTTGATTGGTAAACCACGCACTAAGTTTTTTTTAGCAAGACGATTCAAGTTTTTAGTATTAGCATGACCAAGCCGACGATGCCAAAGCTTCGCATTATGTTCTAACACTTTTGAAAACAAACATGTTATTTCGTCAGGAACATTTTTGTTCATGTCGATCACATAAGCATTATCTTTTCATTGTGATCTAACAAGAATTCAATCTTCAGGTATGATTATACCAGGTTTCAGAATTAAGCACTCCTTTTTAGTAAAATGAGTTGAAAAATCTTTGTCACAAATTGTGACACGCTCAAAAGACTATGCTTCAATTCTGGAACAAAATTAACGTTTTCAAGCTTTAAAACACCGTTACTTACAATACCCTTCTGAGTGATCTTTCCTTTTTCACCTCCCGCAAAAGACACATACCCACCATTAAATGTTTGAATGTCGTGTAGTTGGGTAATGTCTCCTGTCATATGCCTGGAACAGCCACTATCAACATACCAAGGTCTGATGATATTCCTCCATAGTTGTCCCTGCACAAAGCGCGGGATTAGTTAGTTTTTGGTACCCAGTCCATACTTACACTGGGTGACCCTGACTCATCAACTATTGTCACAGACTGCCATGACATATCCTTTTTATCATCATAAATTGAATGAGTTGACAATTTTGATGGAGATTTAGGCAACCATTTGTGCCTGTACGATTTAGAATTATATGTACGAATGGTTGTCATAATCTCCGGTGTTTTTGGTGTGGAAGAAAAAGAATCAGTCTTCTTTTCTTGTTTTTGTCTAGCCTTGGTGGTTTTGTGAGAATTTGAATTTAGAACACCCTTTTTGACCTTCTTGTTTGACATGTTAGATTTGGTCTAATGAGGACTAAACCTGCCAGAATTATTTCTGTTCCAATCATCGTCAATGGAACTAGCTTGATAATGCCTGAATCCTTGTCTGTAAGAGTTGTAGGGCATATATGGCATATTCCTTTGATAAGATCCGTAATAAGGAATATATGGACGATGTGGACAGTTTCTGGAAATATGACCAGGAGTGCCACAGTTAAAACATGTTTGACGTTTTATGAAAGGCTCATTATGGGCAGCTCCTTGTCTGGACTGGTTGTGTGGACCAGTCTGCTTGGTTTTGCGAGAATTCATGTTCCCCTTTTTGAACTTATCACCTTGTTTGTCATTAGAGCATCCCTCCTTTACAAAATTTGGTGCAACATATTTTTCAGATGTTTTTGAAGTTTTTGAAATTTTGTTTTTATTTGAAAGCACATTATTAGATTTTAAAATCTCAACCGAATCAACCACACAAGAATCTTTGCTCTTTAAAACAGAGCCCACACAAACAGTCGGAACAACAGAATTCAAAACAGGAAGTTCTAAAGAAATATCAGAAACGGTATTATTATCAAAATCAAAACACGGTTCGTCATCCTCATCAGTCCATTCCTTCACAATTACTCTTTCTGCACATGAAGTAGATACAATAGAATCGTTCATATTTAAAGTAGACGAACCAGCATCCGTAGAGCTGGTTCCATCACCTTTGTCTTGCTTGCCATACTTCATATCCATTATATTTTCCTCCTGTTCTTTAGTGACAGGGGTAGGGACATAGTTGTGATTGTAAGGTGGGGGAACTTGACTGTATCCTATTCCCTCACCTTCATTTTCCTTCCACCACAATTGGTTTTCAATCATTGAATCAACTACTTTACTGGAACCATCGAATTTTTTAAAATCAAGTTCAGCCCTTTCAAACTTGTTAGTTAGATTTAAAATTTCTAACTTGGAGGCTTCCAGTTTAGCAGTAAGATCAGCGATTTCTTGTTTAGCATCATGATGGTGACAGCTCTTTATGCTAAAATCAGACTTAAGTTTCTTAATGTCTTTGTTAATAGATTCAATTTTGTCTAAAAATCCCTTTTCATTTTTCTTAAGTTTAAAACTCTCTGATTTTATTCTTTCCATATCTCTACTTAGACTGTCATTATGAATTTTATACATTTCTATTTTCTCACCACAATTTAAAGAGCATGGTTGAAAACATACCTAGACGAATCTGGAAAAGTGAATGCCATGTATGCAAACTGGAGCTCCTTAACCTTCTCCTCAACAATGTTTTCTTCTTCCAAGTCTTCAACAGTTGCGAAATTGGCAGTTTGATTTCCAATGTTTAGCGCAGCCATCTGATTTTCCCAATAGAACGTTTGAGCAACCATACTTCTTTCACCATTTCCTGAACTACCTCCAGTTTCACCCTGAGCATTTCCAGCTGGAACCAAAACCCTTTCCGTATTTCCATCTTTAGCCGGATTGGTGCATTCACGAGCAAAATGACCCGGCTCGTGACAGTTGTAACACCTGAGAGTTTCCTTGTTAAAACCCACTTTTTGATTATTTGGCATGTTCCAATTATTTCTACCCGTCCTTTTGGTAAACTTCTTAGCACGGAAAACCACCATGGCAATTTGCCACGCGATGTCCATTTCTTCAACATCATTAGGATGAATCTGATCCAATTCAATAGCAGCCATGGGTTGGACCAAGTCTCCGGCCAGAAACACATGGTAACAATTCATAAATCCTGCCATTAATTCGATATTCTCTTGAGTTTCTTTCGGTATGGTGGGAATCTGGCTGATGTTCTGACTAGGAGTGGTCTTTCCAGAATCATTTGTAGACTGACCAGACTTGGTGAAAAATACTGGAGCTATGTTGGGTGACTTGGATGATGATGATTGACCAAGTGTAGATGAAAACATCTGAAAGTTTCCATGTGGTGGTTGTTGAGTGGGCTTGAACAAAGAGAAACTATCTTGTGACATGAGAGCACTGTTTGACTCGACGTTATACCCAGCAGAACTATAAGAAATAGCATAATTTATTGCCCGTTGTTTATCATCCATATCACAGGCTTTAATAGTAGCAATCATCTCAGTTATGCTCATTCTATTAAGATCTTTAGTCTTTTTGATAACTGCAACATTCATGTCCCAATTCTTTGGCAGAGAATTCACCAACTTGTTAATTTCTGAGGTTTGTAGAAAGATTCCAGCAGTTCTCATTTCAATTACAAGAGATATAAATCTTTGAAGTTGGGACTCCAGTGTCTCTCCCAGAACATGATTAAACATGTTAAACTTTTGTCTTAGAAGATCTTGGCGACTTCTTTTCATATCCTCATTCCTTTCATAAACCTCTATCAACGTAGCCCACAATTCCTTAGCTGTTTGGAGTTCTCTAAACTGAAGGGCAATCTCGGGTGAAAGTGCCATGGTTAACGTAGAAAGAGCCTTTTCATCTTCTTCAACCTTAGCAAAATCATCATCGTCATAGTCAGCAATCGGCTTTATAAGAACCTCGTCTGAATTCTCCTTCTGATAAGTGATCCTTTGAGGTCCTCTCACAATGCTTCTCCAAATTTTCGCATCTTTCATTTTTGCATAATGTTCGAAACGGAATTTCCACTCACTGAAACCCTCGTGGGATAACAAACGAGGTATGCGAGTAGCAGTGCCCATGATGGAATCAAGTTCTTGGTGAAGTGACGAGTTGGTTGAGTTGTTTCCATTGGTTAACTGGGCCATTTCAAATCTGTTACAGATTTATTTTAGGTCCAATTAGAATATAAGTCCAATAAGACAAACCCAAACCAACAGACTAGGCAGAGAACAAAACTTTTGGGTTGACCGAGAACACAAAGCTGACCAAATCTTTGACCGAAAACTCCCCTTGACCGAGAACTCAAGATGTTGACAATTTGTTGACCGAGAACTGACAGTGGCCAAGAACACTCAGTCACTGAGAACTATTAGTAGCCGAGAACAGATAATAATCCCAGCCAAGAACTACTCTTGGCCGAGAACTACGAGTTGCCGAGAACAGGTAATCACCAAACACACTGCTCAGCCGAAAACTAATGTTTTTCACACCCAATGGTCAGCCAGACTGTAACAAACTTCCAAATAAAATGGGATTTGATTTAGTTTCCAAATTAATTCCAATCTTTACCCAAGATATATCAATCTTCTTCTTCGATCAAACTCTCGCCGGAAAACACAAAATAACCACCGTAAAGGCTGTTCTCGAATCGTTGATATCACAATAAATATCCTGAAAAGGTCTAAGGCTCTGATACCAATTGTAAGTCCCGAATCTGGATCACTACAATATGATATCAACCAAACGAATACTGGTGCGGAATACCAATATTTTGTGACTCAAGAACACAAACAAGAACAAGTAAATGACACACTATTTGCTTCAAAACACACGTATATTATTGAATACGTCGGGTTCTTAAGCACTTACAAAACAATCAAAACACCAACTGGAAGTCAACAACCTTTACCCTATACAGGATGTAAGCTATATATAGGAAAACCAAACACCTAGGCTGGCCCAAACACCAAGAAGCCCATCGAGAACAAATAAGTGTTCTCAGTTTGCATATGCACCAAAAACCCAAGCCCAATAGCTAGAACTAAGAACAAACAAGCTCAAACCATAAAACTAGGCCCAACAGATAATGATGATAACTTTATGATGTTGATCATCATCATAACACATATGGTGATGATGATAACCTAGAAGATGATAATGATACAAAACTACATACTTATTCATTATGATAATGATAACACTAGAATGTTATGAGCTTCTCTATTACGAAGTTGTAAATCTTATCTAGAAAATCTTACTAACGGTTCAATAATTGATAAAATTTTAATTTTATTTAAAAAAATACGATTTATTAAAAGAACTCAACTTTTAACGAAATTTATACCGGACTGTTAGTAAAAAAAAACTAAAAGTAAGACTACGTTTTATACTATTTTTTTAAAAAGTTTAATATAATAAGTTATAAAACAAAAACCAAAATATATATATAATTAAATGTGTAGTAAAAAATAAAAAAATAAAATAAAAATTCAAACAATTCTCAATGATAAAACCCCTTTACTTCAAAACCCTAAATCGACTTCTAACTTCACTTTACTGTAAGAATATTTGTAATTCGTATTTACTGTAATTCGTAGACATCGCTTATCCTGGTAAGAACATACAGACTCGTCTGACATAAAAATGCCACGTCTCAATAATGGAGTTAAGTTCATGGTAGATATCGACTGCGATTCCATGAGTAGGATGATATGTTAATGTTATCTGGTTAAATTTTTTTTATGAAACATTTTACAATTTTGCAACATATACATTCTAAGAACATTTTTTTTTTTGTTACTTATAGCTCATTCCTAAAGCTCTTCAACCAATGTTTGCTGACATGAAATCGAATACCGACTGTTGTTTGATTTATGATCAAAGTGGTGGAACGTTTTCTGTAGTTATAATCAAAGTACTTGATGACTTTTATTTTGGAACCGGTTGGACTGAATTAATCAGAGAATGTTGTATAGAAGCAGGAATATGTTGTTTTTGAGGTTAAGTCAACATCTATGTTGAACTTGTTTACTTTCAAAAGAAACGTAAATGATCAATCCGGTACAATGTTATGCATTCCAGTCAGAAACCGACACGTTCATTACTTGGTAAGTTTTAATTCTGTTTTTAATGATTGTTTCCAAATTCAAATGTCTATTAATTAACATGTTTAACAGGATTTCCCTTAGTGGTACGTGATTCAAGAATTTGGTGAAAATTGCATGAATTTGCTTTTCGAGCATATTGCTCCAGATAGAGTTTTGTTTAACGTTCATGTCATTGGGATGGAATAAGTTATTGGCTAGAGGATGGATGGAATGAGGTTTTTAAACAAACCAACTTGAAAGGTGGTTCGGTTGTTGTGTTTGAAGTCATATCAGATTTTACATTTCATATTAATGTATTTCATGAAGATGGCATAGAATTTATCCTTCCTGGTCCAAATCAGCTGTTTCTCAACTATCAATTAAGCAATCAAGGTAGTTCCTCCCAAAACCCAATTCATCTTGATGAGCAAAATGATGACTCTAAAATCGTCTTCCACATGAACGTCACCAAGAAATTGGTAAATTGAATTTTTAAATTTCTTTTTTATTTACAAGTATATTTGTTTAAATTTTAACTTTATAATATATTTGAAATTTTCTTTTCACAGCGCTTCCGGGTCACATTGCTACCAAGATTGATGCCTATGATGGAATGCTAATCAATTTGGTCAATCCCGAAGGTCGTAAAAAAAATGAAACTTCATGGTGAATTGTCGGAACTGAAATTCAGATATTGTTTACCAAAATGGAAAACTTTCAAGGAGGAAAATGAATTATAGATTGGTGATAAGTGCAGATTTGAATATGACATCAATGAAGGTACTTTGTTAGTTTCAAAAGTTGATTAGCGCAAGAATGCGCATTGTGTTTGGTGATTTTTGGAACATTTGTGATTTGGTGACTTTGGGAAACATTTGTGATTTGGTGACATTTGTGATTTTTGGAACATTTGTTATTTTCATGTTTATATGGTTGTATTGATACATATTTTAGTTTATTGTTTTGAATGTTGGTTGGTTAACTTTTAAATGCTTTACTTTTATAGTTTCTTGTAACATATTGTTTTGAATGTTGGTTAGTTACATATTTTATTTTATTGTTTTAATGGTGCCTTTTGTATGTAAACTTTTAAAGAATTGTAATTATGGAGTATCTTAAAACAAATCGTAAAAACAAAAAACACTTTGTTGAAAATGCTACTGATACGCTTAGTAAATCGTAAACAACACTTGGTTAAATCTAAAAATAAAACAAAAAATACTTTTTTAAAAACCACTATTACACTTGTAACACGCTAATGCACATAAACATTTATAAATATCCTAATACGCTAGTAACACGTTATCCCCTTTAATTTATATTAAAAACTATCTTCTATCAAAGTGTCTATTTTCAACCACAGGTTCTCTGCCGTAAAAACTATGCCAATAATCTATTGGTTCTTAATTAAAAGGGAGCCAAAACTCAAAAAGCTCCAAAATATTGGCTCCAAATATTCAAAAACTCCAAATTACATTTAACACTCCAAAAATCAAATTACACTCCAAATTATTAAAAAACTTTTCCACTCCACAAATTAATCAGATGGCACAATTGAAGAAGAACAATCGAAGATGAAGCTTATAGATGAAACAATCGAAGAAGAACATGTTTTATACTCCGATGAAGAAGCCAACAACGACGACGACGCTCAATCAGACGACACTGATGGCTACTCCAGCGAGGAAGCCAACGATGACGAGGGTCAAGAAGACGATGATATAGCGACGATGGCTATCGAACCCATCAACAGTTTTGCTACTACGAAAAAACCTACAAGGGGGTTGATGAGGTTACCTAAGCTACGTACCGATTATGCAAACTCTATAGGTGTCAGACTGGTAGTGGAGTTTGATAATCTGGGTAGGTTCATTGGCCAAAACAGATCAAAGTTTGCAAGATTTTTAGGGGATGTTGCAAGGTAAATAGTTGGCTTGAGACATTTAAGTTGGAGGGAGGTCACAAAGGAGCTTAGAGATAAACTGTGGGAACAAATAACGGTTATTCTTAATTTTTATTTGTGTATTTCATATTCTGAGAAGTAATTCACCTTTACTATATTATATTATGCAAATATATTTTGAGATTGAGGCCTGTCACAGGCCTTCTGTGATGAATCGGCTCGGACACCTTCTTCGGGATTTCCAAAGAAAAATGTATGCCAAATACATTATGTCGAACATCAGTAAACCTCTGAAGCTGAAGGCGATACCCAAGGGACACAGGACGATGATCAGGCAAGAAGACTGGGATCGCTTCGTTTAGTACACACAACCAGAGCAGTTTCAGGTATAAATCCTTTACTCTGCAAACGTAGATTGACCGAGTATATATGGTTTGTGTTTTTTTTTAAATATAATGAAATGATTATAATGTGTGGTTGAAGAAAAAATCGGCTTCATCAAAGGGAGCTCGAGCAAAGCATGTTTTTGATCATCACATGGGACGAGGGGGTTATATCTACCTTCGAGAGAAACTGGTAATCACCTTCAGCTGCTTTCTCTATAGTTCAATGATTTGTTGGTAATGTGTCTAATGCATGACCGTCAGCTACTTTCTCTTGAATATTTTACAAGGTCAAAAATAAGGAAATTGAACCGTATGAGAACCCCGGCCGTGCATTAATGTGGATGAAAGCAAGGGAGGACAAAGATGGTGCATACAAGAATGTTGTTGTCGAAGGCGTGGCAACCAAATTAGTATTTTTAGTATTAAACTTTTTAAATCATGTTAAAATCAATTCATTGCCTAATATTGGTCTCAACACTTGATGTGGATACATAAGCGTGTTACTAGCGTATTAGAAGATTTATATATTCTAATCGTTTGAAAAAATATATAACATATTTTAACCTAATCGTTTACAAAGTGTTTATTTACTTACAGTAGTTCATGAAATCTAACGTTTTATGCTTGTAAGGAATCGGCAGTTTGACATTTGTTTTCTTGCAGGTTTAGCATGAGGAGCAGATCGCCTCCGGAGCCCTGCCACTTGAACCGTGCACAGATGCCGTCACCTTAGTGCTTGGCAAAGAGAAAGCTGGGTTTTTAAAAGGGATTGGGTATGGTTTGACAACAGGTAAATATTGGGGTGTGAGTCGGGTAAAAGGCTCGTTTAAGCAACGGATTGCCCAACTTAAGTATGAGATGGTGCAGAGAGATGAAGTGGTGAACAGGTTGACGACTCTACTTGAATCCACGAATGCTATGCTAGCAAGCCGTGAGAAGGAACAGTTAGCATTTGAGGCCAAGTTCAGACATCTCGAAGGATTGTTACCACAAATGTCGGCAAGTCAAGTAAGTGACGTATGCTACATATGCATTCGACATACATAATTGGCACTGTTTTTGCCACAATTCATAGGTAAATCATGTTCCCAATCAGGTTGGTCATAACCAAAGTACTAGTAATGTGGCGCAAAATAAAATGCCAGCACCAGTAAGTATCTGGCAGTTTCTTTGTTTATTACAACTTTCCATGTGATTTTTCATTTTTCATAACCTAATAAATTGATTTGTAGGCCAGTACTGTGGGAAACATCTTAACCACATATGAGGCTGTGCAACAAGAATTCTCTACTCAGGTAAGCATTTAATAGTTTGATTGATTTTTTTTTAATAATTAACTTTCCATGTGAGTCACTACAAGAAATTTGGGTCTTTAACCACACATAGTATATGTGGGTAAACCCCTAGTATGTGTTGGTATGTGTCTTTACCTACACATCAATTAAGTGTCATGATATGTTGCCTCACGACTGTTGAAAAATATCATTACCCACACATCAATTATGTGTAGGTACATTGTATGCTATACCTACACATATATGTGTGGCTAATAATAACATATATGTGTGATCAAAAGTATAACAATTTGCTTGGGCTACAGCTGACGTGGCTGCTGTCGTTGCAGCCGACGTGGCCTCTGACATGGTCGATGACGTGGCTGATTACGTGGAATTTTATATAACGTGTTGTTGCCACGTGCCATAAATATGTGTAGGTAAAAGTAATATTATGTGTGGGTAAAAGTGATTGATGTGTAGACATTGATTTTAAAATATATATAAAAGTAACATAAATGTGTTGGTAAAAATATTTATATGTGATTATTAATCTTTATATGTGTAAGTAATAATATCCAAATACATACAAACTAATACAAAATATGTTGACGCCAATACAAACATATGTGATGAAAATTACCATTCTTAATTAAAAATTCTAAAACATCATCGTTCAAAGCATAAAAGTTACTGAAATTGAAGTACTTAAACTACAAAACAATAAATACTCATTAGTCTTTTCAACTTTATCGAAAATACTTAAAAGTACTTCACTCATCGATATTTTCACCATGCTCTAATGTATGACCGTGAGATGTTCCTGATGTGTTTGATGGAGGAGCCATGATATTATGCTCAATCAATGTTTGTTCCATAGTTGCACATATATCTTTAATTGTTTCAAGTGCATCCACTAATTCTTCATAAGTTAGACGCTTTGACTTCTGAGTAGTACCCATGGTGTTACTACCAATAACTGGATCACGTCCCCACCCATGCAAACGAACGGAACTCCGTCCAAGTACGTTCTCGATAATTGACTTGTCACTCATTGATTCCAAAGAATGCTCGTTTCTTAGCTTCATCATATCCTCCTTTTAACGAAAATATAGTACAATAATTAAACAACTTATCAAATAATGAATACATAGCGGTATAAATGAGCAAGTAAACTTACGTATATTGCAGCCGCATCTGTGGATTTCCAACCTTTTTCTGCATCCCAATGTGTAGGTCGCCAAGTCTCGAGCTGACCCGATGGAGAATCTAAATCTAATCCACGCTCGATGTGATAGCATATCGTACTCTTTGAACCATTTCTTGTATCCAGTTTTCATTTCCCACATGCCACAACTTTCCTTTTTGCAGTTTCCTTTAAGGACATGCAACAAATAAAACACAAAATATTAGTCATAATTCAATAATGATTAAGATAATAGGTAAGATTATTGTTCAAATGTTACCAAGTATTTTGACTCACACCACATATCACAAAGATATTCCCAGTTTTCTTTGATAACATTAGAAGGGGGTGTGGTCTTTGCCTTTGTTGGATTATCTGATCCTTCAATCTCTTTGAAGTAATCATGTAGCTTAGCTCGGTAACCTCTCCATGCCCTTGCCATGTAGCTATCGATTATTTTGCAAACATTTGAATTCTCCACATCAATATCAAAAAGTGTCTTAGAGCAACAAGTATAATTAAATGGTTAGTAAATGTAGATCTTAAATATATTGTTTCATACGGTAGTTGTTCAGACAATTTGATCAACTATATTTCATATATTAAAACTGTCGAATATAGAAATACTAGTATTATAATAATTTTATTAAAAAAATTAAATACATTATATATTTACATAACCATCTATAAAAAATAAAAGGTGTTGTATCTTTAACAAAAATTAATAATTATTTTATAATTATAATTGTTTGTAAACTTAAGATACATGTTATAGTTTTGTTTTTAAATCTTTTACTTTCTACAAAAAAATATATGTTTCTATGTTTTCCATACCATTAGCAATGTCTTTCTCTGGTCCTTGAGATTGCTCTGCATTAACAACCACGTTTGTTGAATCATGTTCATGGATTGAGAGTGAAGGGATTTTCTCTGTTGCATGTAACGTATATTCAGTGAATTTTAAAAAAAATACACATGTAGAAATTAGTGTACCCAATAAGAAAAGACAAACTATTACGTACACACACAATCACATACCAGGACATCGTGCATATTCTCTATGTTGTCCACCTCGGCCACCTCGGCCACCTCGTCTTCCACCTCGACTTGTCATTATGCTCTTTGAATAAAACAAAAGAAATGTAAGCATTTTATAAGTCAATAAAAGATACTAAATTTAATAGTGCAAAGATTGTTACTCAAAAATGAACCAAAAAATAATAAAAAAAAGTTACATAAAATAAACATCCTCATCACTTATACGATTTGGATCGATATATTCATCATCAGTCTCAGAATCAAGAATAAATTTGGTATCTTAAATGAAAAGGCAAGCTTAAAAGATAAGGATATTCCAACAAATTGATTATCATAGTTGACTAGAAATTATAGTGTTTTTTTAACTATTGTCGTGCAGAAGTCAAGATGCCCCGATATAACCAAGTATCTTCCTTTGAGATGCACAAGATTCATTTTCGTTGTCTGACTCGCTTGAAAAAGTTGGCATATAATCCTCATCCTCGTCCAAACCAGACTTCTTTTTCCCTTTTCTCTTCCCGTTTTGTGAAATCTGAATTGTACCCCTAAACACCATTTTATCCAGACCCATTGCTTTCATTCTCGCGTTGTTCTCTTCTATTCTTTTCATTCTTTGTTTCTCGTACTCTGTCATTCCCGCTTTGTTTCAATTTCAAGTATACAATCATATTATGGATATATACAATCAACCAGTGAATAATTTAAGGGTCTGAGCGACATGTCGGGCCAAAACGGGGCACTTAAAAACTGTTATTGTGGTTGTTCAAAACGGGTTCGGATCCAAACTGTTCGTAACAGGTTGTAACAAAATATAAAGCTAACATTAAAATTACATAATATTTATAAAAATGTCTTAATTTATTGCCCATTCTAAAATGAAAATGCCGTTTTAATAAAATAAATAAAATTTATATATTATAAGAATTTTGCTCCTAAAAACTTTAAACACACATTGAAGCCCAAAGCAGACTGCAGCCTGAAATTAGTAAACACTTGAAGCTTAATCCAGTTTGTAGCCTTGAATCATTTCATGACCTACCAAACCCATTTACTTTTAGAACCCTAAGAAATGTGTTCTTGGGGTCCTTTAAAATTTTAGTCAGGTTTCTTTAGACTATTTTTAAAAGTAGGCATTAAATAGTTTTCCGAATTATATTAGATTCAATTTCTTAATGATAAGTATTGTTTGAGCACATAAGCCCATGGAAACAGATTAGTGAGACCCAAAACCATAAATGGTATAAAAAATTCTATAACAGTTATGGCATAACAATAAAAAAATAAACAAAATCAATCATCCAGGCACATAAGTAATCTCTAATTTACATGAACTATTTATGCAATACACTAATTCCATTTGAGTGTCAAAATTATTATAAACAAAACCAAGAAATCACATAATTAATTTTTTTATGAATCCAAGACATATGTAACAAGATTAAAGTTCACAACAAAAAATCGAATTTGATGATGTATATAGAAAGTACTAACCTCTGGATTGAATTAAGCCAATGAATGATAGTAAATTAGGGTTTACGGTGCCAAGCTTGTGCTATTGAAGAAGGGGAAATACATAACATGTTGTGCTCGCAATCCATTCCTTGTTTGGAGGATGTAAATTCACTTATCAATTGAAAAAAGGGAAAAAAGGATTTTGGGCAGGAGGATTGAGTGAATACTGTCTAAAATAAAATTAACTCGAGAGATGATTTCTCCATCATATTTGAAGGCGATGTTGACTTAGTCTCTACACATACACATGATGCACACTATATATTTAATATTTCCTTTAAAATAAATTTGATATTTCCCTTAACTACAACGTTTTAGACTTTAGTATCGGTAAGTTTCACAATAATATTTTATTTTTTTAGTTTACGAAAAGTTTAACTTGTCAAAATAACTAATATTTTACTTTTAATTACTCAATTTCTTATTTTAAAATTATAATATTTTAGTGTGTATATATATAGAAAATGGTTCAAATAAGAATAAGGAGTTTCATGGGAATGGTAAGAACCTACAAATTTTTGACATTTGACATTACAAATTATGGTGAAACAATTCTTATTTGAACCATCCCCTATATATATACACACACACACATACATACATACTAAAAATTGACTGTCGAGTCTCTACCAAACTAACTCGTGAACCGTGTGACCAAGTATGATGTGGTTTGTTTTGGTCACATGGGTTTCATGGTAAGACTCATGAATTGCACACTCCTACGTATATGTATGTGTTATGTAAATAAACAAAAAAAAGTTTAGAATTGGCGCAAATCAAAATCCAAAAAAATGAAGGAAAAAAAACACTTGTTTTGATATTTGTGTCATGAGTGGGAGAAAAAGTTGTTCCGTTTTTACGACCCTAATTAACCACACTCATATATAACTAATCCAACTTAACTAAATAAACATTGATCAACTACTATAGTCGATCATCATTAACTCTAATTGATCATAATTCGAACAACTTGACCACTAGTGAACTTAAATGATCAGCAACGGTTCCAGTTGACCATCATTTATCCTAACTAACCAATAGTTACCCTAACTAACTACAATTGACCAAAAATGATTTATAATTGACCAATATTGGCTTAAACTAGCCATAAGTTACCATAACATGATTCACTTGACCACCAGTGACCTTAAGTGATCATCACTGACCTAATTGACCATATTATCCTTATTAACCAATAATAATGAACCTAATAATTTAGTCTATAGTTGCCATACTTCTTATAGTGTTTATCTAATATTTACACATATTGTAAAATTTTTAAATATGTGTAGGTATTTATTTTGCCATGTCATTTCTAAAAAAAATTATTTATATATAAATTTAAATGTATTTAATATCTACACATATTGTATATTTTTAAATATGTGAAGGTATTTATTTTGCCATGTCATCTAAAAAAATAATTACTTATTTTACTTAAATCCATTATCTACGCGTATTGTTCATTTTTAAATATGTGTAGGTATTTATTTTCCATGTCATTTTGAAAAAAAAAAACATAATAAAATTTATTTACTTTTCTTATCTACACATCTATTTACAAATATTATGTGTTAGTAAAGATAATCAGTTACCTACACTTAAATTAAATTTTTATGTACGTGTAGCTAATTTAGCTACACATAACGAAAATTTGTCATATGTGTAGGTAATACTATATTTATTTGATCGCCAATTTTGGGGGGAATTTTCCTACCAACGCTATGTGTGGCTAAAAGGTATTACGAACACATATTAAATGTTAATATATATGAAAATAACACATCAACTATTACCCACACATATACAAACATGTGTAGATATTTACCCACACAGTTATATATGTAGGTAAATTATATGTGGGTAAACACCCCAATTTCTTGTAGTGAGTGTGCTGATTTTGCATAAGTTAATTGTAGGCCAAGTCTATGGATAAAATAGTTGTCAAAACGGTACTCGCTCCCCATATCGCGACATCAGTAAGTATTTGACAATTTCAGTACTTTCTGTAATTCGTTTCCAATGTGAGTGTGCTCATTTTCTATTACCGAATTGCAGGACAAGTCCGTGGAAAAAAATGTTGACCAAACGGAAGTCGATCCCCATAGCGCGACATCAGTAAATATTTGGCAATTACAGTTTTTATATTTTATAACATAATAAGTCTAACAATTCCAATTTCTTTTAAATTACCAATAAAGCCTGTAGAGACCAATGTTGACGAAACATCAACACAGCTACACCACACTCCGGATAGTAACGGCTCGAAAAAACCATCAGTAAGTATTTGGCAATTTCAGTTTTCCCTTTAATCGTTTATTGGTTTCCGTCCATAAGCTGATTCATTGAATGGTTTTTAGGTAAAACGGAGAAGCCGTAAAAGAAAAGTTGATGTATCTATGGATGAAGCTTCCCCACCTGCTGAAATAAAGATATGTATTGCGCGAAACATTGTTAATTTCCCACCAACATGGCATATCCATGGGTATGTACTTATATATTGACATCAACATGGCATATCCATTGATAATTTCACATGCTTGTTTATCGGTGTTTGAGTGTCGTTTGTGTGTGCATGACAAGCGTAACAAGGTGGCACGTGGTACAATTCATTGGTCACCGGTTCCACAACAGTTGCATGGAAAAGCAATCCCGGAGGGTTGTTATAAAGTTAGTATTGATGAAGCCATAAAGGAACAAGCAATTATTCCTTGTGAGGCATGTGAAATTGTGACTGTTGGTAACACAACTGGTACTTTTGTTGCTTGGCCAGAACACCTAATCTTATGTGACCAGGATGTTTGTTCCCTTTTAACTTAACCGAACAAATATCTATGTTCATTTTCATTTAGTTTAAAAAATGAACACTTGTGTTCGTTTATGTTCGTTTGTTTATAATCTAAACTAACGTAATTGAACAAAGATAAACGAACATAAACGAACTTCTCGCAGAAAGGTTCACGAACACTTAAACGAACGTTCGGTTCGTTTGCAAGCCTACTATTTTGTTCTATTCAATTACAATATATGACATTAATTATACATATTTGTTTTTCATATTCTGTTGTTCCAGCTACCACCACTCCCATCCTCAAAAGAACCAGACAGAGCTGGCAAGAAGGCATCGGCAAAGTACACAACGATAGACAGGGTGACCAAACAGAAGACAAGGAGCAGTGCCAAGAAAATCGACGCCTTAGCTAGTATATAGGTAGTCGTTATTTTTGTATTTTGTAAGATATTTTGCATATACATTTGCTTAAGTGAATATTATTGTTAATATAATTTGTTTCTAATTTTGTTTGGTCATGCTTGCTTATAGCTGCTTTATATTACTGCACAAAAAATAAAAATAATTATTTATAGCCTAATTACACACAATTTGGCCACATAGAACACATTAAATAGGTGTGGCCAAAAGTAAGACAATAGCCACACCTGAAATTACAAAAATTAGAGTCTATAAATGACCATTTGCCACAACAAAAACATTTTTGTGTGACGAAAGGGTACCAAAAACATTGGCCACACTTTCATTAGTTGGTTTTTTTTTGTGTGGCGGAATGAGATCAAACGTCATTGAAAAATCACTATGTGTGACGAAAATTATGATAATAGACACACTTTATATTACAAAAGCATTATGTGTGACAAATGGTTAGACAATGGCCACACCACAAACTACAAAAGAGTTTTTGACTAGCAAGTTCACATTTTTAGCTACATACAATAACCTCCAGTGTCTATAAGATATGATTAGCCACATTCTACCTCACTATGTGTGACGAAAAGTTTAACAATAGCCACACTTTAAATTACAAATAACATTAAGTGTGACAAACGGTAAGACAATGGCCACACCACAAACTATAAAAGAGTTTTTGACTAGCAAGTTCACATTTTTAGCCACAATGACAATAACCTCCAGTGTCTATATGATATGATTAGCCACACAATATCTCACTATGTGTGACGAAAAGTTTGACAATAGCCACTCTTTAAATTACGAATATCATTATGTGTGACAAACGGTAAGACAATGGCCACACCACAAACTACAAAAGAGTTTTTGACTAGCAAGTTCACATTTTTAGCCACATTGACAATAACCTCCAGTGTCTATATGATATGATTAGCCACATAGTAACTCACTATGCGTGACGAAAAGTTTGACAATAGCCACTCTTTAAATTACGAATATCATTATGTGTGACAAACGGTAAGACAATGGCCACACCACAAACTACAAAAGAGTTTTTGACTAGAAAATTCACATTTTTAACCACATTGACAACAACCTCCAGTGTCTATATGATATGATTAGCCACTTAGTACCTCACTATGTGTGATGTAAAGTTTGACAATAGCCACACTTTAAATTACGAATAGCATTATGTGTGACAAACGGTAAGACAATAGCCGCACTATAATCTACAAAGGAGTGTTTGAGTTGCAAGTAAACATATTTAGCCAATTTTAATGTAATATCCAGTGTCAATATCATATAATTAGCCACTCTATTATTAAATTTAAGTGGCCATTTCTTTGCTATATCCACACGGTATAGGTCACAATGCAAGCTTAACACAACCCTATTGGCCACACTATTGTAAAATTCATGTGGCTGAAATATTAATTCATGTGGCTACTTAAGTGCAATGGTCACTCATAGTAAATAGTCATGTGGCCATTTTCTACCGTTTAGCCACACTTATTGGAGAGGCTTCTTGATGGCCAGCAACTAATGCCTGTACCCTTTAGCCACACTTATTACCACATAAGGCCACTAAAAACTGTGTGTGGCCATATCATACCCACGGTGTCGCGACCTTTGGCCACATATGACATGAACAAATGTGTGTGGCTAAAGGCCTACTGCCACACTTTTTTCGTGTGACCAAAGGTCGATTTTCACGTAGTGTTTTTCGTTAACGGGTGTAGATTCACAGTCTACATTCTAATTTGTTTTACAAACACAAATTATTCTTAATAATCGATGTATTTTAAAAAATATATTACATATTATTAATGCTTTATATAATTGACAATATCATTTCAGTTAAAATTACAACATTAACATAATTTTCACTTTTATCTTAAATTGTTAAAGTTGTAACCTTTTCTGTTACAAACCAAATTAAATATGTTTAATATTTTTTATATATTTCATAAATTATCAAATTGTTTATAATAATAGTAAATATATTTATTTAGCATAATTTCCATAATCTTAAGAATTTAGTCATTTCAAAATAAAACAAAATTTACCACTATATAATTAGAGTCTTACTAATTCGTGACATACCATTGCTCTCCTAAATTAAAGTCTTACGAGTTCATCATAGAACAATGTAACATCTCAAGTTTTGTTCAGAATTTAAATGAATTGGGTTTAATTGAATTACTAGAAGATAAATATAATTATCTAAAGTATAAAGGGGTTAAATGACATTAGATGAAAATTTAAACATGAAACCCTACCCGCTTCTTATAAATGTAGCCACCATCTTAATTATAACCATATTGGTCTCCAACCTCATTCAAACCCAAAATTCTCATTTTTGAAAGAGAAAGCCACAAAGATCGGACGATTCCTGGAGAGCTAATCGTCGGATTGGTCTCAAAGTTTATTTGAGTGTTCATGGCATATAAACGGAGGTTCCTACCCATCAGATCTTTGATCAAAGGTCGGGAGTCTGGTTTTTTGGCAACTGTAGTGGTGGATTCCGGGGGGCAGCAGTGGGCGGTGCTGGTAGAGCTCGACGAGCTGGCCGCGTGGACGTTTGAGTCACTCGATTCCGAGATCGTTTGATATAGTTTTGGTCTTCTAGAGCGATTTCGAACATAAACCTAAAAGGTACGTTTTTGTTAAAAAGGTTTATTTTTCGTGTATGAATTTTCATGAAACAAGTATGTTGATAGATTAGGTCATGATTATTGATAAAGTAATGAACTTGTAAGTAAATGGGTAAGTTGGTTAGGTTCAGGTATAATGAGTAGTGTTCGGTTCGTGAAAAGGACGGGTAAACGAAGTCGGTTTTGCACGAAATTTGAAAGGAAAGTATATCGGGTTGAAACAAGTAAGAAAGACATAAAGTTGGTGTTAAAAAAGTTGTTTGAGACGATTCAGGATGAACGTGTGGCGTTCGTACCATGTATGGAACAAGAGGGGTAATGTTTCTAAGACCTAGAACTCGTTATATCGGTAAAGCGGGTTATAAAGGATTGAAAGAAAACGTTTATAATGAAAGAGTAAGAAAACCCGGTTTGAATCACATTTTTAAGAATGCGATTCAATTCATTTTAATACCTGATTTGATTTGTTTGAATATTCGATTCGATTGATTTGAATACTCGATTCGATTCGTTTAGATATTCGATTCTATTCGTTTAAATACTCGATTCAATTCGTTATCATACTCGATTCGATTTGATTGAAAATTTAATTTGATTCGTTTGAATACTCGATTCGATTCATTTGAATATTCAACTTGATTCGTTTGAATACTCAATTCAAGAGATTCAATTCATTTGAATACTTGATTCGATTCATTCGGTAAACTCAACTCGATTCATTTTCTAAACTCGATTCGATCTGTTTAGCCTATTCGATTCTATTCTTTTGGCTATTCGATTCGATTTGTTTGGCCTATTCGATTCGATTCGTTTGGCCTATTCGACTCGATTTCTTTGGCCTAAGTCATAGTAGCTTGATGACATGAGTAATAAGACTTAGATAGAATATAGTTGATTAACACTTAGGACTGTTACACAGTAAGTTGTGCCAACTGAATAAAGGTGTTACAATAGCTTAGAAAGAAACAGAACCCAAGTGAGTTTATAGCCTCATTCATTGTTATGTTTTACGGGGCTGTGTGCATATTCCAATGTGTTTAGTTAATACACTTAATGAAATGATGAATGAATGTAGAAAGAATTAGAAATATACAAGAAAACGTATATGAACATATGTATACGGTTGTATGGTTATCTGATGCATAAGGGAACAGGGCCCAAATAATATTCGAGGAAGATGTATGGTTGTATAATTATCCGATGAATATGGGAACTGCACCCTAATAATATCCGAGGCGGATGTATGGTTGTGTGGTTATTCGATGCATAAGGGAACCGTATCGTAATAATATCCGAGACAGATGTATGGTTGTATAGTTATTCGATGCATAAGGAACCAGACCCTAATAATATCCGAGGTAGATGTATGGTTGTATGGTTATCCGATGCAGAAAGAAACCTGGCCCAAATAATATCCGAGGCAGAAGGAAATCAGAACCTAATAATATCTGAGGCAGGATGGAACCGGACCCTAATAATATTCGAGGCGGGAAAGGAACCGGGCCCTAATAATATCCGAGGCAGGAAAGGAACCGGTCCGTAATAATACTCGAGGAAGTATGACAAAATGCTCTATAAAATGTAGAGATAATTATGTATGTATTAGCATATGTTTGGGGTCGTTTTAGTCCAAGAGTGATCCTGAAGAGTATCTTGATTGCTCGGATTCCCAGCTGACTTCAGGATCCTGAGCTATCCGACTTTACTTAATTTTTATTTGAGTTGTGCTTGTAGGTTAATCAAGGGATATATATCTGCAACGACTAATTGACTAGTTCAACCTGAAAGCTCGGAAATACAAGCTAAAAAGCACTTGGGAAGAAGGTTGAGTCGTTGAGTGATCTCGGTGGCTAGGGTTCCCGGGTTTATAGGGAATATTGTAATTTTTTTTCTATATAATGAGGCCATTGTGAACGTTGTAGGACACTTCTCACTCAATATCTGCACTACGCTTGTACTCTAGTCTTCGTTCAAACGAGCTCTCGAGCTGTAACCACCGTTTTTGTTATTAATAAATTTAGACATGAGATAGTTTTTCCACTGTCACACCCCAACTTAAGGCGAATATGTCGGGGTGTGGGCTGATTGCTCACAGCTCTCAATGTACTATCATGCAATAATTTAAAAGTGACGATATCTATTAAATTTAATTAGTTGTACAAATAAATTAAATTCAAGTACATAATTCATATAAACAAGATAATTCAAAATCTAAATTTAACTAAGTCTTGATAATCTCTTCTCTAACATAGCAAGTCCTAAGTCCTTCAATAATTCTTGATAATCAGTTCACACGATAACCTGCTGATGCGTTTAAAATATAAATAAATTTGTCAACACGAGGTTGAATGAGTAAAACACCAGTTTAAGACACTAAAATAATAATATATAAAAGAAAACGCAAATTGTTCCTATGAGATAAACAATTAAGCCATTGCATGTACACAATTCAAACAAATAATAAGGATAAGGCTAACCGTTGCCATACGAATGGGCATTGGTTACCAAAAATGAGTTGTCGGTGAAACCATTGTCATGCAAATGGACGCAGGCCACTATGACGGTCGTATGATCATACTAAAATATGTTGGACCTCTCCGAATACGTTCAAATAAAGAAAGAAAGCAAACAGAAAGTTAGGCATAAACTGATATACACACCTACATAACAGTTGCTAATGTGGATAATAGTAGTAAGAAAGTACTGTAAATATGCATATGTCCCCAAAAGATTAAAATGAGTAAAATAGGGGAGTGAGATACTCACCTGATTAGATGAACGAAATAGAAGTGATGATAATGGGATAGTAAACAATTAATCCCTTCCATAATGCACCGACAAGGATTTTCTAGTTAAATATAATACAATATAAATTAATTATAAAAGATATAACACGATTTAAGAATTATGATTTCGATTTGATTTGAGTTATGCTTTGTGATTTGAATGGTTATTGATTGAACAATTGAATCTATGGTTAGAATCAATAGTCTTATTAATTAAAAATTCACCAATAATTATCCTTGCTAAAATATATAATTAGATACTTAAATAATTTAATCAATTAAGTTATAAGATATGCTTGTAATAATAAAATCTAAATAAATAAATAATTAAATATACAAATTAAAAATAATAATTTGATTAAATATAAACTGAGATATACTTTTAATTATTTGAATAAATAAAATACTAATATATAAATAAATAAATAATCAATTTAATAATGTGTAATTATGTAAATATAATATGTAGTAAAATATAATTAAATATTTTGTTTAAATTTTTAAGGAAAATCTGTTTAATACGTTTATTATATAATATATATATATATATATATGTGTGTGTGTGTGTGTGTGTGTATAAAATAAATATAAGCAAGTTTATAAAGACGTTCAACGATGAGAAAAAGTGAATTAAAAGTGTCGGTTAATAAAATAGTGTTGTTATTATTAACGTATACATACACACATAAATATATATATATATATATATATATATATATAAACGAAAACTTGTAACAGAATTAATTGACAAGAAAGATATACTCTATGATGTCGGTTTTAATAGAATACTATTTATTTAATAGCTAATATTAATTTATCATAAATTAATATTAATTATAATAATTAACAAAAACTGATAAAAAAACAAAACCCTAAAAAACGGGTGCCCAGGTTCGAACCTGCGACCACCAGGTCTTAACACACACACACCAAACCAACTGTTCTAGCATGAAAATTAAGTATTAAATGAAAACGAATTATTGTATACAAAAACGGACAGAACCCCAAAATTTATATAAACCATAGAATTGAAATTCGTTAATCCGCTTGATATCCGTTTAATTAACGTTAGGGTTTCTATGATCTGGACTAAAATAACCAAGTTACAATGATTAATTACCTGAAATACTGATGTAAATATTATGAATGATGAACAGAAACTTATGGCCCAAACGAAAACCACAAACCATATATACAGGCCATGGTAATACGATTAAGTATGGGGTTTGATTCGCGAGGTGAAGAATAAGGCTTACCAGGGTTTAATTGCATTAAAACAATTGTAATAGCATATTATTGATTTAAGATTGATGGTTTCTTAATAACATTAACTCGTATCTAATTGATTCCGTTTTCCAAATTAACTGGGTCGACTAATACGTAATACACATTTACATGATCTCACACAATCAGTTTCGTTTAAAGTCCGTTGATTACGATACAAGAAAATAAATTGATAATGGGTTGGACAGATGCTGGTTAACGGAAACCTGGGTTTGGGTTGGATTCCTGAATATTATAATCTTTTAATTTAATATATAGATCGGTCCTTGAAGTTTATGGTGGATAGACAAATGGTTAAAACTTAATGTTAGGGTTAGTTTTGAATATATTTCAGAGGTATTAAGAAACAAATAAATAACTATGATAATCAATATAATAATAACTCGATAATTCTGATTATTATTGATTAAAAGTTTCCGAAACAAAAATGTGTCGGGTAATATGTATATGTTTTATAATCGAAAAATCCGAGTTGTTACAGTATCCCCTACTTTTGGGAATTTCATCCCGAAATTAGAGAATACTAAAACAAACTAATTAAATTTTGAAAAAAACATATGAATTATTTATTTATTTTTTTGGAAATTTAAAAATTTATAGCACTTTAAGTAGTCGAAACAACGCTATAAATGTATCCGATAAGTATAAATATATATAGGATGTACAAGCACTGTATCCACCATGCCCTTATCATCTCAACATTGTATGGTTACTCCAAACTACCTTCGGTTCTAGATTATGGCACACGATTGCACGTGCTATGATTTCCATGCGAGGACTTTGGTAATTACGTATGCATCGATAATTACTTAGATCGTCAGATAGTCCGCATAACTCGTCCCATCGTGTGGGTTACAAAACATTTGGAAGGCATAACATGGTGAGAAAGGTTTTAATATATTTTGTTTATAAACTACTAAATCATAGTTGTATAAAATATTACTAAAAATGATTTGAACTCTTGAGTTGTTTTAATATTAAAATTTCAAAATATCTTTTGATAGAATCATATAAACCTTGAAAATCGAAAAGGAAACGATTCCTTATGGTTGATATTGGGATGAATTATGATAGACTAGAATAAAAGAATAAATTATAAGTGCGATATCATACGTAGTTGGAGACACAGCTTGCCATTGTAGCAAACGACTAAGTATGGGTTGTACAAGTAGGCGACAAAGACTGTTGCGAGATGGCTTGGGCGCAAGTGTTAACAAGGATGATCGAAGCGATTATACTGGATATAAAGTTGAATTGAATAGTGATAGTTGTAAGTGATAGCTGTAAGTGAAACATAACGAGTGAATATGGATATAAAGTTTTCTTGTTTGAGTCATAATGATTTTGTTGAGATTGATTGTTGATTTGATTAATGGCATACTTTAACTCTTTGACTTGTTTTTGTTGTTTTTGTTGTTGTTGTTGTTGTTGTTGTTGCAGTTTTGAGAATAGGTTGAGGTAAATGAATTGAATTTATTGCCAAGGGAGTTAATGAACAAGATTGAATTGATTGTATTTATGTTTTTTGAAATTGAGCTTATATATTTGAAGTCGTAGGAGCTATCCCCTTAACTATATTTGTAGCCATAAGGCGGTTATAAATGATTGATTGTGTTTGGTTTTGAGATAACGTTCTATGATTAAATATAAGGCCCCGGTTTCGGTGCCCTACATTGATGCTGAAATTACTCATAAACACAGTTCTAATATCATAGTGAATTAAAACTTTTCGGGGAACATAAAAAACATCAAACATTCATTACAAAATATTAAAGTCTTGTCTTTAAACTTTCAAATTGTCATAACATAAAACATCATTAACTTTTTTCACTAGATGTCAGTCAACTCAATCCATGCCATGTGTCCCCCTCAAGCCCGCTCCTTCATCCTATTTGCCTGCATGCATACTAAAAGTCAGCTACGCTGAGTGAGTTTTAGTTAATAAGGAAACATACATTACATTCACATACATACTTACACGTATCCGAAGACACATATTAATATCTTAACCTTCTTATACTTCATTCATACATACATAGATTCATACTTTATACTTTCATACTTTCATACTTTCTTTCTTTCATACTTTCATACTTTTCATACTTTCTTGTTTTAGTCTACTAATACATACATAATTATCTTTACGTTTTAAAGAGCATTTCGCCCTACATATCTCGGACATTATTAGCGTCCGGTACCCTTCATCCTCGGATATTATTTGGGTCTGTTTCCCTTCATCCTCGAATATTAGTAGGGTCCTGTGCCCTTCTTTTCGTACCATACTATCGCATACCTCGGATATTATTAGGGTTCGGTTCCCTTCTTTCCTTACAACCATACATTCCTTGCCATACAACCATACATTCTTTGTTATTCATACATTAGATATAAATACACACACACACACACACACACATATATATATATATATATATATATATATACTTCTAACCTTTTCTATATTCGTTCATCATTTTAATATCATTCATATATCTTTCAAAAGTCATTCATATAGCATACACTTACCACTTAAGGTAAGTGTATTAACAAACACATAGGAGTATGCACACATCCCCGAAAAACATAACAGAGAAAAGGCGCTAGAAACTCACCGGTGTCTTGTGCTTCTTAGAGTTAACTGTAATACCCCTTCTTAGATGTGCACGGCTAACTGTGTAATAATTATAAGTATCAATTAAATACCTCTAAGTATATAATCTATTTGAATCATCATTCTAATCGAATCACCATTCTAGTAGAATCATAATTCTAATAAAATAACAATTCTAATCGAATGATAGTTCTAATCGAATTATAGTTCTAATCGAATGACATCTTTAATCGAATGACAGTTCTAATCGAATGACCATTTTAATCGAATGATATTTCTAATAGAATGACCATTCGATTCGATTACTCTTCAATTTGATTCGATTACTCTTCGATTCGATTTGATTACTTTTCAATTTGATTCGATTAGTCTTAAATTCGATTCGATTATGGTTTTTCATATCTTTTCTTCCTAATCACATGTTTTCATCTCGTTCCCGTTTTAATGATAAAACAAGTTATGAGCAGTAGCAAGTTCGTTTTCGTACGTTAACTTGGTTAAAACGTCACTGTATTACCCGTTTCATTCCAAACAGCTTTTTTACATTCAAGTTTACATTTTTCTCACATAATAAGGTCTGATTTACTATCCTACAAAGTTTCATTCAAAACCAGTTTCGTTTACCCGTCCTTTTCACGAACCGAACACTACTCGTTTTACTCGAAACAAAAAAAACTAACATGTTTACTCACAAGTTTATTAATTTATCAATAATCGTGGCCCATTCTATCATCCTACCAATTTTCATGTAAATCCGTACACGAAAGTAAACCTTTTAAACAAAAACGTACCTTTGATGTTTATGTTCAAAAATCACTCGAATAAACCAAAACCATATCAAACAAACTCGGAATTGAGTGATTCAAGCGGCCACAGATGTGTCTCGTCCCTATCTACAAACCAATCAACTCTCCGTCGCCGGAAAACTCCGCTACAGTTGCCGGAGAAGCTGAACAGTCACCGGAATCTTCATTTTTGAGCTATTACGTTTTTGCTGATACAAACCGGACTTCCCTACCTATGATCGAATATGTGATCAGTGGAAATCTTCATTTATATGTCATGAATACTTAGTTAAATTTTTAGACCAATCCTACTTTTAGATCTTGTGGAATCATTGTGTCTTTGTGGGTTGTTTTCTCAAAACGGGAATTTGGTAGAGAATGAGTTTGGAGGCTAGGATGGGTATGAATGAGATGGTGGCTATATTTATAGGAAGATGGTAGGGTTTCATGTTTAACTTTTTATCTAATGACATTTATTCCCCCTCATACTTTAGATTATTACATTTATCTTCTATAATCTTTAAACTCAAATCATTTAAATGCCGACGAAACTTGGAATGTTACAAGTCTACCCACCTTATAAGAGGTTTCGTCCTCAAAACCTGCTTAGTCATTGTAAAAGAAATACATCCTGTATTCACATCCTTTCTTGAACCGTCTAAGCTTCCTAATTTACCGGTTTATCTTTTTGTCTCACAATCATCGAGTGATGTTAATTAGTTTTATCCGTCCACAGTAGCTTGCCCATGAAGTACTCGATGATACATTTCTTTATCTAGACTTAGCAAGTCCCATCATTTCCTTAAGCATGCTTTTATTTCTTGTCTGTCAAACAGAAATATTGCACTTACCGTCACCACACCAAGCATTGAATGACTTTTCTGTCTAATAACAACTTTTAGCAACTATACTGATTTGCGATACGTTCAAAACATTTAATTCCAAAAGAAACCTTTCCAGTTTCCTCTTAAGGATTACTTCTTGAAATCCCTTTGTCTATTCCTCAAGATAGAACACTTCTTGTAATTCTTGAGCACAACCATTGCATTACTTGTTGGAGAACTCCTTAAGTCACCACTTAAACCTTCTTTCATTCTTAATTTTGCATCAACACGTAAGGTTCATGACTTATAGCTATCTAAGATAGATCAATCATGAAGTCCACGATGATACATATCCTTTTCTTGACTAATCAAGTCTCGACTTGTCCTATGAATCCATTATTGTCTGCTTCTACATATCAAGTTGCCTGATATATCATAACTAATAATATTAACCGACTTCCTTTCCGGCATGTCTTGACCTTCCTTTATAATACCATTCTATCATTTCCGTTCTAAAGGACTTCCATGTCATAATCATATGATTATCAATTACAACACTACTCACTCATGTTAAGACTCAATTCAAATAAACATAAGTCTAAACTATCTAAACACCTTCCTTGCATGTATTATGTCCTTGGTTTCCAGAATCCTCTTGCAGTGTGATTGTCAGCTCCATATTCGTAACACCCGTCGTTGTTCTTTTCCATGTAGGCAAAGTATCCTATCTTCACAGTGTCACATACCATAAACTCTTTTTTTTACTTGAGTTCTATAAAAGGGTTTCACTTTCGTCAGTAAATGCCTTCATTTAACCAACATCTTTCCTTTTGAAGCCTTGATGTAAACCGACTATCTCTGTCTGACACAATTGACAACGTCACTCCATTCCTTGTCACAATCTTGCTAATCAGCTCCTTAGCTAACATTTCTGACGAGGTAGCTTCTCGTTTTCACAAAAAGTGAGCACATTTTTTTCAAACGATCCACAATCACCCAGATGGTATCATTGTTTCTAGTTGTACGCGGTGACTTAGTTATGAAATCCACGGTAACGTGTACCCATTTCCAATTTGGTACATCTAATGGTTGTATCTTTACATATGGTTTCAGGTTTTCTGCTTTAACTTGGAATCAATTTAAACACATACTGACATATTCTACCACCTCATTCTTCATACTTGACCATCAGAAATCTTTCTTAAAGTCTTGATACATCTTGGGGGATCCCAGATGAATTAAGTATTTGGTTATGATCTTCATTCTGCTTGAGCATTCGCCTATCCAAACAATATCACGAGAAACTCGTAGTATTCATATCGCACCGGAAATGATGTCTTAGGATTGTCTGCCTCTTAACATTCAATTGATGATTCCCATATATGAGATCTATTTGGAAGAACCAACTAACAACTTGTAGATAAACAACCAGATCGTCAATTCGTAAGCTTATCTAACTCGCGGTGTTCTATACACATTTTTATACTTTCGTCTTTTTTCACGATATCACCGGTACACCCCGCAGAGAAACACCCGACATTGAAACACCTTTGTCGAAGAGTTCTTGCAGTTGGGACATTAACTCTTTCATCTCGGACGACGCCAGATGGTAAGGTTCTTTCACGACGGGTTGAACCCCTAGTATTACTTCTATCTATAATTCTACTCCTCGTTCCGGTGGTAACCTGAGAGTCCATGCCCCGGATCATATATATCATATACATGTGAAAACGATATGATACAGATCGATTAAAATGTATTTACTATACTAAATGATATTGGAGAAACATATCATAAAGGAATTACAAACACAATCACTCATAATGCTCAATATATTGATATAACACTTCTGATCATATTATCAAAGACTATTGCAAAATATAACATGTTAAGACTATTTATGTAACACTCGTAATTTTTCAAACCTGAAATTTGACCCGTTTGAACTTTTTCTCGATCCTTAAAAGTTTAATGTCCCTTGATAGTGTTTAAGTCGTAAAATTGTTATTCGAAACTAACAAATTTATTCGTTGAAATAAAGTAGATATATATATATATATATATATATATATATATATATATATATATATATATATATATATATTTCTTTAGGAATGTTTTAAGTGTGTAATGTTTTATTTCAAATATTGTTACATATTTACTAAATTTCAAAATATATAATTAAGTAAAGTTGGAGGGCCAACTATGTCAAATGAAGAAAGATTAATATTGAAGCCTTGCTTCCCCGACGAACACTCCATCATTTCATGCGTCAATTCCGGCAAAATTTACAGCGAGCATTTAACACTAAATTGATGACCGAATCTACAAATTGTTTACACGATGTGACTTGTAATTATCAACAAAACATTTTGCCACTACTATTGAAAATATATTTGGGTTTTAATGCCTCCAATTAATCAAGCTAATATCACGATTTTACCTAAGATAAGAAACGTGTTGAAACTCCTATAAAAGTAGACGTATAAAATCGGTTTCGTAGGTACCCAACTCACAATTTATTCCCCTTACCCGAAATCTGTTTGTTTTCTGCCTCCGTTCATAACTAACGAGACGTCGTTGTAGTTAATTACTTGTCATGCTCCGTTGTCGTGTCCGGTGATCTCCGACAGTCCTCGATCCGAACACAGTTTCCAGGTCAGTGTTTTTTCCATTTGTTCGTTTTAATCCACCGATCAATAGCCCTAATGTATCGACTGGAAGTTGTTTTTATCAAACTTAAAATTCAGCTTTGAATCGAGGGACGGATTTATGGAGTTTGGAAGGCACACTGTGTTTTAATGCTTTACATATATGTGTGTTCATAAATATAAGAAGAAGATGAACATCATGCCCAAGTCATGGGTGTTATAACTAAGTTCTATTTAGTCGTTTATTATTATTTTATTATTATTATTATTATTATTATTATTATTATTATTATTATTATTATTATTATTATAATTTCTTAAAATGAAATTGTTGCTTAATTCAATATACTTACAAAACTTAAATAATATACGATTTTCTTTTTTGTAAGAAAAACTAATTCACAATACTATAATGTATATTATTGACATCCATGATCATCCCTAATTTTAGCATCAATAATAATTGTTTTTATTTAATAAAAAAAATGTGTTGTCGTTACATAAATGGGTTATTAGATACCAAATGTTACAAATTGCTAGTGGACACCAAATTGTGTTAGTTTTCGTTTTAGTAATGACTTATTTTAGTCTATATCTCTATATATGTTTAGGAAGATTGGTTTGAGAATCACCTAACCATTCACCCAACTCGTTCATCGTTGATCTCTGTTTTTCGAGGTGAGTTTACATATCTCCCTTTTTCATCTTTTAAGTTTTTTAGGGATGGCATGTATACCCTATTTACATTACACATTTTTATTTCCACATCTATTTAAAACAATTCAATATATGTTTCTGTGTGACTATTGCATGATCTATGATAATGCTCTATATGCTTAATTGTTTATTTTATGTTTGATGGTTGGTATCTCATCCTCGTCTATCCTCATCTAGTATGATCATACACTTACCCAAGTACTTTGATTCCGTATCATTAGGAACGGGTCTACATCTATTTAGTTGTTTACATTTTTCATGGGAATTGTGATGCTCGACATTAACATATGAATTGTGGTTTTTATCTATATATGTATCTCAACTAAAACTTATGTATTCTCACCAACATTTATGTTGACAAACTCTAATTTTATAAATGCTACAAGTACAAGTAATTTACATTGATCAAGATTGAAGATATTAGTTCTTACCTTAGGATATTTATCCAAACAATAAATATGAGGTAATTGTTTTGATTATTATAATTGTGTACTTGTTATGATATTAATGAATTAAATAATTATTGTCACTTTAATTACCGTCTTTTGACCTATTGTCCAATCAATACGTTACGCCACGGCATGTTCCGCCTTTGGTCGGGGTGTGACAGATTCGTATCAGAGCCGAAGGCTATAAGATAGGTGGTTAAATATAACGACCTAGTAGCATGCTTAAGGTCCCTATACGTGAGATTCCTTTACGTGATTGCACCCTGAATTATATTATTGATTGTAGTAGCTTAAATACTATTTAATGATTTATACTATTCTTGTACACAAAATCACACACTTGATCCGAGGCTATGCCTCACTCTCAAAATTGTTTTCAAAACTTTATGACGATTTTTTTTAAAGAAAAAAAATGGGAAATTTCTTAAGAAATCCTGCCTTTTTCACCTCCCTCCTTGAGGATGATTCGTGGGACGGATATGTATTAACTGTAAAAGGGACGCACTTGTTTGCTGTACCCTTGACACTAAGGCTTGCGAGCCTAAGGAAGTGCAATGCGCATAAATCTCAATCAACCGCGAGACCTGGTTGCCTTCCTGGAGTGTTCGGTAAGGGTATGGAACTTATTAGGCCAAAGCATATCACACCAAACGTACCCGATATGCTACCCTCATTGTATCAAACGTGGTCATGTGACGATCACACTCTTATATCAACGATGAGATTTTTGTTTAAATTTTTCTATTTTTTAAAAATGAATATTTTCTCAAATTATCAATTTCATCAATACTCTAAGTTAAGGTTATTAAAATTTTATTTTGTATTCTCATGAGTTTTCACAAAACTCGAAATTTCACATAGATATACAATTACTTTTCCCCAAAACATAATAATTTTCTTTGCGTGTCATCATTGTAGCATGTCTTCTTCCCGCCTTATCAACTGGAACCATCGCACCAGCAACTCTGGCTGTAGCATATCATCCCGCATCGCCAAGGGAATCGTGGAAGCTCTCCCAACAATCATCTCTCAATTGCAGACTGTGAATGCTTCTTCCTCATCCACAACTCCGAATACTTCGGTATCAACAGCGCTACCATTCTCCTCCAATGGTTCAAAGAAATGGAGAGCATATTCCTCCATTGTGAATGTCCTGAGGAAAAGAAAACCATTTACGCCTCTAGCATGCTCAAGAAGAATGCCCTTAATTGGTGGAACGGTGAGAAGCGCACGCTTGGCGCTGAGGTTTCCATGGCCTTGCCATGGGATGACCTCAAGAAACTCATGCTCAAGAAGTTTTGCCCGAAACATGAGCTTCGGAAGTTGGAAGAGGAGTTTTGGAATTTGAAACAAGAAAGTGGAAATGACGCCATCTACAATGATCGTTTCCATGAACTGAGCCTTCTCATCCCTCACATGGTCACTCCCCTTGAACGTTCAATCGACAAGTATATCTCGGGTTTGCCTAGGCAAATCCAAGATTCCGTCCTAACTCGTGACCCTCAAACCCTCCATGATGCCATCACCTTAGCCGGTACCCTCACCGAAAACCACATTAAGGCCGAGACCTTGACGCGGAAAAATTCCAAGAAGCCCAATGATAAGCCTGCATTCGAGCCCACTAAAGAACCTAAGCCCGAATCTCCTAAACCCGAGTCTTCTATGCCCAAATCTTTCAACCACAACAACAACAACTCTACCCACTACCGCAACAATAAAAGAAAGTCCAATTCCCAAAACTATGTCTTGACCTAATCTCAAACCCAACCCACCAAGAAGCCCTACACAGGACCCCACCCATTATGTGATACGTGTAACTTTCACCATTCGCCTAAGATCAAGTGTCGAAAATGCACCCATTGCAATCAATTTTGGCACCTCTTTACCACATGCCGCGAACGCAACCAACTCATGATGCAAACATTTACCTCATCTCTTACCCAAACCTTACCTTATGCTCAACCGTTTACTCAATCACCCTCAATTATGAGAGCTTGCTACAATTTTGGAGACCCTAACCATTATCGCAATGCATGGCTAAGACTCGCACACATGAACCAAATTCAATCCTACCCAACCCAAACCGCTCAATATCAAGCTTACCAAGCCCAAGTAAATCAACTTCATCCAATCCAAGCTCAACCCATCCAAGCAATTCAAGTTCAACCCCTTCAACCAATTCAAGTCAACCAAACCCCGATCAACAAATCAACCTCAAGTGACCAAGCTACTCAAGGACAAGTGTGTTACATCAACGGTTCCCAAGTTTAAGACTAACCCTTTATGAAGACATGCTACGCAAAAGACGTTTCTTTTATTTAGTTCTTTTCATTTGTTTTGACTTCATTAAATCTCCAGTTTTGTTATGAATAAGAATTATGGTTATTTATAATGGTAATCTCCCAATTATTCTTATTATGTCGTTTACTGCACTATTTATTGTTACACCATTTATTATCATGATTTAAGTGGTCTATGACCGGTTAGTTAACGGGACTATGTGCATGGTGATGTACATAGTTATCTAATAGTACCGTATTTGTATCATAAACTACCTATGACCAATTTCCTACATGCATTGTGGAAATTGGGACTGTGAACATGTGTTGTACATAGTTATCTAATAGGAGTCATATGTACAAATTTTACTTCGATATTTTAATACATGACTACCCAAACCCTCCAAACTCACCACATTCTCATGGTACTCTTACCTCATCTCATCGATTTTATAATCTTGGTTTCCAACCTTATCTATTATTATATCTATAAGTCTTGTGATTTGTTTGTTGTGTGAACCTATTTATTATTGCGTGAATTTTCTCGTCATCTCAAGTATTTTCTCTACATCGTATGTGTAAGTTACTTATATAATTTCAAAACTTTCCTCTATTTATTTATTTCATTTTGTTGTTATTACTCGATGGTTAACTTCAACAATTTCGTCATTTTTTAATTATTTTACTAGTTAATTATGTTCATCAATTTTCTTTCAATTTTTAGTTCATTTCTCTTTATCAAATGATATCGATTAAAAAAAAATTTCTTTTACCCTTGTTTTCAAACCTCACAAAGGGACAAACAATGCGCATCATGCGACGACCTAAATAATTATGAGTGCACGCATAATTATCAAAGTCCTCGCATGGAACTCATAGTGAATACAGTTGTGTGTCATAACTCAGAACCTAGAGTGATTTTGGGTAACGATACAAATATGAATGTGATAAGTGCATGGTGGATACGCCGCTGGTACATCCTATATATAAGTGTCCTTATCATATTTTCCTTTTGTAACGTTATTTGGGTCACTTGAAGATTGGTGTTATTTTTTTATTTTTTTAACAAATAAATAAATCTCTTGACAATTATTTTCTCTGTTTATGTTATGATTTTTTTTAATTTCGGGACGAGATTTCCAAAAAGTTGTAAATATTGTAACATTCGTAATTTTTCAAACCTAAATTTGACCCGTTTGAACTTTTTCTCGAACCTTAAAAGTTTAATGTCCCTTGATCTTGTTTAAGTCGTATAATTGTTATTAGAAACTAACAAATTTATTCGTTGCAATAAAGTAGATATATGTATATATATAAATATATTCTTTAGGAATGTTTTAAGTGTGTAATGTTTTATTTCAAATATTGTTACATATTTACTAAATTTCAAAATATATAATTAAGTAAAGTTGGAGGGTCAACTATGTCAAATGAAGAAAGATTAATATTGAAGCCTTGCTTCCCCGACGAACACTCCATCATTTCATGCGTCAATTCCGACAAAATTTACGGCGAGCATTTAACACTAAATTGATGACCGAATCTACAAATTGTTTACACGATGTGACTTGTAATTATCAACAAAACATTTTGCCACTACTATTGAAAATATATTTGGGTTTTAATGCCTCCAATTAATCAAGCTAATATCACGGGTTTACCTAAGATAAGAAACGTGTTGAAACTCCTATAAAAGTAGACGTATAAACTCGGTTTCGTAGGTACCCAACTCACAATTTATTCTCCTTACCCGAAATCTGTTCGTTTGCTGCCTCCGTTCATCACTGACGAGATGCCGTCGTAGTTACTTGTCGTGCTCCGTTGTCGTGTCCGGTGATCTCCGACAGTCCTCGATCCGAACACAGTTTCTAGGTCAGTGTTTGTTCCATTTGTTCGTTTTAATCCACCGATCAATAGCCCTAATGTATCGACTGGAAGTTGTTTTTATCAAACTCAAAATTCAGCTTTGAATCGAGGGACCGATTTATGGAGTTTGGAAGACACACTGTGTTTTAATGCTTTACATATGTACGTGTTTATATATTTAAGAAGAAGATGAACATCATGCCCAAGTCATGGGTGTTATAACTAAGTTCTGTTTAGTGGTTCATTATTTTATTATTATTATTATTATTATTATTATTATTATTATAATTTCTTAAAATGAAATTGTTGCTTAATTCAATATACTTACAAAACTTAAATAATATACAATTTTCTTTTTTGTATGAAAAACTAATTCACAATACTATAATGTATATTATTAACATCCATGATCATCCCTAATTTTAGCATCAATAATAATATTTTTTGTTTAATAAAAAAAATGTGTAGTCGTTACATAAGTGGGTTATTAGATGCCAAATGTTACAAATTGATAGCGGACCCCAAATTGTGTTAGTTTTTGTTTTCGTAATGATTTATTTTAGTCTATATCTCTCTATATGTTTAGAAGATTGTTTTGAGAATCACCTGACCATTCACCCAACTCGTTCATCGTTGATCTCTGTTTTTCGAGGTGAGTTTACATATCCTCCTTTTTCAAATTTTAAGTTTTTTGGGGTGGCATGTATACCCTATTTACATTACACATTTTTATTTCCACATTATTCAAAACACAATTCTATATATGTTTCTGTGTGACTATTGCATGCTCTATGAAACGCTCTACGTGCTTAATTGTTTATTTTATGTTTGGTGGTTGGTATCTGATCCTCATCTAGTATGATCATACACACTTACCCAAGTACTTTGACTTCGTATCAATAGGAACGGGTCCACATCTGTTTAGTTGTTTACATTTTTCATGGGAATTGTGATGCTCAACATTAACATATGAATTGTGGTTTTTATCTATATATGAGTCTCAACTAAAACTTATGTATTTGTAGGTTCCCAACCGGATCTACACAGGAGTATCTCGTAACATGAGGGTGCGGAATCCCCTACGTATACGATACGAGTGTTTATACGAGTAATATGTAAACAACACAAAACACGTAAACACAATAACTACTTGTTATATGGATGTAAAGAAACAAAAACACCAAACAAGTATCACGTTAGATTGCAAACCAAAACTGCCAAGAACTCTATGTAGAGAACGGCCGAAGTTAGGTTATATATCACGAAAACTTCGCCAAACACCCTAGGCGAAGTTTTCCCTAACTTCGCCGAGACATAAGTTCGCTAACCACAAAACCAAAACTAACACGTTCATCAAAACATAAGAACAATGTAACGATTATAGACACAATATAGACGAGATAAATGAACTACTGGCATCATGCACCAACAGACCCCCCCTTGACAGTAGCTTCATATCTCTTATACCTTCACCGTGTCTTGTAATCCAAAAGGCACATATTCTCCGTCTTCAAGCATGAACACCCTGTCTCACACAAACTGAGACCACCCTTTGGTATTTCTTCGCTTCGCCTTTCCAAGCAGGGATATAAAAGATCTTCTTATCATTGAGTACCTGCAAATCAGCTTGAGACAAGTTAACCAAGTGCATTGGATCATACACTCTCAAGATCTCCAGTTCATCTAGATTTTCCATCACCGCTTCGGCAGTCTGGCAGTCAACATACCACCACTTAAGATCCTTCAACACATCTTGAGACATGATCTTCATTGGAACCTCTTTCAAACATCGAATCGGCTTGTAATTCATCACCATCCAGGGCTTTCCATCAGCCCCCATTCCCCTCCATGTATCTTCAATCAACTGCCCTTTCTGAGGCTTCAATAACTCAAACTTTTTCTCCTTAACAACTTCCTTCCATACTATCTTTCCAACCTATCTAGCAAAATTGTCATCACTTCTATTAATCAACCTTAACCGAGCCAAATCCTTCACTTCACACTCAGGCAACGTATTAAGCGATTTCAACCTCTTACCAAAATACTGAATCCCATCATATCTTTTCACCACAAACAACTTTAGCTAATCATCATACAACCAACAAATAATACCTTTCTTCGATTCTGCATATCCCTTGATATTATAACTTTTCTTGAACATCGCGGGTACCACTGGCTTCTTTGTTTTGAAAAACCACTAAGCACATCCTTCTTTCCACCTTGGCTGTTCCTCCCACTCAGAATCACCCGACACATTATCACCTTGACCCAAACTTTCTTGACCAGCACTAGGAATGTCATGCTCAACACAATCATTAGGTATCTCACCTTCCTCTAAGCCACTATCGATCTCAATTTGTTCACCAATTTTCTCAATCTCACTAAAAGACAGCACATCATCACCCATATCATCCTCATCATCTACCACCACTGTCTCACCACCTGCACTCCCTGATGGAGCGGTAGACTCCCCCGAGATATGGAAGCCCAAAGAGTTTGTAGAGTTCTTGGCAGCTCACCACCTGCATCTTTTGATGCATTGGGATCATCGTCTCTGTCTTGTCTCTTCTTTGTTCTCAACTCGTCACCTTTGCAACTAGACTCCCCCTGAGATGCTAAGAACTGTTTCAGGGAATCAAAAAGCTTACCATGCCCAACAAGAAGTGCGGTCTGAAGTTGATTCTCCGCCACCAGACGTTGAATAGCCTGAGTTTGAATAACATTCACCCTTGACGGCGCAGCAACCACTCTTTCAAGAGCCGCAATCCTCTCAGAATCCAACAAAGTAGTGTCAAAATCAAAAGACATGTGAGAATTATCATGAGCATACGGTGGTGGAATGCCCAAACTTACTGGAATATCAGATGTAGATGGTGTAGTAACTGTAGGTGAAACCGAGACAGATAACCTAGCAGTAGCCACCAGTGTGGACTCAACAAACATAGTAACCACCTTCGATGGGGTAACAGAAGGAGGTGGTAAAGAAACAATCTTTGGTGTTGACACATGTACAATAGAGGGTGCAATAGACGGTGCTGACAAAGCCACCGAGGGAGCACTAGATTTCACTAGTAATGGATCAGTCAAAGAAGGAGGCAATGTAGACATACCAGATAACTATGGAGGGGCAAAGTGAACAACACTCGAGCTTTCACCAGCTCTAGCCTTCTTTGATCTATGGACTAAGGCATACATCTCCTCCTCATAATATGATTCACTATCATCCGAATCTTTCTTTCTTTTTCCTTGTATCCTTTCTTGAGCAGCCAGAACTCTCTGAGCTTCAACGGCTTCATCAGTGGAAGAATCAGATAACTTTTCCTCAGAATCCTCCACTGAGGCAATAGATGGACCCGCAGATGTATCAACCAGAGAAACATGCACACTAGAAACAACAACTACGGAGGCCTGAACTTCAGCTGGATCAACCATATCCATATTAAAGAAACCTTTCCCTCCATAGGCAATCTCAAGATCAACCTGTTCGGCGGGAGCTACGTCTGGATTAACAATAGGAGTTTCTTGAACCACCTGTGGTAGTTGAACCACAGGAGGTGATTGAGGAATATTGACTTCTGGCTGAGTAGGATCATTAAAACCATCACCCGGTGGAGCAACATAAGCAGGTTTCACAAGATACCCAAATAAAGCAGTGTGCCTCGGACGAAGTTTAGGCTTGCTTCGTGCACTAGATGACTTACATTGCACAAAAATCCTCTTGCTTATACTTTCAACATAAGAGATAGGGCGTTGTTGTGGCAGATTGGGGGCGACATGATTGAGAATCAACTGTAAAAATCTGGGATACATTAAGAAACATTCCCGTGCCACTGCTCGCCTCTGCGATCGATCTCATAGAACACCATTTGACTGAAGCTATACGGTTTATTATAAGTCAATGCGGTCATCGTAGACTGCATCGTCTCACCCATGCCCTCGGATCCGGCCTTGCGACCAGACATGCACAAAATCAACATGTGCATTAAGAAACGACACTGGTCTAAAAGAAATCCCCTTCTACGTTGTGAGTCATCTAAAGGACTCGAATATCCCATACGAAGAAAAGCCCCGTTTCTAAAAGTAGCAGAATACTCAGTAGGATCCTGAGTGGTTTCAACCTTGAACTGTAAAGCTTCTCTAATCTGATTAGCTGAGAACTGTACCACCTGATTATTGACTGTAGCACACATAAATGGAGGTTCAACACGATAGTCATATTCAACTGTTCGCCAAAAGTCTTCAATATTCGGTAGAGATATCGGCAGAGTAGTAGTGATTGCATGAAAAATTCTAGAGCGAATGAGGAACGTGATGATCTCTGAGTAATCGTCTGCTCCACGAGCATCTGGATCTAACGTTACATACATGTTATGTCCCAGAAAGAACTGTCTCTTATCACCGTCTCCTTCTTCACCACCAGTACCACCAGCACCTGCCACAGCACCCATATCTACACAACAAACAAGCAAAGTTAGACTTATGTTTACACAGGTTTTAACTTCGCTTAGCATGTAAGTAGCGAAGTTAGCATTTCGGTGAAGCTGTAACCAAAGTTGTAAAGCAGCGAAGTTAGTGTGAAAGCGAAGTTAGATATAACTTCGCTTGTAAGGCAACTTCGCTCTATGATAACTTCGCTGCATACACAGAGCCGAATACCAGATCTTTGTCAGTGGAAAATACAAACGATCAGAGACAAAAAACAGATATATGAGTGTTCAATTAAGTCTACGGAGGTCCAGCTATCATCAAAACAGTCCAAAACCAAGGAATATTAATGTTTTTAGGGTTATTCAAGAAACCCGATCAAAAACGGACATTACGGAACCGATTAACAAACGCAACTTGAAACTTATGAATCAATAGATGTCAACGAACCTTATAATCAGACAAAAAGCAGATTATTAGAGAGTTGATTCACATAAATAAGTTCGCCGAGGGTTTAGAGTTTGAGTTTGACCAACATTTGACCTTGTCTTACTTTTATACTTTCTGAAAAACCCAGGGGAGAAGTTAATACAACTTCAAAGTTTAGATAACTTCGCTACAGCAAAGTTAGATACAACTTCACCGTTTAGATAACTTCGCCACAGTGAAGTTAGGTTTTGAACAAAATTGTAAGAAAAGAAATTTGGAACGAGTAACCCAATTTTTTATTTTAAACACAATCAAGACAAGCAAATAAAGTAATAAAAAGCAAAAGTAATATATAAAAAGACGAGATCAAATTTCAATCTTTCAGAAGACCCTGCATGTTTAAGAAAAGATCCGAATAAGGATCATACTGATTAAGAGGCTGTCACAAGGATCCATGTTCAGCGTTATTATGCAATAGAGAAACAGGTTGCATGCATGTATGAGACTTAGCATGGTTTTCATTGCTTCTGTGATACGGATTAAGTTCAATTAGGCTCAAAATTTAGAGGCACGTCACTTAAGGAATTGTGATGCCTCCTATCTATTCTCAAGGCGTATTTGGGTTTCCCCAGATCACCCCGACTTGACTTCGACCCGTAGTGTCTGATCGAACAATGTACATTTGAGTCGACCTTACAATCCTTTCACTTAGCTTTCACAAGACTCAGTTGGTGCCTCATCCATGTTGTTTTTGACTTGATGAATGTCAAAGGCAATAAGAATTTTTTTTTAATTAGAACCATAACAAAAATCTGCAAGTCCCGAATCTAGATCACTGCAGTAAGAGAACACAATATTCGCGGGGATCAAGACACTCACTGGCTCGTGTATAACTGGGTAATCACTTATTTACCTATCATTCGGAAAGATATATGTGGAGACATGCACGTGTCAAAATGACTCTCCATAGTAAATCAAGCAGATTTAATTTGTATCACATTAACTTTTACGCACCATGGAAAGCTACCGTACCAAACAATGACTGTTCTAAAGTCTTTTAGGCCTAATAACTTCACCCGTTAAGCACATAAAATCAGTTCATCTATCATTTTCCAAAGGTTGGATCAATTTTCAGTTTAACACCAATTTAGAAGCTTCATAGAAGCTATAGACTGTAAAAGTATATCATTTCTAAAAAAGAAAATTTACATCCCGACGCCCCGATCACTTCTAAGTCTTAGGGTTAATGCCTATCCCGAAAATCAGTGGATTAGCAGGACCAAACACATACGAATATGTGTCCCTCAAACTGAGTGTAATCGACATAATTTTCAGCAAAGGAATAAAAACTCATCACAACCGCTCCATTTGCTTTCAGTTATTAGGTTAATGGCTATCATTTGAGTCTACAAGTAGATACAAGGACCAAACATATTCAAGAACATGTCCTTCAAACTTAAGCTACTGACATAATTCTCAGCGATAGTGATGTTTTTTTAAACAATTAAGAACAAAAAGAACACGGTTACTCGGGATTGATCATCCCATTAAGCTCAACAAGGTTTTGAAAAAGGGACCAGTCAAAAGCTTTAGTAAAAAGATCGGCCAAGTTATCCAGTGAATCAACCTTTTCAAGCAAGATTAGTTTCTTCTCAGCACAATCCAGTATGAAATGATGACGAATGTCAATATGTTTTGTTTTACTATTTTTAACAGGATTGTTAGTTACTGAGATAGCAGCAATGTTATCAATGCAAATAGGAGTTTGAGTGAAATTCAGACCATAATCAACCATTTTTTGTTGTATCCAAAAAACCTGGGAGCAGCAGTTTGATGCTGCCATGTATTCTGCTTCACAGGTGGATATGGCCATAGAGATCTGCTTCTTGCACTGCCAAGACACCAATCTTCCTCCGAGAAACTAACAGCCACCAGTTGTTGACTTCCTATTCTGATTTCATCTTTCATAGTCAGAGTTCGTGTAAGCTACCATATCCAGTTCTCCTTCTTTTGGGAACTAGAGACCCAACTAAGGCTTCCCTTTAAGATACCGCAAAATCCTCTTCACTCCCTTCATGTGCGATTCCTTTGGGTTAGCCTGAAAACGAGCACAAAGACAAATTACAAACATAATGTTAGGTCCAGAAGCAGTTAAATACATCAAAGAACCTATAAAAGCTCGATACTGAGTGGGATCCACATATTTATCACTTTCGAAGTCAGCACCTAGTTTGTGGTTAACACAGATTGGAGTGTCAAACGGGGTGCTTTCTTCCATCTTAAAACGCATAAGCACATCATGAACATATCTGGCTTGATGAATGAACATCCAATCCCTTTTCTGATCTACCTGTAACCTCAAAAAAAAGTTAATTCACCCATGGCGCTCATCTCAAACCTTCTCTTCATGACCGCTTCAAACTCCTGACACATAGAAATCTTTGAGGCTCCGAAGATGATATCGTCCACGTAGACCTGAACTAGAAGAAAATATTTCCCATTCCACTTCACAAACAATGTACTGTCGATCTTACCTCTCACAAACCCATTTTCCAGCAAATAATCAGATAAAGTTGCATACCAAGCTCGAGGAGCCTGATTTAGGCCATATAATGCTTTACTGAGCTTGTACACATGACCAGGAAAGTCTGGATCAGGAAATCCCGGAGGTTTCTCGACATATACCACTTCATTGACCTTGCCATTTAGGAACGCAGTTTTCACATAAAGCTGAAACACCTTCATCTCTTTGTGTGCAGCAAAGGCCAAGAAAAGTCGAATTGCCTCTAGGTCTTGCCACGTGAGCAAACACTTCATTGTAGTCGATTCCTTCTTGTTAGTTAAATCCTTTAAATACTAACCTTGCCTTATTACGGACAATTACCCCTTTCTCATCTCTCTTGCATTTGAATACCCACTTCGTACTGATATCATTCACATCTCGTGGCTTTTCAACAAACTGCCAAAACTTCCATCTTTTAAACTGAGCCAATTGTTCAAACTGACCCATGCTTGCATCCACACACGTATTTTCTTCCAAGCTCCTTCAGGTTCATCACTTGCGAAAGCAGAAGTTTCACCAGCACTTGACACGGTCGTTTGTTTTTCATTACACTGTGGACGATACATAATGGCCTCTTCCTCATCGAGTAGCGTCTGAGTGGCCATCCTTTCTTCTGTATCTGCAAACTCAAGAGAAGGTAAATTAAAATATTTAAATAATTTATCATAATCGAAAGCCTCTGCTAGTCCCATGCTAGGCTTTGGTGATTTGTAACTTGTAATGTCCGTGTTACAGACCACCTTAACCTTGTTGTTCGATAGATTAAAGACTCTTCTGTTGGAAGATCCAACTACATAGCCAACGAGAATACCTTCGTCAGCTTTCTCATCCAATTTTGAGTTAGTCTTTAAAATCGAACATGGGGACCCAAAAGGTTCAAGACCTTTTAGATTTGGCTTTCTACCATGCATTAATTCATAACAAGTTTTATTTAATCTTTTAACAGTTAAAACACGATTAAGGATATAACAGGCCGTGGCTACTGCCTCAGCCCAGAACACCACGGGAAGTTAGCATCTGACAGCATAGTCATGGCACCTTCGATTAGATTTCTATTCTTCCTTTCAGCTACTCCATTCTGTTGTGGAATATATGGTGCGCTAAACTGATGTTTGATTCCTTTCTGCAGACAAAACAACTCCATTTGATAGTTCTTGAACTCTGTTCCATTTTCACTTCTGATGAACTTGACCTTTCCCCTAATAATATTTTCCACTTTGGTAATCAAGTTAATTACCAATTGCATTGTTTCATCTTTAGTTTTCAGAAAGTAAACCCATGAGTAACGTGAGTTGTCATCAGTCACAACCAAGAAATAGGACGTTCCACCCAGGCTTTTAACATTTATGGGACCAAACAGATCCATTTGAAGCAATTCCAAAGGTTTGACAATTGAGTTAACCAGTTTGAAGTGATGAGATTTCTTGTGTAGTTTTCCTTTCTTGCATGACAGACATTGATCTTCAAAGTTGAAATTCTTTAAAGGAACCCCAAGTACCAGCCCATTCTTGACAATGTAGTTCATCTTTCATAGATGGATATGACCCATCCTTCGGTGCCACAATTCCGACTCAGACTCTGTTGCTTTTGACAAGAGACATGATTCTTCCGTCGCCATCTCAGTTGACCTCATGTCCATCACATATGTATTCTCTCTCTTGGAGCTTTCATCACAAACCAGGTTTCGGGAATCTTGAAACCAGGATAAAGCACGAGTGCCTCATCCTTTGTAAAGTGCACGGTGTATTCTTTGTCGCTGATCTGCGAGACACTCAGAAGATTATGCTTTAACTCTTCCACAAAATTTACCTTTTCCAACTTGATTCTCCCATTAGTAACTGTACCGATTCCAGTAATTTTTCTTCCACTTTCTCTGCAAAACTAACCCTACCTCCTTGAACAGCCTTCCAATCACGTAACAAATTCTTGTTACCTATCATGTGCCGGGAACAGCCACTGTCGACAACCCACATGTTGTTCACAACCCTGTTCGACTGTTCCTACACAGTTAAAGAAATGAATTAAAAAGGAGGGACCCAAGACCTGTTGGTCTTATGTTGATCAAACCTGTTAAACAGCATCCAACTCCTAGGTTGCCTAAAGTTCCTCTGAGGAAAGTTTCCATTTGAACTAAATGGAAAATTTCTAAAAAACTGATTATGAGGTCATCCAAGCATCCTTGAGTTTCTAGCATTAATGGATTCGAAATTTCCCGTTCTGTGATTAACCGAAAAATAAACGAGGTTGGTTTCTTTGAAATCTTGAATTTGTCCAACGATTAAAGTTGGATGCCTTAGAATTCTTACCAGCACCAGTTTTAATGTTCGTTTTATTCTCCAGTTTTAGTTGGCCTCATATTTTTTAATTTCTTCCTTTTCAGCGGACAATTATTGACAAAGTGTCCTATCTTGTGACATCTAAAACAACTACTGTTTAGACTATTATTGTCCATCCGAACATCCGTTTCGGGAGTTGCAGCAAAAGATGAGGCTGTGTTCCTGACAGGTTGTCTCAAATAGGGGGGAACAAATGGGTTTAAGGAAGATTTCTTTTCATCAAATGCATAATTCTACCCCCCCCCCCCCCGTTTGAGCAACACAACGTCATCATCTATCTTGACAGAGTCAACGGACTTTTCAGAATTTGAGCCTTGACCTGCGACAGAAGAAGTTGTCTGAACCGATTCGTTTATATTACAGTCAGAATTGCTTTTCTGGACTTTAACGGGTATCGAGTTGACTTTCATGTTATCCGTTACAGTCTGATCAGTTTCAACACTGTCAGATGGCTGATTACTGGGATCATAAGTGTAATTATTATTGAAAGGTGGTAGAACTTCATTGTATCCAATTCCCCCTTTGTTGATAGGGGAACGTTGAACACTTAGGGCATGATCAAGCATCATGGAGGAATTCCTAAATTGTTCAAGTTTCCTGTTTAATTCTACCACTTTTACTTGGTAATCAGCTATCTGTTTATCTTTTTCAGCTATAAGTTTAGTCTTTTCTTCCACAGCTTCAAAGATTAGATCAATGACTTGTATTTTCTCAGCTAGAGTGGTCTTAAGGCTTCTTATGTCTTTTTCACTAGCTTTTATTTTTACCGAGTAACTATTTTCTTTATTTTTAGCATAGTGATGTTCCTCTTTTAACGTTTTTAATTCTTTATCCAAAATAACATACTGATCAGTTAAAACGTTCAATTGTTCAGATAATTTCTCACATTGTTCACACTGAGATTCCGAACATACCTCTGAGAGTTGTTCATTCACTTCTGCCATGTATGCTTGATCCTCCATTGGTTCCTTGTCACATCTTCCCGTCACAATATTCACCAGATTCTCTTGTTCAATCACCTCTTCAACTTTGATGTTCCAATTATACCCACCATTCTGTTGAGATACCATTGCTTTTGCTTTAGTACCATTTCCGTTCCCATTCTGTTGAGTAGCTCTATTCTGACTCCGTTCAACTCTTTCGTTTGTACACTCTCATGTAAAGTGTCCATTTTGTTGACAGTTGTAGCAACGAACCTTTGAGTTGTCAAATCCCGGTCTCTCTCCCACAAACTTTCTTCCAGTCTTCTTCATAAATCTTTTCACCCTTTTTACTATCATCGCCGTTTGCCACTGCAGATCCATTTCTTCCATGTCATCAGCATCTATCTGATCATAGTCTTCATCCAAGGTTGCAGGGTCAACTATCTTCCCTTTGATGTAATTCTCATATGACGCGATGAAAGAGACATAAAGAGCAAATTGTTGTTCTGCAAATTTTACACTCATAAGCATCTTTGAATAATTTACACATGAAGAACTAGTGGAAGAGTTACCGACTGAGGGTAGAGATTTTGAAGAACTACTTCCACCAACTACAAAGCATATATCTCCGTTCATATTCATCACCACATGACCATCTTGAGTAGAGTTTGATTCACCACCAGAGTAATAAGCAGCTGATTCTGGTTTAGAGCTTGAATTTGGAGAGCCTTTTGCACCATACATTCCCGGATCCTGAACCTGATCAGTATGAGTCTCTTTTCTTATCATATTAAGCTCATAATTATGTAACTTGTTGACCACCGTTTCCAAATCAAAGGTTTCAAACTCTTTATGTTCTCTCATGAAAACTGTGTATATCTCCCATTTTGGTGGAAGAGCATCCAGAAGTTTTTCCACAATTTCAGCCTCCGTGTACTCTATGGAGTAGTTGTTCAATTCTGTCATCAAGTGATAGTATCTTGTGATGATGTCATCAAGTGATTAATTCTTAAAGCACTTGAACACTGAGAATTGAGTTTTCAACAATTTTGACTTTGAGTTTCGAATTCCAACGTTTCCTTCAAAGCGGTTTTCTAATGCTTCCCACAATTCTCTAGCGGATTTGTACTTTCTAAACGTGTGTAGAATCTCTTGAGGTAGTGCCATGGTTATTGCTGCCAGTGCTTTACTTTCTGCCTAATACATCTTCTTTTCATCATCTTCCATCTTATTATACTTCTTAAGTTGCTCTCGAACTTCGAACATAGTTGTTGGAGGGATATATCCATCCTGAATACACACCCACATCTTAGCATCTTGATATTTCACATATTGTTCAAATCTGTCTTCCCATGCATCAAAATCAGTGCCTTTAAGTAACTTTGGAGCCTTAGTCGCAGAACCAGCTTCAACTTCCATCTTTACCAGTTCAGTGATGTTTATCGAAGTCATACTTAACCAAAACGAGATCTGAAACTAACCAACATGTATTCTGTGAACAATAGATAGCGAAGTTAATATAACTTCGCTTATGGCGAAGTTATATAACTTCGCTCACACACTAACTTCGCTTATGGCGAAGTTATAAGCTAAATTCTCTGACGACAACTTCGCTGTCTCTTAACTTCACCAAAACAAATTCGTTGTTACTTAACTTTGCCGAGTTATATATCTTCGCCGAAACCCTAGTTTCACTTGACGGCAACTTCGCTGGAAGATCTGCTATGATTTGTTAGGCTGAATCTTTGATTTTGATGGCTGTGAGAGTAATAGGGTATGCGATTAGGAGGTTATTGTTGAGAAACGGACAAGAGAACGGTGTTTTTACGTAAAACTATTCCGCGAAAAAACTAACGGAATAATCTTAACACTCGTGTGATAATCCCGAACCACAAAATCATGAGAAAACGCTCTGATACCAATTGTAGGTTCCCATCCGGATCTACACAGGAGTATCTCGTAACACGAGGGTGCGGAATCCCCTACGTATACGATACGAGTGTTTACACGAGTAATACGTAAACAACACAAAACACGTAAAAACAATGACTACTTGTTATATGGATGTAAAGAACCAAAAACACCAAACAAGTATCACGTTAGCTTGCAAAACAAAACTGCCAAGAACTCTATGTAGAGAACGGCCGAAGTTAGGTTATGTATCAGGAAAACTTCGCCTAACACCCTAGGCGAAGTTGTCCCTAACTTCGCCGAGACATAAGTTCAGTAACCATAAAACCAAAACTTACACGTTCATCAAAACATAAGAACAATGTAACGATTACAGACACAATAGAAACGAGATAATGAACTACTAGCATCATCCACCAACATTCATGTTGACAAACTCTATTTTTATACATGCTACAGGTACAAGTAATTTACATTGATCAAGATTGAAGATATTAGTTTTTACCTTAGGATATTTATCCAAACAATAAATATGATTTAATTGTTTTGATTATTATAATTGTGTACTTGTCTTAATATTAATGAATTAAATAATTATTGTCACTTTAATTAGCGTCTTTTGAGCAACTGTCCAATCAATACGTTACGCCCCGGCATGTTCCGCCTTTGGTCGGGTGTGACAATTTATACATCAGCCTGTGTGCTGTATAAGTCTGGACAACGTATAAGACTTATACGCTCCGTATAAGTCTTATACATCCCTAACACTTATACGCCTCTTAACATTTTTCTATTAATGACAATTTCAGCCTCTTAACTATACAAATATGACATATTAAGCCCATAAGACCTAGCATTAGACATTAATGCTCTAAAAAACTCCCCCTTGGATATTGCTAGGTCTTTACATCTTCAATACATACCAAAAACTCTCTTACGATATGCCTTTCTTTCTTCTTCAAAAGACGGCTTTGTCGATCCTTGTTGTCATTTTGGATGAGATACTCCAATAGGCATATGTTGAAATATATTCCACGATGCCTGAGTAACTCGATCCTGATGTTCAACTTCCATCTCAGCCTCAAACCTTTCTTGTTCTTCACTGACTGCCCTCCAGTTTGTTTCCAAACCTTTCCAGAATGAATCTTCTTATCAAAGCATAAATCCACAACTTTTTGGAACTGGTTGGCTTGCGTCTTGACTTTATCATCATTGTACTAGATTTTGTTCAAATGTAATATCTCAATGTCTTTCATTGAACAGTTTACCAACCACATCGAATCATATACTCGGATAACATCATATTTTTCTTCTCCACGATCCAAGTAAATGCTTGCTTCACCAGTCAACGCTAAGTAGGACCAATAAAGCAAATTAGGATGAATATCCTATTCCATTGGGTACAACGGTATTACGCATAGCGAATCTGGTCTTGTATATCTCAACGTCCTTATCAGCTCACCTTCAGGATTTTTACGATTTCTTGACTTAAACACCTTAGGTAACTAAGATGTTCATTTCTTGAAACCACGTTTAGCCTCACTCACCATAAACTCCCAGATATCCTTCACATGACAACACCTTTTTATACAAAACATCATTATAACATCCCAAAATTTCCAAGAATAATATTTATATTATTTAACTATGATGGGAAAAGTTTACTTCATTTAGTAGAGACTTAATAAAATACTAGAGATGGAAGGTTAAGTAGGCTAATTGAATGGTAATCAATATGGACCAAAAAGGAAAGATGGGCCTTAGGTCCATGGGCTTAAGGGAGTATAAATACCCCTTAAACCCTAATCCTTTCCATTATTATCCATCTCTACACCATAGCCTACACCTTGAAAAACACACACAAACATTATCCTATAACCCGAGCCGAGATCCGAAGGTGAAAACCCAAGTTTGTTGGTGCCAGATCGTCGTGACGAACCAGAACGACATCAAGACTAGACCATGTTCATAAACCGACTCATTTAAGGTACGTTTATATTTAGAAATCGTTCATTAGGTTCGGATTTGTTTAGGTAATCATAGATCTGATTGAGTATGTTTAAAACGAATCCAACACAACATATCCTACTGAAATCCGTTAACAATTGATGGGTTAATTTGTCAAATGAACAATCGGGTTTATAAATGAACAAATCAGACTGTGTAAACGTGATGTATGAAGGATTCGATGGTTAGGGTTTGTTGGCGCTAGTATGGCGAATCCATTGATACTAGATTCGTGATATTTCATCAAGAAATGAGGATTAATTGGAAATCCTATGAATGTTGACTGTTTATTGTTCATATCAATTTTGACTTTGACCTCTAAGTCAAAGTTTGGATAAGATTGATGCAATTCGTTATGAAAATTAACGAATTAGTTAACCAATTCGTCATGGCAAGATAATTAATCGGTTCCCCAGTTCATTATGATCAGATAACGAATCAAGTGATTCGTTACTCGCCTAATTCGTTATGATAAGATAACGAATCAGGTCATGAATTAGCTAACGAACCAGAATAACGAATCAGCTAGCATATCTGATCAGGAAAGAGAATGAACTAATCTAACGAATCAGATCAGGTAAGATGACGAATCAGATAACGAATCAGTTGATTCGTCACTCACCAATTAGCTAAGTTCTGATAATGAATTAGACCAAGAATCAGGCTATGTTCAGCTTGACCCCAGCCAGGGGCTCTGCCCCTTGGACCCTGCTAGAGGCTGCTGCCCCTAGAACCCCGCTGCCAGGGGCGCTGCCCCTGGACCTCCGTTCGTTGAGAGTTATAATTAAACTAGAAATACGTTAAGGAAAGTGATAGAAATTAATACGTGTAATTATTATACAGTTAGTCGTGCCCGACAAAAGAAAGGGATTACCATTAACGACGAACGTAACCGAGTTCAGGTGAGTTTCTAGCCCCACTTCCTTGTTATGTTTTCGGGGCTATGTGTATACTCGATGTGATTAGTTAATACACTTACCTTAGTGGTAAGTGTATGGTAGATATGATAAATGTGATAGATACGAATGATTGCTTGTCAGTACGTGAATGATCTTCGAATATCGCACGTACTGTAAGGTTATAAATAAAGATATGAACGTTGTACATAATGTAAGGATAATGTATGAATATTATGAATGAAAGCTTGTTGGTACGTGAACGATCTTCGTATATTGCACGTATTGCCAAGGGAAGTGGTTAGCTCCTTACATGGACATTAAATAATAATTTATATGCAGTGTTCCTCCTTTGGATAATATATAGAGTTCCTTCTATGGATAATGTATAATGTTCCTTCAATGGATAGTATAGTGTTCCTTCAATGGATAGTGTAGTGTTCCTTCTATGGATAATATAGTGTTCCTTCTATGGAAAGTATATAGGGTGTTCCTTCTAGGGAAGTATATAGAGTGTTCCTTTTATGGATAATATATATAGAGTGTTCCTTCTATGGGGAATATATAGCATGGGCAATAGTAATAGTTCTTTTAATAGATATTACGTGATGTTCCTCTTATGGATATTTATACAAGGTTAAGATATGTATGTATGTATGATAAGTGTATGTATTGTGTGTCTCCTTATTAACTAGAACTCACTCAGCGTAGCTGACTTTTAGTATGCACGCAGGTGAATATGTTTAATGAACTAGCACGAGGAGGGCACATGGCATGGATTGAACGGCTGGAATATGAAGATGGAAGAAAAGATGTTTTAAATATGATGTATTATTTTATGGTTTTAAAGAAAAAGATTAAATGTTTTGTAATGGATTATTTAAGTTAACGTTTCCGCGAAAGCTTTAATTAACTCTGATTTGTAGAATGGTGTTCATGAGTAAATCCGACATGAAATGTAGGGCACCGGGTTCGGGGCCTTACACTCAAAATGCATACAAATATCATACGCATCAAACCAAGGCAAACTTTTCAACTCCATTAAACTATTGAAGTATTGTACTCCAAATAGTCTTCATATCCCAATCTTTTTCGAATTTTACTCAGATAAGCAATACTGAGACACTTCCCCAAAGAAACATCTTTTTGAGTTTTCTGATAGTACTTCACCGGGTTTAAGTAAACTTGTTTAGGAACATCAACTATATCTGGAAACCAATCCTTCATTTCATCTTTGCTAAATTTCTTTGGTTGTTTATAAGGATTCGGTTCCATCTCGATTTCTTCATAAAAAACCTCGTCAAAAGCATCAAATTCTTCATTTTCACCAATATACTTGACAGCTTCAGCTTTATCAATAAAATTCACATCTATATTCAACCAGTCTTCATTAATCTCTGGTTCAGGAATATCTTTTTCAAAATCAAATGTCAAATCCTCAACAGAGACATCCAACATTTTCGCTAGTTCAGACTTGTCAATAGGAATCTCCCTCTCTTCCAGATCATCCACCATGTTTGATACACGAAAATTAGAAGTATTTAAATCTTCTAACTTCTCCAGAGGTTTATCAGATGGTGAGTTTTTAGATTCTGACTCCTGTTGTGGTTCATCATATTGAACATCACCACCAATAGGGTGTATCTTCTTTTCATATTCACCAGATAAGGCACCAGCACCTCCTTGTGGAGTATCATCATCATCCAAATCATCATAATCATCATCTGAACCTTCAAGATCTGCTTTCTCTTTATCTTCTTTTTCTTCTTCCTCGTCCTCTTTGTTATCTTCAACAATAGGGTCAATAGGTTCTACAACTACAGGATCACTAACAGCTACAGGTACATTCACCTGTATCACATTTCCACTAGAACCACCCACCTTCACTGAGGCACCAACTATATCATCAACAGTAATAGGTTCTTCAATCTTTGACTTTCCTTTTTCAGCAGCTTTTTCAATATCATGATCAACACGAAAAGAAGCTTCAGCCACACCAATATCTCCACCATATACTCTCTCATACACAATGTTACTGGCCTCAGCTCTATCAATCTCTGAGTTAAGTCGAATACCCAACTTCTTCTCAATAATAAAAAAAATACTTCATATGCTCAACCAATAAAGCAGCATCCAGCTTTCTTTTTCGTTCACTCTCATCTAACCTCTTTTTCACCTCAATATTATCAGCCCTTAGACGATCATTCTCTTCAACAAGAGTTGTAATTTTCACATCTTGATTTGCAACTTTATCTTTCAACAACTCAAATTCTTCTCTTGATGGCCCATCTAATTGTAAGTAAATATCAAAAAAAATTCCAAAAGATTGTTAATAGGCTTTAGGATCTGCTTTTGGAGTATCTTGACGCACAGTCTCATCAACCTTTGGAGTAGAGCATGGAATAAACTTCTGAGCTATAGGAGTTTTCATCAGCTTATCAACAGTATCACTCAAATTAACCTGAAACTCAGGTGTCATTTCAGCATCTACAAGCACATCAACTTTTGTTGACTCAGGAGTGTTTTCATCTGATATTTCCTTTTCTTAATCAACTCCAATGTTTACATCCTCTAGTTCATCAACTAAGCACGAATCAATCACAGATCTTTCACCATGTGCTTTACTCTTCTCCTCGTTATCATATTTATCAGGAACATAAGTTTCATATTTATCATCAAACTTTTTCTTTGTTCGTTTCTCCTTTCTAATATCATGCATAGCCAGAGGATCAACCCAAACAGTCTTAGTAGCTTCATGGTCAGACTCAGTTTCCTCTCCATCTTTATCAACATTTGAATCAACAACTAGTTCAACTATTGGTTGTTGTTGAGGAGCAGGAACAGGATCAGGAATAGAATAGGAGCTGGAGGTGTTATAGGTTCAACTAACAACACGTGTTCGTTTCTTCTTGGATTTTTGTGAACCTTCTGCCTCATCATTCTCAGCTTTCACAAACCACCAACCACTAAGAGGCACATAACTTCGCATACGAACATTTTTGTTCTCTCTATCAGAATCACTTTCCTCCTTCCTCCACTGATTATTCGATGGTGCAACATAATCAGGATTAAGTAGATGACCAAATAAGGCTCGAAACTTAGGAATTTTCTCCTCGGCTTTATTCCTATAATACTTAAGCTTAGCACAACCATTGACAGACATATGTGCCAATTTCATCTCTTCACCAGTCTTGTCAATATTTGGAAACTGATGATCAATAATCAGTTGCACAAAACTCGGGTACATAAGCCATTTGTTATCAAAGTATAGCTTCATATGCTCGAATATAACATTAGAAAAGTTATACTTCAGGTTCAAGAATAAAGCAGTTATCATGCACATGTGGTAGTCAGGTATCTCTTCATATCCCCCTTTGCGATGTCCAAAACAAGGTACTATCATGTGCACCAAAAACTTGTATGGCCTTGACAAACCAGTTTTCAAGAATCCCCTGTCCAAATCATTCGTGTATCCCATTCTCAACAAACATCCTTTTACCATCCTCTCGTCCAGAGTAGTAGGATCAGTAGATTCATCACCAAACTCTAATACATATCGTATCACCTGCTCAGATATAATGAAATCTTTCTTCTTTACCACCGACTTGATGCATTCTTCTTCCAGCTTAGCATTTCTCCAGAATTCTTCAACAATTTCCTTGATTATCACCGTGTTTGTTGTAATCACCTTAAAGATTCTCGATCTTTTAAAGAACGGTAATATAACTCTAAAAGGTTCCATCTTGTCATCATATCCGTCAAAGAAAGCACAAATATGGTGATTGGAATCAAAATCTTTTATCTTTACCATCTGCACACACAAACAAAACAAGATAACATGTTAGAATGATTTTTGAAAGTTTATTAAAACTTGAAAAAATTCTAATGTCGTATAAGTATGTGCATGAACGGATAAGTTCATTTCAATGTATATGTCATTACACCGTGTAAGTATGAGTGGATAAGTGTAAGTGACACGTGTACGTTCATAACAGCGTGTAAGCTCAAACACGTGTAAGTACATATGAACGGATAAGTTCATATTAACGTGTAAGACCATATCAACATATATGTGTAAAACAGCGGATAAGAACATATCAACGTATAGGTATCTTTCATATCAGTTAAACGAATAAGTTTAGTTTGGTTAAAGGTATAAGTAATTAAATACTTATACGCCGCATAAGTCTAGGAGACTTATACGCCGTGTAAGTATAAAATACTTATGCGTTCAAAACATAAACCTAGGTCAAAAATAATTTGATCAAATTAGCACATGATCATCAAACAAACACAGACACATGAGTTCAATTAAGTTCAAGCACGTTAGTTTCTGTTCATCGACATCAAACAACCACAAATCTATCATTCAAGACCAAATTTATACCTTTAGTGATTCAAGTGGTGTGCGGATCAACCACAAGAAACAAAGAAATCAAAAATCAAGATATACGGACAATTGATACTAACAGTTGACAGCGTGTATGTTCTTCTCAGAAACGTTTAAGTTGGAAATGAGAAAATTAGCGTAAGTATTTGACTTATATGCCGTATAAGTCTGTTAGACTTATACGGCGTAATTATACGTTCAAATTTTCACCTAAAGTTTAAACTTGACATATTTCACACACTTGATCCCAATCAAGTCCAAGTTAATGACCTTGATGAATCCTCTTGAAATTTTGACCACAATTTTGAAACAGTTTTAATTTTAAACAACCATTTTCACATTTTTGAACTTAATCAAGTCCAAATTAATGACCTTGACAAATTCATTTGAACTTTAAAATTCCAATTTTAAATATTTTTGTCAAAAACATCCACTCGATTAAGATTCTTGGATATCCAGACCCGATTAACCATTCACCAAAATCGAAATTAACACAGAAATGTAAACTTTGTTTGGTTTATGAACGAAAAGTTGTAATCAAAACAAAATATAAAAATAAGAACTAATTACAAACATGAAGAAACGTGTTTTTGTGAGTTGAGCAAGGAATCATATTGATCAATCCGTTCTTCAATCACTGTTTTATATTTTGGCTTTATTATGTCTGATGTTAGGCTTAGTCATTGGTATTGTTGTCCACTTAAACTTTAAAAAAAAGGGCTAAAGACATCAGTGATATGATTAAGGTTCAATTAAGCATAGAATATCAGAACATGATTAGATTTTAATCTTGACTCAGGCTTGATTTGATTTTAACCATGTCACCCCAACTTGACTTAAACCATAGAACCTGCAGATCAAAACAGTTAAAACTTTGTAATTTGGCAATCATAGCAACTGTTTTCCACAACAAGGCATACCCCCGTTATCAAGCAATACACTAAGTTTCTTTTACCAAGGGTGAGTATGCACGATTTCATCTGTCGGCAGACATTGTATTCCCTGGAGTCCGTTTGATATTGGTATTAAGACGTGCGCAAGGGAGGAACAATGTATGACTAACAACGTGTTTTGATCAAGTCAGTAGTGAAAGTTGTACAAAGTACAAAGTGATCAAAGTTTAATGACTATTCATGGTTTTCTCTTTTGAGCACGAGTTTAATATTCACCGAAATGAATACGCAGATGATAAACCGCATAAAGACCTCAAATGCTCCAGAAACCTAGTGCGTCCCATCAATACAGGATTTATGGCCATAAAACCATACACCCTTGAAATATAGACCGTGTACTAGATGCTTAAAACACTTTATTTTTGGTGATCTACTGAAACATAAGGCTTGAGTATGACAGGTTATTAATTATCTGCCATCATCACCAAGACTTTAGTGCTAGATTGCTAAACAATCTATCAATCTGGCTAGTTATGTTTATATCATTTATTTCCTTACTTGTTTGTTTTCAAAGCATTCCAATGCACCAACATTAATCAATAGACTTTTATACCTCATTTTTACTGGTACTTGGAACAAGATGATCAGTGTACTATCATCTTCCTTTTATGCTTCAAACTCGTTTTGAAGAGCATTTTCTATTGTTTTTGGATTTTACTTTTACACATTTTTCAATGATTTTGACTTTTATACTTTTTCAAATATTTTTGACTTTTAAAGATTTTTCAAATGTTTTTATATTTTTCCCAAACCATATCTTCCCCTAAAATCAAAAACCATTTTAAAAGAAAAATATTTACAAAGAAATTTGAAATGGTGAACGGTTACTTAAATGTCAGAATCCATAACCTTGGGATCACTCACTTTCCCACCTCCCATGTTCTTAATACCGTTAAGCCCCAACAAATACAAAAATCTGTTTTTATCAAAAGCTTTAGTAAAAAGATCAGCTTTTTGTTCGCCAGTGTGAATTTTGTCTATCGTATGTCAGTATGTTTAGTTTTATAGTGACTTACCGGGTTCTTAGTTATGGATATAGCAGCAGTATTATCTACAAAAATAGGAGTAGTAATAAATTTCAAACTGTATTCGCGCATTTGTTGTTGTATCCATAAAACCTGAGAACATTAGCTAGATGTAGCTATATACTCAGCTTCACAGGTAGATAGCGACACAGTCGTCTGCTTCTTACACTGCCATGTCACCAACCTGCTACCAGAGAATTGACAGCCAGCGGTGGTAAATTTGGTGTTCAGCTTGCAGCTTCCATAGTCAGAATTTGAAAACGCTCTCAGCTCGAATACATCGTCTCGAGGATACCAAAGACCGAACCATGGACACCCCTTAAGATACTGTAGTATCTGCTTCACCAACGTTAGGTGAGATACCCTAGGACTGGATTGATAATGGGCACACAATCACGTCGGATACATGATGTATGGCCTTGAAGCACTGAGGTACACGAGGGAACCAATCATAGAACGGTAGAGTGTTTCATCAACCTTCCCCCCGGTGAGATCAGGACCAATTCCATGATTTAGCGGGATAGGAGTGTTGATCAGCGATGAGTCAGCAATATTGAACTTTTCGACGATATCCTTGACATACTTCGTCTGATGATGGAAGATACCATCAAAAATTTGTTCGAATTGCAAACCCAAGAAAAACTTCAATTCTCCTATAGCGCTCATTTCAAACTTCGACTTCATAACTTCCTTAAATTCTTTGCACAGATCATCGTTTGTTGACCCAAAAATGATATCGTCCACATAGACCTGGACTATCAGCAGATTACCATCTACTTCCTTAGTGAAGAGTGTATAATAACAAAGCTATTGTCTAACAGGTGTAGAGACAATGTTTCATACCAAGCTCTCGGGGCATGATGTAATCCGTATAAATATTTTTCGAGTAGGTACACCTTTTCTTTGTGAATTGGATCAACAAACCCTGGTGGTTGTCCTACAAAGACTTCTTCACCCAATATTCCATTAAGAAAAGCGGACTTAACATCCAAATGGTAGACCTTGAATCTTTTCCAAGATGCAAAGTCTAAGAAAATCCTGATAGCTTCAATTCAAGAAACGGGAGCATAGACTTCGTTGTAATTGATTCATTCCCTTTGATTGAAACCAAGAACCACTAATCGAGCTTTGTGTCTGACAATTATACCATTTTCGTTCCTTTTGCACTTGAAAACCCATTGGTATTAATGCATCGTTTGTTATCAGGAAGATCAACAAGTTTCCATACCCTAAGATTTTTAAATTGCAATAATTCTTCTTGCATCTCATTGACCCAACTCTCTTCAGTCAAAGCTTGTTTATATGTCTTCTGTTCAATTTGTGAAATGAAACATTTGAATGAAAACCGATTTTGAATTGGAGCAAATTGAGTATAATAACAACTGAGACTTTGATCAATTTGGCTTCTAGTGCGTACTCCAGTATTGAGATCCCCAATAATATTCTCTTCTGGGTGATATGATAAAGTACGAGGAATGATTTCATCTAAAACCACCACATCAGTTTGGAGACTTGTGACATTCTCATCATTAACTACTTCATCAGAAAGCACAAGATCAGAAGTAAGTGTTGGTTGTACCAAGGAATCAATCACATCATTGTGATCTTCACCATCATCGTCAAAAGAGCGTGTAGCAGGCGTATCATCAACATGGTCATCAACATCAGGTGTCGGATCCTCATTAAAGATTGGAATATCTTGTGTAGTATTATCTTCATGAAACTCTTCACCGAAATGTTATTGAAATAACAGTGTGGCCATGTCATTAGTGATTTCCTCTTCATGAAAAGAGAAACAACTCTACAAACTGTCATAGTCAAACATCCATGAATTGGCCTTTTTTAATAGAAGTAGCATATCTTTGACAGTCAACATGCGGTACTTGCACAATCCGGTTGATGCTAGGTAAAAATACTCGATGCAAAGGACTAGCATAACCCACAAAGAAACCTTCCACAGACTTAGCGCCAAATATACCATCAAGATCAAGGAAAGTACACCATGATCCAAATGGCTCAAGCCACTTCAAATTCGGCTTTCATCGATTAAGTAGATCGAAACAGGTTTTGCCAAACTTCTTTACTACTAGAACACGGTTAAGAGTGTAACACGCTGAGGCAACAGCTTCTGACCAAAAACGCGAATCAGCCAGCATCGCCCTAGCCATTTCAATCAATGTCCTATTCTTTCGTTCAGCAACTCCATTATATTGTGGTGTATAGGAAGCACTAAATTCATGAAGAATACCACGCTCCTTACAGTATTGAAGCATTCGGTTGTTCCTGAACTCGGTACCATTGTCGCTTCTGATTCTTCGGATTGGCAGATTATATAACATCTCGAGCTTCTTGAATAAGATCATCAAGTTGTAGAATGTCTCATCTTTCGATTCAAGAAACATTATCCACCAGAAGCGTGAGTAATCATCAGTGACCACCAAAAAATAAAGCTCCCCGGTGATACTGTTGACATTCACGAGACCAAACAGATCCATGCGTACCTTCTCGAAAGGTAAGTTGATTGAATTGACAGACTTCGTCGGGTGCGTCTTCGTTTTTTGTTTACCCTTCTTACAACTCAAGAAATCAGTACTCAAATGAAAACCCTTGACGTTTAACCCTTCAACCAGTTGGTTGTGAACAAGATAGTTTATCTTTCGAACATTGATGTGACCCATTCGACGACGCCATAACACCGACTCCTTTTCATACGCCTTGGTGACAAAGCATTGTACAATACCTTGATTCGACGATGCAACACTCATGTTAAGCATATAAAGATCATTCTCCCTTGGTGCCTTCATCAATATCCTTTCTTCTTGAATCTTATACCCAGGCTTCAGAATTATACAATCTTGACTTATAAAGTGTGTTGAAAAGCCTTTGTCACAAATTTGGGAGATACTTAGCAAATTATTCTCAAGCTCTGTGATGTAATTCACATTCACGAACATCACTTTCCCATTCGATAAAGTACCCTCTCCAACAATTTATCCTCCTTGATTTCCTGCAAACCTCACATATCCTCCTCGAATAGATTTAACTTTCTTTAGCAAACGAATAGTTCCTATCATATGTCTAGAGGCTTCACTATCCATAATCCAATGTGAGTCATTGGATCTTGAAAGCCCCTACCAAAGTAAGCCGTTAGTGAAACAAGGAAACCCAAGCCTTCTTGGTCTTGGGTTGTTTCAATTTCTCATAGAAACAATCATCAAAACTATCATCCTCATAATCAGTCAAAGACTCAACCGATGAGCATGATTTAAACGAATTAGAAGAATCAGATTTTAAAGGTTCAACTCCTTTATCTTTCTCAATTTTACAAAACTCAACTTCGTTCTCAATGGTTGAATTAACATATTTATCTTTAATTTTACCCTTAACCACCCAGTTCTGTCCAACGGAACTTGTTTTCTTGTAAAAACCATCATTTTTCTTAACTTTTGAAGATTCACCTACTTCAAAAATCTTTTTAACAGGTTCCTTATCTAAACCCATTTTTAAAATCTTGATGGGTGGAGATGTAGATCTTATCAATGGAACTTTCACATGTGGTTTTTTGTTCACCACATGTTTCCTTTCTTGAAAGAATCTTTTAGGACATGAATAAAATAAATGTCCCTCTTCATTACAACAGAAACATTTCCTCCTATCAACAAAATTGTTAACAGGATGAACATGATTCTTCTCTCTCTCTCTTTCAGCTTTGAGTTTATAAAACTCATCATTTGATTGCCTTGTAAAGCTGTCCTCTTTCTCAACTTCAGAGGTCTCACCTTTAACAAAAGCAATCTTTTGAAAACCCACATTTGGTTTTACGGACACTTTATCTCCCTCTTTGAACCCATCACCTTTTCTATTGTAATAAAAACTGGTTTTGAAATTGAATCAAAACTTTTGGTAGATTCAGTCCCCTCAGGATCACTAGAAATCTCCTCCGTATGTTTCTATTGTTCAGCATTAGTTGATCAGCAACAATATCTTCAGTTTCCACATCTTTCTCATCTTCCCCTGCATTTTAAACACATACCTGTCCAGCTTCCTCATCAATCACCTCAGCAACATTTGCTCTGTGAATAATAGAATTCCAGTTGTGCATGACACGCTTTTGATGACGACTCTTCATTCTTATTTGATGATTTAGCAAGTGAAGGAGAACTCTAATTATAAATTGCTTGTCTATTGTAGTCCCTACCAAAAGGATTAGGACTAGCATCGCCAACTTCTAGATTCGTGCATTCCCTCTTGAAACGACCTTTTTCTTTGCATCGAAAACATCGGAATTTTGACTTATCAAATCCGAGTTTTAAAGTTGTCCCATCAAGATAGTTCTTACCAGTAATCTCTCTGAATCTTTGCGCCCTTCTCACAACACTTGCCATACACCAGCAAATATCTAGCATCTCCATTACATCAGGAGCAGTCTGATCATACTCTTCTTTTGTTATGTTGTAGTTACCAATACGCCCAGCTATCAAACACTCATATTACTCAAAACGGATCCTAAAAAATCCATATGTTCTTGAACGTTTTCGACTGGTAGTCCATTGTTGTTCTTGATATTAATAGCAATGTTGCATTGAACAACATCAGATGGTGGACTAGCGGGCTTTGGAGATTGATCAGGAGCAGAATTGGTTCCACTATAAGAGCTTGTGTATTGAATTGGTTGAGAACTACCACCAAAACTACTATTTTTGACAAAAGCAGTTTGAATCTTCGGGCTAGGAGCAATCACATATTGTGATGAACTAAAGTATATTCCAAAGTCTTGAGTAGCGAAAGTATTCTTCATTTTCTGTTTCTAGCGTAACTCAAGTTCATGTGCTTTCAACTTTTCAATGAATCGGGATAGAGTCAATCTTTCATAACTAATCGGGTTTGATTGTTGAATCATAATGAAAGTATTCCAATCATCAGATAAAGAATGAGCAAGCTTGTCAATGTATTCATACTCATCCTTATCAATTCCCAATCTCTTCATCTCATTCACAAGATGACAATATCTCTCAGTCAATTGAGGCATCGATTCACCTTTGACCACGGTAAATATGCCAAACATTTTCTTTAACCGACCCATCTTAGATTTTCTCGTGTTAGGATTTCCTCTGTCTTTATTCAGCAATGCTTCCCATATTGAGTGGCATGATCCATTATGTTGTAACAACTGAAAAATCTCAGACTTGATCGATTGTTGAAACAAATTCATCATCTTCTTCTCACGAAGAAATCTTGCTTTGTTAGCCTCAGGAGTTTTAGATAGACGATAACTAGTACCATTCTCAGTTCTTTGAATGATGTATTCCACCTCAACAGCTTCCCACGCATCATAATTCACAGTTTGAACATAAGTCTTGAACTTACCAGCCCAACTTGGATAATAATCAATCCTTAAAAACTTCGGGGACTTAGTATATGTTCCCATTTCATTCTCCAAATTGATATTCTAAAGTATCGGTGACGGGTGTGTCACAAAAGAATTCAAATCTTCCATCGTTGCACGAAAATCAAGAATAAACTGTTCACACTAGAGTATAAGTCCTAAATGAAATATGTGGCGTATATTTCAACCCTTATATGGACACCAAACTTAGAGGATAAACACCTTATACGCCGTATAACACAAATCAACGTATAACCACTTATACGTATTCCAATAGTTATATGGTAAATTTCACTTATAAGTCTCACAAGCTTATACGGAGCAATTACAACTTATACGTGAACAAGAAACCCACTTATATGCTACAGGTTATGTTCAAGCTTCATGATCAATAACATGATTAATTGCTTGAATTTGAATATTTCACTCGTGCAGAAATGATTAACAGGTATAAATGATAACAAACACCGAAGGAAATTCAAATTTGTCCATAGATGAATGAGTAATTGACAAAATTGTGATTGGCATAAACTTTGACTTAGTAATCTTCAAATGTTCAACTTTAAACAAGTGAATGTGTTCAATTCAGTTGCAAATACGAGCCTAATGCTCTGATACCACTTGAAAGTCCATGCTTCGGATCATATACATCATATACGTATTAAAACGATATGATACGGATCGATTACAAGTGTATTTACTATACTAAATGATTGCGGAAACATATCATAAAGGAATTACAAACACAATCACTCATAATCCTCAATATATTGATATAACAATGAACGTACACTTCTGATCAGATTGTCAAAAACTATTGCAAAATATAACATGTTAAGACTATTTATACATCAGCTTGTGAGCCATATAAGTCTGGACAATGTATAAGACTTATATGCTCCAATAATGACAATTTCAGCCACTTAGATATACAAATATGACATATTAAGCCCATAAGACCTAGCATTAGACAATAATGCTCTAACATAACCCTGGAAGGTCCTCTAGGAACACTTCTGGATAGTCACACATTATATGAACGTTTTTCACTTCTTTCTTCTCGGCCATAGCTTTGACAATATACGCCAGGTAGGCATTGCACCCTCGCTTTAACACTTCTGGATAGTCACAAACTATAATCAAAATGGCCATAAACCGTCATGTAGCTCCATCCAAGGAATTCAACCTTATCAACTTACTCTTACATGCTATATGAGCCTCAATCACAACTGCAAATCCATTCGCAAACGACATCGAACTCTCTTAAGGTCAAACAATAAGAGTAACAAGGAACTCACGTACCTCTAGTTCTGCCTTAATCATTCTCATACCTTAACAAGAGTATCGCTAGTGGTCTATTCCATAAAGTCTCAGGTACACAACTACATTCCTCTTAGTGTCTTCCTTTCATATTCGCTACACTAAGTACCCTCATCCTTTCATGCATGTTCAGTTAGGATACCTTGACAATTACCCATCCTTCTCGATCATCTCTACTTTCTCATCGTTCTCTTCGTTACTCACGATCCCAACAAGTTCTCTTAAGGAGTTAACTAGTGTAGGTATACCACATGTGTTGACTTGTTCTTGTTGGCTTATCTTTGTTTCTTTCATGTTGATTCCACTTGTGTATAATCATGAGGATGAAAAATGTTTTTGAGTATTAGAATTGTTTATATTGTTTAAATTGCCTCGATAATAACTGAGTCTTGATGAATGAGTGAGTGTATAATCATGAGGATGAAAAATATATTTGAGTATGAGACTAGATCGAACCAGTAAATCTTGATTCACATATAATTGAGTATATAAACCAAACCATTAATTGTTGTTTCAAATATAAATGAGTAAACAAACAAATAAACAGATGACGAAATTCTTCGATGTGTTTGGTTTCCCATGAAATTTCCATGGCATTCTAATCTCCCAACTTATTAGCATACTATAACAAAACAAATTTGTGAGTTGGGCTTCCCAAGAGCCTGTCCATGGCATTTTATTGGCCCCGATAAATAGCATATCAACAATATAATTGAGTTTGTCGGCCCATGAACGTTACATGGAGTTTTAACCGACCAAACTAAAAACGAATAAATGAACGTAAACACAAGTAGTTGAATCATCTCATGTATCTCCACGGATGATACTGCTCCAACAAAATATCGTATATAAATGAACTGTGCAATTGAGCAGCTGGAGTGTCCATGGCGTCCCATGGTTTTATCACCCAACTAGACATTTTAAAAGCAATAAACATAATAAAGAATGTCTATTTTGCCAATTACGTTAAACGCTTAAAGTGTCGGTCGAATGACAATCTCCACTATAGCGGGGAATCTTGTCACACTACTTAGTTTTAAGTGAAAAAGAGAAAAAAATAAAACAGGGTTAGGTAATTCTCAAGGAATTTACCAATAAAAAGCAATAAAAATATTTTGAGAGGAGTCATAAAAATATTTTGAGATTGAGACATAGTCTCGGAGTTATAAAAATATTTTGATGGTGAAACATAGCTTCGGTGTTGTGTGTGAATGACAATAAAATAAACAATTAACTAAGCAGTTAAATAAGTACCTAATCTAGCAAGTAATTACATAACCTGTAAACAAATAAATAGAACACATCTGGTAAACAAATAAGCACGTATGGGGCTGCTAATCATGTTACTAAGGAACCACTAATGACCTATCTTAAACCTTAGGCTCTGATACCAATCTGTCACACCCAAACCTAAGGTGGAAATTTTGGGGTGTGAGTTGATTGCTCACAGCTCTCAATGTACAATCATGCAATAATTTAAAAGTGACAATATCTATTAAATTTATTTAATTGTACAAACAAATCAAATTCAAGTACATAATTCATATAAACAAGATAATTAAAATATAAATTTAATTAAGTTTTGATAATCTCTTCTATAACATAGAAAGTCCTAAGTCCTTCAATAATTCTTGATAATCAGTTCACACGATGACCTTCATATTCGTTTAAAATACAAATAATTTTGTCAACACGAGTTTGAGTGAGTAAAACACCAGACACTACAATAATAATATATAAGAGAAAACACAAACTGTTCCTCTGAGATAAACAATTATGCCATTGCATGTACACAATTCAAACAAATAATAAAGATATGGCTAAACCATTGCCATGCGAATGGGTATTGGTTACCAAATATGAGTTGTCGGTGAAACCATTGTCATGTGAATGGATGTCGACCACTACGACGGTCGTATGATCATACTAAAATATGTTGGACCATTTCGAATGCATTCAAATAAAGAAAGGAAGCATATAGCAAGTTAGGCGTAAACTGATATACACACCTACATAACAGTTGCTAATGTGGATAATAGTAGTAAGAAAGTACTGTAAATATGCATATGTCCCCAAAAGATTAAAATGAGTAAAATAGGGGAGTGAGATACACACCTGACTAGATGAACGAAATACAAGTGATGATGATGGGATAGTAAACAGTTAAACCCTTCCATAATGCACCGACAAAGATTTTCTAGTTAAACATAATACAATATAAATTAATTACAAAAGATATAACACGATTTAATGAATTAAGATTTCGATGTGATTTGAGTTAGGTTTTGTGATTTGAATGATTATTGATTGAACGACTAAATCTACGGTTAGAATCATTAGTCTTATTAATTATAAATTCACTAATAATTATCCTTGATAAAATATGTAAATAAATACTTCAATAATTTTAACAATTAAGATATAAGATATGCTTGTAATAATAAAATCTAAATAATTAAATATAAAAATTAAAAAAAATAATTTAATTAAATATAAACTGAGATATACTTTTAATTATTTTAATAAATAAAATACAAATATATAAACAAATAGATAATAATAATAATAATAATAATAATAATAATGTGTCATTATTTAAATATAATATGTAGTAAAATATAATTAAATATTTTTTTTAAATATATTTAAGGAAAATCTAGTTAATATGTTTATTATATATGTAAAATATATATATATATATATTTATATATATATACATAATATATAAGCGAGTTGATAAAAACGTTCAACGATGAGGAAACGTGAATTAAAAGTGTCGGTTAGTAAAATAGTGTTGTTTATTATTAACGTATACACACACACACATATATATATATATACATATACATATATGAAAACTTGTAATAAAATTAATTGACAAGAAATATAAACTCTATGATGTTGGTTTTAATAGAATAATATTTATTTAATAGCTAATATTAACTTTTTATTTACTGAAATTAATTATAATAATTAACAAAAGATGATAAAAAAAATGACACCGTAAAAAAACAGGTGGCTAGGTCCGAACCCGCGACCACCAGGTCTTAACACACGCACCAAACCAATTGTTCTAGCATGACAATTGAGTATTAAACGAAAACGAATTATTATATACATCAACGACCAGAACCCCCAAATTGATATAAACTCTAGAATTGAAATTCGTTAATCCACTTGATATCTGTTTAATTAATGTTAGGATTTCTATTATATGGACTAAAACGACCAAGTTACATTGATTAATTACCTGAAATATTGATGTAAAGATGATGAATAATGAACATAAACTTATGGCCCAAATGAAAACCAGAAACCATATACACAGGCCACGCAATACGATTAAATATGGGAGGTTTGATTCACGAGGTGAAGAATAAGGTTTACCAGGGTTTAATTATGTTAAAACAGCTGTGATAGCATATTATTGATTTAAGATGACGGTTTGTTAAAAGATTAACTCGTATCTAATTGATTTTGATTTTTAACCTAACTGGGTCGGCTAATATGTAATACATATGTACATATTCTCACACAGTCACTTACGTTTAAAGTTCGTTGATTATGATACAAGAAAATAAACGGGTAACGGGTTGGATGGATGTGGGTTAATGGAAATCTGGGTTTGGCTTGGGTTCCTGAATATTGTAATCTTTTAATTTAATTTACAAATTGCTCCTCAAAGTTGATGAGTGGATACACAAATGGTTAAAACTTAATGTTAGGGTTAGTTTTGAATATATTTCAAAGGTCTTAAAAAATAAATAAATAAATAACTATGATAATCAATATAATAATAACTTGATATTTCTGATTTTAATTGATTAAATTCCGAAACAAAAATGGGTCGGGTAATATGTATATATTTTATAATCGGAAAATCCGATTTGTTACACCCATCGCGGTTTCCGGAGTTTCTCAACCACTTCCTCTTCCACCCACTGCCCAGAGGAAGACGACTATTGTCGGTGTTAGCATCTCGGGAATGGAGGGTCAAGCAACATGCTTCCTCCCTCAACGAGGCCTAATACCGGCGTGTCCATTTGAATATCTAGGCCTCCCAACACGAGGTCAGTCCTTATGTCTAACGATGATATTTTTGATGTTTTAGTGTAGATGAAGGGGCACGTGGGGAAACCAACAGCTCTGTCTTATAGAAGCTCCAGGATATTCAGGCATTGGGGAAGAAGCCATTGGAGGAATCCTTCACTGCAATGCTGCCAAGAAACCTGAACTTTGATGCGTCAGGATCCCAAGGGAATCGCTAAGATGATTTCCTTCCTATGCATTCTGCGACCAGAACAAGTGATTCCGTCCAATCTATTAGGATCAATCCCATTCGAGAGTTTGGAGGTATCTCGGGATCCCCGGCTAAGATTCCTGATACTGTTAATGACAATAATATTATATCTATAACTAACCAAAATGTTGTTTAGGATTCTGGTATTCGTTTGGGTATTTTGAAGTAATTTCAGAAGTTGAAGGAATCAATCTCCAGCGTACCTGGAATAGTCCAGTCGATTCCAGAAGTGGCTCCAAGCAGCCTCATGTTCTCAAGATTCTCACCCCCCATATGTGATGCTGAGATCTCGATGTGATTCCAGACTCCAAGCATGAAGATGTGCGATGGAACCGCAGATCCTGAAGAGCATGTCGCCCAGTACCGAGAGATAATAGAGAACAATCACATACCTCTGAATCTCAAGGAAACCTGCTTATGCAAGGGATTTGACTAAAAACTTACCAGAGCTGCATTGAAATGGCTCCTAAGTGTCCTTCATTTCTCTATTAAATATTTTGCTTATCTAGTTAATTTTTCTAATAACCAGTTTTCTTGTAGTAGAAGTGTTCAAAGGTGTAGTGACTTTTATAGAGTAACTTAGGGCAATGATGAAACTCTGAGGGATTTCATCAGTAAATTCAGCAAGGAAGCTCTAGAGATCCCAAACCTGGATGTTGCAACGGTTGTGCAAGCTTTCAAAATGGGTCTCAAGAAAGATACCCCTTTCTATGGGGATCGTGAGATGAATCCTTGTAGGAATCTAGACAAAGCAAGAAACAGGGCTTTAAATCATTGGGCTGGAAGAAGATAGGGTGATTCAGCAAATGCTGGATGGTTCTAACAGATACAACCACCCTAACAGGAAGTCGGATTCCCCATCATCTAAACCATATCGATACAAACCCTACTCCATAAATGACAGGGTCAATGTGGTGGACGAATATGAGGATCATGATTCTTATCCCAACATAAGTGATTATTGTTTTTCTGTTGATATTTCCGGACGAATGTGTGCCATTTAGGATTTAGATGATAAGGCAAGATGGCCAAAAAATAATTAGAAAAGCGGTGCTTGGAATCACAAGTCAAGATAGTGCGCTTTTCATGAATATTTTGTCCATATGGTAGAAGATTTCATCGCTTTAAGAAAGGAGATCAGCTACTTACTCAGCAAGGGTCATTTGAAAGAGCTGATGGGAAAGAAGAATCGAAGTCGGGATCCCGAGCAGGATCCCAAAAGGGCGGAACCCCACTGCCTGGTGCTCTAATTATAAACGTTACCTCTGGGGGATCGGATAATTGTGTCACGTCCTACTCAGCAACCCAAAGGAACGCCAAAGTACCCAAGACAGAGAAACCAAAAGGACCAACTAATACTATGATCTTACCCAAAGAATATGGTGTCACGTTCGACGATGAGGACAGAAGCAATAATCGGGATCCTCATGACGATGGTTTGGCCATAACCCTATACATTTCTAAATCTTTTGTATGCAGGATCCCGGTGGACAATGGGAGTTCAGTAAATATCATCCAGTTGGACGTCCTGAAGAGGATGAGTATTCCGAAATCCGTGATTGTATCAAAGTCTTCGGTCTTAGTGGGATTCAGCGGGGAAGCCAAGAGTACAGTGGGAGAGATCAAACTACAAGTATATGTGGAGGAAGTAAACTCTATCTGTAAGTTTTGTGTTATTTATATGTTGACTTCTTTCAATGTTATCTTAGGTAGGCCCTAGATCCATTATATGAAGGATTTACCTTCAACCAATCATCAATGCATCAAAATGTTGACGCCTTGGGGGATTGTTAATATTCAAGACGACTAATAGGAGGCTAAATATTGTTATGCCTCATCAATGAAACCTACAGCTAAACCTACTCAAGCATAGCAATCAAAAATCAAAACTCATGATTTCTTGGAAGCAGCTGAACAAGAGGTCAAAGAAGTATAATTAGATGATAAGGATCCTTACATCAAGGTGTTGATAGGAACTGGGATTCCCAAATAAATTGAAGAACAGTTGATCAAGTTTCTCAACAGCAGAACTTCTACCTTTGCATGGAAGCATGAGGACATTACATGTATCTCTAAAAATATTATTACTCTCAAATTGGGTTTGGATAAATATTTCAGGCCAATTCAACAAAAGAGGAGAAAATTCGCACCTGAGAGAAATGTTATCATCTAAGAAGAGGTGAAAAGATTACTGAAAGCAGGAATGATCAGGGAGGTTAAGTTCCCAGGATGGTTAGCCAATGTGGTGGTAGTCTAGAAAAATAATGGCAAGTGGAGAGTTTGTGTTAACTACACGAACCACAACAAAGTTTTCCCCGAAGATTCTTTCCCGTTTCCACATATAGAATCCATGGTAGATGCAACTACTGGGCATGAGATACTGACCATTATGGACGCCTCGTCGATATTCCAACAAATCCAAATGTAACCCCTAGACCAGGAAGACACAACATTTATAACTTTAACAGGTATAGATTGCTATATTGTGATGCCTTTTGGTTTCAAAAATGAAGGTACCACTTATCAAAGACTGGTCAACATGATGTTCAAATAGCAAATGGGGTACACCATGGAAGTATATATTAACGGCATGGTGGTTAAGTCAAAGAGATCTGGGGATCACCTACGGGATCTTCAAGAAGCCTTTGATATCCTGGACCAATACAACATGAAGCTGAACCCGTCCAAGTAAAAGTGTCACTTTGGAGTGGGGGCAGGCAAGTTCTAAGGATACTTGGTTACCAAAAGGGAGATAGAAGCTAGTCTAAAGCAGATTAAAGCAATTGTGAACCTGAAGGCACCAACTAACGTGAAAGATGTCCAAAGGTTGATCGACAGGATCATAGCCTTAAACAGATTTATTTCAAGATCCTTAGAAAGGTGTAAGGATTTCTACAAGATCCTGAAAATGAGCAAGACGTTTGAATGGGGGCAAAATCATGTTAAGGTGCTCGAAGATCTGAAAGTACATCTCTCATCAGCACCTTTACAAATGAAGCCTGAAGATGGTGAGTCATTGCTCCTCTATCTGGCCGTATCCCGAGATGTTGCAAGTGTTATATTAGTCAATGATCACGAAGGACAACAATATCCTATCTACTATGTAAATAAAAGTCTACTTGATGCTGAAACCAAGTATTCTCATTTAGAAAATTTAATTATAGCTTTGGTTATGGAATCTACCAAGTTAAGACATTATTTTGAGACATATACTATTTTTGTTTAAACTAATTATCCTGTTAAAAATGTTTTTAGAAAGCTTGAAATGTCTGGTAGGATGGATAAGTGGTCTGTTAAACTGGGTGCTTTTGATTTAGTTTATGAGCTTAGGACAACAATTAAATCCCAAGCTTTAGCTAACTTTGTGGCTGATTTCAATAGTGATATCCAGCAGGAAGCTGACTGAGAAGTTCAACAACTAGACTAAGATAAGGGTAAGTGGATATTACTTACTAATGGGAGCTCAAATTTTAGTGGTGCATGCTTAGGAATCATCCTGAAATCGCCACAGGGGGACATAATACCCCAGGCAATCATATGTGATTTCCAAACCACCAATAATGAAGCCGCGTATGAAGCTTTAATTGTTGGTTTCAGTTGTCTAAGGATTTAGAAATTAAAAATATTCATGTATTTTTGGATTCCTTATTTCTTGCTAACCACTTCAGTGGCTCTTATGTTGTTAGAAGTGAGAAACTAACATAATATCTTCAAATAATTAAAAATATGGTAGAGAAATTTGATTCTTTTGTTATTGAACATGTACCTAGGGAGGAAAATGTTGAAGCAGACGCCTTGGAAAATCTTGGATTTGCCTTCAGGATTCCGACGGAAACAAAAATTCTAATCATACATGTTAGTGCACGGTTTTGGTGTCCGTAGCAATCGAATAAGTTATAGATAGTCTAGTCTGTGTATTTAACGTATATTTATTGTAAAATGGCCATTCTCTATGGATTGTATAGCGAATGGGTCCATTCGTTAGTTGACTAGGCTATTTCGTTAAGTTTATAATCTCATTCATCATGGAATGTTGACAAATGGAGGCTGGTTCGTTAAGTTATTACCATTCGTTATGGAATCATAACGAATGGTGTCTCATTCGTTATGAAGGCATAAAGAATTAGGCTTAACTTAACGAATTAGGCTTAACTTAATGAATGGAGCTCATGGCCTATAAATAGGCCGCTCATGTTCATAATTTAGAGAGAGAGATCTAGATCTAAGTTATCCTCTCCATTAGTTACTTACAACAATAATGTACTCTTTCATATTTATCAATAAAGTATATATTAAAGTATGCATATTGTGTTTATCGAATCGTATTGATGCTTCGGGTTAGCGGCTAGATCTTGGGAGGTTCTAACATTACATATTGTTGGGATAAAAAAATGATCAAGGAAGATTGGAATCTTCCCAACCTCCTCAAGAAATATGCTAAGTATGGAATACGAGCAAACTAGGCACTTCGAGCAAGCCTAATACTTACTCAAGCATGGTAACAAGGTTATCTTCTGAGATTCTTCTAAGTGTTTAGTTCGAGCAAACTACACTTCATCAAGCAAGGTTGTTCTTCAGTCAAGCAAGGTTTTTTTCAGAGCAAACTCTTGACCATAACCAAGCTTAAACCAAGTAATTGGGTGAGTTGAGCAAGGTTTCAATAAGGATGATCTCAAGCACACTTGTAGAAAGTTAATGGAATTATTCTAACGACTTCTACGAGCAAGGTTCAACCTCGAGCAAGCTATAGTACCACCAGCACACTTAGCTTGCTAGAATAAGTTATTAACAAAATGTTAAAGAGATCAAGAAGAACAAGGTTGATCGTAGGATATTCTCGAGCAAAGTTTGATTAAATCATGAAGATTGAAGTCTGATTGAAGAATCTTTTCTAAGGAAAATATTCAAAGTAAAAGCTTGCTCGGAGAACTGTTCCAACACACTTATGGATTACAATGTCAGCTCGATAGAGACAAAAGCTTACTCGAAGACCTGTTTGACACTTTTAATATTTATTAATACGTTTGAATATGTTTTAACAATCATTAGGGTTTTCGAGAAGGTCTCAGGTGTGGCTATATAAGGAAAGGCTAGGTCATATTTATAAAAAACGGTGCAAAGAGTGAAAAACGGCATATTAGACTTTCTTAGCAGATAGAATATCTTTGTACGGAAAGTAGCAGCACCTGACATTCCACCTAGAAACCTTAAAGTTATTCCTTGTATTATTTATTAAAATCAATGGAAATGTATTGAGTCTCTTATGTGTTTGTCATCTTTGTGTTATTTTAGCAACATCTTGATTACTATTGATTTTTCCTTTATTAATCATTGGGTCCCTACATTAGCTTATTCGTAACCGTTTTGTCAACATTAAGTTGTTGGTTACGAGGGTGATTGTGAGATAGGATATCGATCCTGACACATATCATGAATCCAGCTACAAAGATGTCTTCACTAGATAAAAAGGAAACAATAAAAAATGATGTGATGCCAAACAGGATTCCCAAGTTAATGAAATAGCGGATTCTAAATTTACAGCTAATCAGAATCCTCAAGTTAATTAAGAATCTCGGGTTCAACATATTAAGAGATATTTGCAACACAACGAGATCCCTAAGGATGAGAATCCTAAAGCTTTTCATATTTAGGTATCCAGATTTGTAATATTAAACGATATTCTCTATAAAAAAAATCTCTTGCAGGTCCATACTTGAGATGTCTGGATGATCCTGAAATACAAGATGTTCTTAAAGACATCCATGAAGGCGACTGTGGGAATCACACTATGGGTCGATCATGGTTCTCCAAAATCCTTAAGACTAGTTACTATTGGCCAACCATGAGGAAGGACGTAATGGTCTATGCTCAAAAGTGTGATGCATGCCAAAGACATAGCAACATTCTTCATCAACCGCCTGAACCTATTTACCCGATCGTATCTCTTTGGCCCTTCATGAAATGAGGAATGGATATTGCGGTTAAACTACCAAAGGCTCCAGGAGGATAGGTTTTCATGTTAGCAGTGACAAATTACTTCTCCAAATGGATTGAAGTATAGGAATTTATCCAAGTTAGAGAGCAAGAAGTGATACCCTCCTATCAAGAGAAATATCCTGAAACATTTCGGAATCCCAGCCGAGATCATTTGTGACAACGGGTCTCAATTCATTGGAAAAAAAACCACTGACTTTTGTGTTACATGGGGAATAAAAATGATTACTTCCACGCCAATGCACCCTCAAGCCAATGGACAAGCAGAATCTTCAAAAAAGATCATCGTCAACAATTTGAAGAAGAAGTTAGGGACAAAGAAAGAAAATGGATTGTAGAGCTACCATTCATGTTATGGGCAGATCAAACTACATCAAAGAATGCAATGGGGAAAACCCCTTTCTCTTTGGTATTTGGGACCGAAGCATTGATTCCAACAGATGTTGTGATCCCTACCGCGAGATCCTGCCTTCGGAATCCTGAAACCAATGGTCAGGATCTTGCCGGTGATCTTGACGTGGTGGATGAACTCCTGGATTCCACAAGAATCCGTATGGCAGCATATCAGTAAAGGATCACCAAGTCTTACAACAAAAACGTCAGGGTAAGAAGATTTCAAGTGGGAGATCTAGTGCTAAGGAAAGAATTTCATAATACAACTGATCCCAAGGATGGGAAGTTAGTACCCATGTAAAAAGGACCATACATGATCGAAGCTAAAGCAGGGAAAGGAGCATATCAATTGTCTGCTATGGATGGCAGGATCCTGCCAAGATCCTGGAACGCTATTCACCATAAACTCTACTTCATGTAAGATGGAATTTAATTCTAACTTGGTATGGTACGTCTTCTGACTTTTCTATTTCAATTATTTATTTTATTATTATTTTCGAGACCCATTACTGACTTAAGCATCAGAGGGGTGTTAGCTGAGCTAACACCAACCCTCACAAAGGTTCAAGTGTTTTACAGAATTGGGATCCTGACTAAGAAGTGAAAGCATTCCCATGAGTTTGGCCATCTCTCTAAGTTTAAGGTATAAATCCTTTCAAAGGTTTAAATGTTTTAACCTTTCTATCAATTGAGTTTAAACACCTCTCCAGGAGTGCACATATTCAAATACAATTCAAGAAGGCGGGACAAATTCATCTTATTGGTGACTGAAAATTACGTTACTGTTGGTTACATGGAGGATTCTCAAGTATATTATCAATAGAATAACATGAACATGGTATACAGTCGTGGCTTGTCCCAAGTAATTACTCAAGGTTTTGGCATATTCGTTTCACTTACTATTTACTTGTCCCAAATATTTAACACTTAGGTGTTAACTAAAGTCGAAGTTACTTTTAAAATTTTCCCCAGGATCCTTCTAATGAAATTATGGGATCTTCCCCAGGATCTTTGTGATAAAATTTATGTTGGGATTTTCACCAGGATCCTCAGGATCACGTAACCATTGTCTAAACTTATATTGCAGGATTTCAAAGATCAACCTAAGTAGAGAATTATGATGATCGGTTAAATTTAGTGATCCCTAATACCTACAATCTAAACCTTACCCTAATCTTACCAAGTTTGATCATTCGTTTGCTTTTCCTAAGTATGTGGTGATAAATCGATTTCAGACTTATGATTTTATCCAATTAAAAATCTAGTAAGGTTTTTATTATCTTTTTGGCATAAAATGAAATATACATAGATAAGGCAAAAGATTATCATTATATTAAACAAAAGGATATCCCTGACTTCGTGGTAAAACTTAGGATCCCTCCATCAGGAATATCTAAAAGTTTTCTTAAACTAATAATCGAAGGCTTCGTCCTAAAACTCAGGATTCCCCAACTTGATTATCTATTGTTCTAACTAGCAAATTGTTTTAAACATCACTACAAAAAACAGAATATTAATTTTTTTACAACCATATCGAAGAACCCAAACACAAAACAAGGGGGCTCAGGCGTTGTCTTTATCATTCTTCATCGCACCCACCTCAGGATCCTTAATAGCTTCCATATGCACCTCGCCTCCGTCTCCTTTTTTCACCTTGACATGATCCTTTGTCGAAGCCTGACCCGTCTCCTCGCTCAGCTCCACCTCCCTATCCTCCAGACCGGTGAGATCGCAGGATGCCTTGTCAAAGGCAGGGTCAAGGACTTGCTTCATCAGCTAGATCCTTTCCCGACAGATGGACAAGGCAGCATTCATTTGGAGATTCCTCTTGAAGCTCTTAATGTCCGCATAAATTGAAGCCTTGAGCCTCTCATGATCCTACTTCACCTGCTCAAGTTCCTGGGACTGTTTCTTCATGTCCGCATCTCTTGCTTCGGCAAGGTGAGACATGCCGGCTATTGTCTCCTTCTGACCTTGATTCTCTTGAGGGGCGGCCTGGTGGATCTTGATTTAATGGCGAAGATCCTGCATCAAGCGAGGTATCATCAATAACAAACTACTACCCTATATAAATATTGCAGGATTCCTACCTGGAGGAGACGTGACTCGGCATTCTCAAAGGTGAGTGCCTCGAAGATTGGCTCGGAAGCTTCGCTAGTTTTCCTCTTTCGCAAAATGGAAGCCCTTGTTCGAGAGGACGGAGGAAGTGGCTTAGAGACTTCAACAGCAACGATTTCTTTCTGCATGATGATGCTTTTAAGATCATCAAGTCCCATCCATTGGCCTGTTGCAATATAAGTTAGGATCTTAATAATAAGAATTCTAAAATGCAAGGCAAAGGAAGATAGTTTTATCACCTGGCATATCGACGGTAGCTGAGTGCTTGGAACCTGATAAAAGAAGGACTTCAACTTGAAAAGAACGCCCATGCTTGGGAATCTGCAGGATCGTCGGAATCCTGTTTAAAGTGGTCGATGTATGGGTCATGATATCAACAAAGTAGTATTCCTACTCTTCTTAACCCATTGGTAAGAGAGTTATTCGCCTCCGGGAATAGAATCCCATTGGACAAAAAAGAATCTCCTATACCACTGTCCATAACTTTTCTTTGATTATAAGATCAGGGGAAATTAGCCGAAATCAACTGGAGGACGAAACGGTTGGACCCATGGGTTCTGAGGTTATAAACGGTGGAAAGGTCAGAGATTTGAAGATCGATGTTGCGAGTGGTGATGATCTTGTTAAGCATATACAGGATCCTCCACAACATTGGCATGGCTTGAATATAGCTAATTCCAATGACCTTAAAGAAATTAGCAATAAAGTCGGGAAAAGGATATGTCAAACCGATGGTGAATGGGTACACGAAAAAGCCAACCCAATTCTTGGAAACACGATCAGAACGTAGGGGTTTGTCGAAAGGATGGAAACTGGCTCCTTCAGGGAAGACGTTTCAATATTGGAGGTACGATATCTCGAGGTCGGTATAGGTACAAGTCCCGAGGTCAAGGTCAGTAAGAATTTGCTGACATTTGAATTCGGAAAGAGCATTTACGCTAGTAGAGGCGGAAGTCCTTGACTTTTCTTAGTCATTATCAGATAAATGAGGGAATAGATTAAGGGAACCCTAGAAAGGAAAAGGAAAAGGAGTTACCTGTAACTGAGAGAGAGATGGGATTATAAGATGCTCTGAGAGTAATTATAGGGGTATCCTTGGGGTTAAAAGAAAGGCATTTAACCTATCTTGGAAGTTTCACTGCGTCTAGTCAAGTCACATCCTACATTCAAAATTCAAAATTGTGATTAAGTAAAAAAAGTGACAGTTGTAAATCTGTGGATAATGGTTGTAACATTTTTTGGGGGACAATTGTTAGGGGTCGTTTTAGTCCATGAGTGATCCCGGCGAGTATCTTGATAACTCAGATTCCTAGCTGACTTCAGGATCTTGAGCTATCCAACTTTAATTAATTATGATTTGAATTGTGCTTGCAGGTTACACAAGGGATAAAAATCTACAATGGCTAATCGATTAGTTCAACCTATAAGCTCGGAGATACAAGTTAAAAAGCACATGAGAAGAAGGTTGAGTCGCTGAGTGATATCGGAGGCTAGGGTTCCTGGGTTTATAGGGAGTATTGTTATTTACTTTTTCTATATAATGAGGCCATTGTGAACATTGTTGGACAAATCTCACTCTCTCTCTGCACTACACTTGTACCCTAGTCTTCGTTCAAAATAAGCTCTCGAGATGTAACCACCGTTTTTGTATTAATAAATTGAGGCAGGGGATAGTTTTCCCCTCCCAAGGTTTTTCCAGAGATCTTTACCAGGATCCTAGGCTTTTCCTCGATATATCATCGTGTTCACTTTACTTTTACTACATTTCTCTGCTATATCACCTTGCTCATTGTTAAAGAAATACCCTACCTCACTTGACTAATTTTCTCAATTATTACTTCGATAATTTTTGTCCAAAACAGTAGACTAAATCAACAAAGTATGAAAGTGCGAAAGTATGAAAGAAGGTAGGTATAAAGTATAATGTATGTATGTATGTATGCATGCATGCATGCATGCATGCATGCATGTATGTATGTCTGTGTATGTATGTATGTATGTACGTACGTACGTACGTATGTATGTATGTATGTATGTATGTATGTATGTATGTATGTATGTATGTATGTATGTATGTATGTATGTATGTATGTATGTATAAATGAAGTAAAGACAGGTTAAGTAACTAATATGGGTCTCCGGATGCATATAAGTATGTATGTGAATGAAATGTATGTTTTCTATTAACTAGAACTCACTCTATGTAGTTGACTTTTAGTATGCACGTAGACAAATAGGATGAGGTAGCTGGCTAGAGAGGGACAGATGGCAGATGAATAAAGAAGCTGACATTCGAAGATTTGAAATTATGATATTTAGTGATGTTTGAACTTAAAGACATGTTTTAACATTTATTTAAATTAAAGTTATGTAATGAATTGTTGACTTTTAATTATTTCAGAAAAAATTTTAATTCACTTTGATATTAGAACTGTGTTTATGAGTAACTCCAACGTGCAAAATAGGGCACCAGAATCAGGGCCTTACAAACATTGCATTTCAACAACCAACAAGGTATCTATATTTTTTTAATTTTAATTCACATTTTCATCTTCTTATATTAATATATTAAAGAGATTAAATGCATTTTTTTAATTTGAAGTTTATGCTTAATATTATAAATTAATAAAAAAAACAGAAAGGGAATCCATATTTATGGATGAATTGAACACCCTACAACCGACTATACGATCAATGGGAAAATTAAGCTTTGGAGGATGATATAATGCTAAATATATATGTTTCCCATGTATATTTTATTTAATATTTAGTTAGTTTTTGTTTGTTTTTAGTCAAGATTTGTATACTACTAACATTATTATGTTTTGTGGATTCCGGGAGTTGATCGTGATCAAAAAGGGCGAAAAACGAGTCAAAACGAACCAATACAAGAAGCCGGAACACATTAGAAAGGAACCGGAAAGAGAAACGGTCAGATCAGGCCGGTCTGAAGCCCCCCTAATCCCATGGCCGTGTCGCGTGACCATGGGGGCGCACCATGGCCGCGCGGCGCCTAGGCCCTTTATTTCCATAAAGTTTTCGATTTTTATTCAGTTTTAGGCCTTGTTTCAGTATATAAACACCCCTAACCTTAACCTAAACAATACCCAACAGCCACCAAACGAATTTGGAGTTTAGGAGAGCTATTATTCGAGTTTTTTGGTGGTTTTGAAGGCTAGAGAGCATCCGGTGAAGAGACATACATTCAAGAGTGAATATTATGGGTTTTATCACCTTTTATTTCTCGTTCTTTATTATTTCACCATGTTTTCTTATTTATTTACTTTGTTTGATTTTGATTACATGATGCTAGGCTAAACTTTATAAACTACCTAGGTCGTGATGAACCTTTGTTTGGTTAGATTTTTATTGGGATTCTTTTCGTTATGGATTTTATGTTTTAAGTAAATTGTTGAGTTTGATGAAATTGATGCATATGATTACTTGGTTTTATTTGCTTAGGTTTGTTGTTACACATTACCCTTGTTGATTGTTTCATAGGATAGGTTTTGTTAGGTCATTTGATGTGTGTTCTTGACTAGTTTGTTATTGAATTCGAAAAGGATCATAGAAACAATAAAACTAATTAAATAAATAAAAGTGAGTTGCTAGCCTAAAAACTTGTAAGGTGATAGGTTATTGATAGATGTTTGTTGGTTAGGATTACTAGATTTAGTTCTTTTTATGGAGTCCATCTAGGTTCGATTGTCAGGTTAGTCTATTAAGTCAATTGAGTATGCTTAGCTATCTTTGATTCCCATGTTGTAAAGGTAGGATTTCACTATAAAAATACCTGAACATAAACAATTAAATAACCATAAGGAAGTTTAATTCATAAAACCGGTGTGTCCTAAAACATGTTAGACACTCATAGGTGTCTTCTTGAAGGGTCAATGGTCCTGTTCGGGTTTTATTTCGAGGGTTTATCTTACGATCCCAGTTCCATAACTTAAGTTTTCTAGTTAATTGATAGCCATAACTTAGGGGATTCTAGCCTAGGTAGTTATTTTCATCATCTGAATTAATCTATGTAATTTATTAGTTTATTTATTTTAATTAATTAGGGTTTAATTTTAGTTTAATAGTATTTAGTTTAAAAATCCCCCTTAAATAATGTTAATAAATAAGTCGTTTATTTTAGTCGACTCTAATTAGCTAGTTACGTAATTTTAAGAGTCTCGTTGGTTTGATATTCAGACTTACTTAGTTATACTAGAGTCGATCGGTACACTTGCCAAATAGTAGTTTAAGAGTCTAGAGTATCACTTAGTGTCTAGTTTAGCTTGTTATTATTTGACTACGTTTAGCACATCACGTTTTGGCGCCGTTTCCGGGGACTCTTGGCGATTACGTTATTAGATTTGATTAGACTTACTTGCTACATACGTGCTATTTGTTTTATTTTCGTTTGAGTCGTAGGAGTATAAGTTAATTTTAGTTTTTTTTTGTTTTAATTTTTATTTTTAGTCTACTTACTTGGTCGGTTGCGTTTTTCGAGTATATGCCACATCTTCGTTCGCAAGGACCACCACTGGATAATCTTGGATTTTCTTTGTTGAAGACCGAGGCTAGTTCATTAGCAGAGAAATAACCGTCAGAAGCTAATTCTACACCAAAGTCATCACCACATAGTTCACCACCAGAAAGTCCGAGAAGTCAACCAAAAGTTCAAATGGCCGAAGATAGAACAGTTGTTGCACATGCCTTCGATGGCTTAACCGGAAATCAGTCGTGCATCATCATTCCTGAGATCAACAATCCCAACTCATGGTAGATTCCGTCATACGTCATGAACTCTCTCGTTCAAAATAAACAATTTCATGGGCATGGTGACGAGGATGCACCAACACACATTAACCGTCTCTACCGCATTTTAAAACTTATTAATTTACAAGGTGCTACTGAAGATGCTATTTTCTTACATTTTTTCCTTTTTGACTTGCAGAAAAGGCGGCTCTCTGGCTTGACACTCAGCCACCTGGCACATTCACCACTTGGGAAGCACTGCGCTCAGCTTTTATCAATAAATACTTCCCACCTGCTAAAGTAGCTCATCTTCGTAATCAGATCCACTCTTTTCACATGGAGCCGGATGAACCATATTGTCATGATTGGAAGCGCTTTCAGAATTTGTTGTCTCATTTTTCACAAAATGGTCTCACATCATGGGCTCTCGTAGAGAAATTTTACAATGGGCTGAACTACGAAACCCAAGTTTGTTTCGACACGGCTGCGGGGGGGATCTAATGGCAAAGAAAAATGTCACTGAATGCGGGAGGAAAGCTTTGCTCAATCAGAATACGCCAAAGGGCCACATCATGGGAATTCCACTCCCATCACTAATACATCCTCATCTGCTCGAGGTGTACACCAGGTTAATCTGGATACTAGTGTAACTGCTACTTTGGAATCACTAACTAGAGAGGTGAAGGAACTTAAGACAAAGGTAGATAAGTGTGATTTTGTAGGGGTGGACATAGTACTTTGGATTGCCCGTTAATGAATCAAGAGGTCAATTTTGTTGCTGGTCAGAATAGATTTCCCAACAATTACAACAAAAATAATCAGAACTGGACACCTACAAGAACCCAAATCAGAACAACTCCAACTGGCGTCCATCGGCCGCACCACCTGGCTTTCAAAATTCTTATAATCAAGGACAAGGTCAGTATGTCAATAATAATAATAACAATGAAACTAATGTTTAAAATAATGTGCAGGATTCGAATGGTGGCTTGGGTTGATTAGAGGATATGACAAAGCAAATCTTGGATACGGATCAAGCTATGCAGAAAAAGTTCGCCGAGCACGATCTACTTTTCAAGAATCAACAATCATCATTACTTGACCTTTAAAGTTCCATGGCCGATATTGCTCGGCTTCTCGACGAAAGGCCTCATGGACAATTTTCTGGCACTAGTCAACCGAATCCGGCCACTCAATTAAAAGCCATTACTACTCTTAGCAGAAGGATTTTGGGTCCCGAGGTAGTTAATGAAAGGGTTGAAGTTGAAGATGAGTAAGTGGTTAATGAAGAAATCGGATGGAGGTTCCAGGTAAGGCACATGGTAAAACACAAATTAGTGAACTACAAGTTGAGAAAAAGCCGGTTGAAGTCCGGCCATCACACAACACTAATCTTGCTCATGTACCGTATCCCGCTCGTCTCAAGCATCAAAAGTATACGATGGAATACGGGCATTTTCACGATATGTTCAGACATTTGAATATCAATCTTCTGTTAATTGAAGCTCTCCAACACATGCCAAAGTATGCGAAGTTTTTGAAAGATTTGTTCAAGAGAAAAGATCGGTTGGGAGAGGTCTCATCTATTTCTCTTAGCGGGGATTGTTTGACGGTAGTGTTGAATCGGGTCCCGGAAAACTTGTCGGATCCAGGAGTGTTTACGATTACGTGTATGTTTGGTAATGATATGATGAGTCAAGCGTTGGCGGATTTGGTTGCTAGTATTAATCTTATGTCGTATTCGTTGTATGATAAGTTGGAGTTTGGCGAGCTTACACCGACTCGCATGCCGTTGTCGTTGGCGAAGCGTTAGGTTAAATATCCATGGGGTATTATTGAGAATTTGCTAGTAAAAGTGGATAACTTTTTGTTCCCGGTGGATTTTGTTGTACTTGATATGGAGGCCGACGAAAGTGTTCTCATTATTCTTGGTTGTCCGTTTTTGCGAACGGCGAAAGCTTTTATTGATGTATATGATGGGAGGATCACGATTTGGGTTGGTGATGAGAATGTTACTTATGATGTAGCTAAGTCGATGAAGCACCCAAGTGATCATGATGATTTTAGCGATCCATGTCATTCGATCTATTTTCATAACTCTTTTATTCCGGGTTTTGATACGTGTCTTGATTATATTTGTGGAGTCGACCTTGTTGGGATAAATATGGATGAAGAGTTGGAGGAAGAAGTCGTGGATGACTTTTCTTTCTTGGCGGATATTATGGAGGTTAGTGAGGTTATTTGTGAGAAAAATGTAGAAAAACCCGCTCCGTTGGAATTAAAAGTTCTTCCGTCACATTTGGAGTATGCTTACCTTGAAGAGGGTTCAAATTTACCCATTATTGTTTCTTCCAAGTTGACGGAGGAAGAGAAGTCAAAGTTGATAGAGGTGTTGAAGTTGCATAAGGGGGCGAATGCATGGAGACTTTCAGATATTCAAGGTATTAGTTGTAACACCCCGGCTTTAAGCGGAATACGCCCGGGTGTAACGTACAGTTCACTCATAGCTCGTAACACTATTAAAGCGGTAATAATTATATCATTTCATTTCATAACGTAACAAGTACACAATTATTAAAAATTAAAAAAACGAAACACTTCATCAAAAAAAATAATAAGTTCTTTATTCAAATATCCTAAGGTATACTAATGATCTTCATCCTTAGCATACCATCGATTCAACCTGTAGCACGTTGAAAATAATATATTTGTCAACAATTAAGTTGGTGAGTTTTCATAAGTTTTTGAGTATACATATATATGAAAGACACGATTCAACATTCGTAATGTGATAAATATTCAAGCGTAAAGTAAATGAAACCAATTAATGTCGTCCTCCCGTTCCTTTAGCCGAGGCCGTAGTAATAGGGGAAATGAGAACCACCTTACGAACAACCGAAGTCGTAACGTTAGACGGCGTAGGTACGTCCCATCGGACCCTCCCACTATGTGTATGTGTATGTGTTTGCGTAACTTCCACCATAAGAATAGTAAACACATTGCAAGCAGGTTCACGTATATTCATAAACAATAAGCAAGAATAATTTTAACATGTACGCTAATTGTGAATCAGTTTATAAATAAGCACATAACTAACGAGATAAAACTTGTGACATGCTACACCCCAAAAATATTAAAAGCGATAAAACGGGGTTATGAAGAACTCACTTGGAATAGGGAATACGGTAACGAGGAGATGGTAACGATTAAAGCAACTAGATGGTTCCGCGAGAAATCCCGACAATTTGTCCTAGTTATTAAAGTATATAGAAAAATAAATATCTAAAACAATGTAAATGAACTAACACTGGAGCAAACATGGGCTTATAATATATTTGGAATCGTTAAAGGATTCTCAAAAAATTTGTGTATTATAAATTTTAAATATCTTAAAAGTCGTTAGTATTATTATTATTATTATTATTATTATTAATATTATTATTATTATTATTATTATTATTATTATTATTATTATTATTATTATTATTATTATTATTATTATTATTATTATAGTCGTTGCTGTTATTGTTATAGACAAAAATATATACTCGTAAACCCTTAACGAGAATTTATTATTGAAAGTTTAATAGTGTTTGGTTCGTTAAACAAGTGTGAATATTATTAAGTGTTAATATTATTAAAGTTTAAAAAAAATATACATTTGATTAAACAAAAATAATAAAAATGAAAGAAATAAAAAAAATGCCAAAAACCGGACCATGGGGGATTCGAACCTACGCCCCTGGCCGGGTCTCCATTATACATCCTGAGTGTTGGCCAACTGAGCTAGTGGCGGATTAGTTTTGCTTATGAAACACAATTAATATAACTAGTAAGTCCAGTTTCCCCTAAAACCATAAGAACCCTAGAACGAAATCAAATCCCAATTCAAGATCATTTGCCCTCTGTCACATGAAATTGACAGAGGGCTTTTAATCCCTACTAAAAATCGATCTAAATACATGTAACAATTACCTTGTTCGTGTACGAATTGAACGCGAACGGCGAGTTAGGGTTTGCGGCCAAAAGACGAAATCAAACGAGGCCAAGAACTGTTTATTGGCTGCAATTGTCTTAGGGCTTTGCTTCGGGATTGTGAGGAGGTGGTGTGTGCACGTTTAATTGCATTTTGGACTTGTATTAATAGGCTAACAAGATCAAGAACAGCCGCGTTTCAAGAGTTAAAGAAATTGATACGATTTAATACAAATTAGTTGTTAAATACGCGACATACTAAAATGGGAAGGAGCGTGTATGATAATATTCATCCTAATTAATCCAAAACCTGTGATTTATGGGTCAAACGCAATCAAAATCTGGAAAGGGGGGGTGCGATTGGCGATGGGAAGAAGGAAAGTGGGAGGGAAAATTTTTGTTAAATTGCTATAAGGTCCCTCAAGATTGGTTTGGTAATCAATTGTGGTGAGTAGTATATTGTAAGGGTTATAAGTGCACATAATAGATACTTTAAACGATTATAAATATTTTAATACGAGTCACGCATAAATAAAGATAAAATCAAATAACATAATTAATAACTCAACGTTTCATTAAATGCGATGATCTGATTACAAAAGGGTAATAAAACGAGTACAAATACTAAAACGATTTTGACGAATGTCACATTAGTCCCGCTTATTGTACCCACCGGATTTTGATGGAGGATGAGTATAAACCGGTAGTTCAACCCCAAAGGCGTCTTAACCCAAACATGCAAGAGGTTGTCAAGAAAGAAGTCCTTGAGTTGATGGATGCCGGAATGATTTACCAAATTTCAGCTTCTCCATACGTAACTTCGACTCAAGTTGTTCCAAAGAAAGGGGGTATGACGGTTGTTGTGAATGAAATGAAATTATCCCTTCGCGTACGGTCACTGGTTGGCGTGTGTGTATTGATTATCAGAGGTTGAACGATGCCACTCGGAAGGATCATTTCCCATTTTCGTTAATTGATCAAATGTTGGAGCGTCTCGGGGGTCAGCAATTTTATTGCTTTCGTGATGGTTTTTCAGGTTATTTTCATATTCCAATCGCACCAGAAGATCAAGAGAAGACGACTTTTACATGTCTGTATGGCACATTTGCGTATCGTCGCACGCCGTTTGGGTTGTGTAATGCTCTGGATACTTTTTAGTGTTGTATGGTGGCTATTTTTCAGGATATGATAGAGATGTCCATGGAGGTATTTATGAATGATTTTTCAGTGCACGGTAATTCTTTCTATCAATGTTTAGGTAATCTAGAGAGGATGTTGAAAAGTGCATTGAAACGAAGTTAATGTTGAATTGGGAAATGGTCACTTTATGGTGACGGAAGGGATCGTGTTGGGTTATAAAATTTTAAGAGATGGTATTGAGGAGGATCGGGCGAAGATTGATACAATTAGTAGACTTCCTCCACCAAAAACTGTTAAGGCTATACGGAGTTTTCTTGGTCATGCGGGTTTTTACCGGCGGTTTATTAAAGACTTTTCAATAATTACCCGCCCGAAGACCCGACTATCAGAGAAAGATGTTCCTTTAGTATTCGATGAAGACTGTTTGAAGGCGTTCAAGTTCTTAAAAGAGCAACTCGTGAGTGCCCCTATTCTTGTTTCACCCGATTGGAACTTGCCTTTGGAGCTCATGTGCGAAGCGAGTGATTATGCAGTTGGGGCAGTTATGGGGCAAAGGCGTGAGAAACATTTTCACCCAATTTATTATGCAAGCAATACGTTGAATGAAGCACAAGAGAATTACACCACCACCGAAAAAGAACTTTTAGCCGTTGTTTTTGCATTTCAAAGTTTCAAACTTAAAGAGCTTAATGCAATTGGGGGCTTGATAGGCTAGTGGCTGGGTTTAGGTGGACAACAATATCGGCAATCGCGGTTTTTACGTTTATCTATTCTTAAAAGATAACCTATATGTTTTAAAGATCAGTTTCGAATTCTGATTTCATTGCAAATAACTTTTTCAGGGACGAAAAAAAGTTTAAGTGTGGGGATATTTGATATGGGCAAAATTATATATAAAATGTATAGATATTTTCTACACTTTAAATTACGTTTGAGTTGGTTTTTATCAAAAATTAGTCTCAAGTAACTCATGTTTGAATTCTATAATTTTCAAGATTCAACGAGCTAAAATGAAGTAGTTATACTAACTTTGTAACCAACAAGTATGTTTCATAAATCTATATATATATCAGTATTAAAATATTTTTTCAAATTAAAGTTCATAAATAAAGTTATCTGGTCAAATATATAAATGTTACAACTAAAGTTCAATATTTATACAACGAAATATTTGTGTGGTCTTTTGTTTCAATGGAATATTAAAAACGAATAAATGATCACCACGCTTATAGAGCATAACTTAATTCGTTTTTATTGTTATAGGAATTATTAATTGTGGGCTGAAAAAAAAGCTTTAGAGGGCTATAAAGAAATTTAGTTGGGCCATCTGAAATCGGTGGAGATCATATAGAGTATGGCGAAAGGAAAGTTTTGGTTTTAGGAAAATAATATAAGTATAAATATCTTATAAAAACCAAAAGGGTTTTTTGGAGGCACCAAGCAAAAGGGGGGCTGCCCCTAGGCTACTAGTGGTTGTTGAAATCGAAAGAAATAAAGAAATTGAAAAGCAAGCAGCCAAGTACCTCTCGAAGTCACGGCAGGAAAGAACCAGGCAGGCTAGCACGTCAAAAAGAAAACAAGTATATATCTTCAAAAAGTGAATTAATAAGCAAGCTACCAGGCAGCTCAATTAATTTAAGCTCTCAGGCTATTAGCTCAATCATATTTATATCTTTTTACGATGAACCGCAATAAATATATAATCTTTGTTTCATTCGTAATTATGATTGGCTAAACTGCTATACTTCTTGGGTTTGGATGATTACTTTTTAGACTCGTTTTATTTCGGTTTTGGATTATTTATTGATTGGTTCATACTTTGGTAAAGTTTTTATTTTATTTGGTTGTGATGCATATGCGTATTTGGTATTAATTTATTATCAATTATTGTTCCGTATGTGTCTTTGTGAATGTCTTTCATGTATGGATGCATATTAGGTTACTTACTGTGTGTTGTAATTAGTTTATGGTTCATAGTTAACGTATTCCATAGGAACGGTAATTGAGAGTTTACAGATACCTTATATTCTGACACTTGAGAGACCGAGAGGTAATTAAGTGTCGTCTGTTTTGGTCATTTGCGGGTTTGGGTAGTGATTGCACGGGAGTGAGTTGCCCTAGATTCCCTTAGATTCTTATAGATCCGAATTATAACCAAATTTAATAAAAATATCCCTTACGCCTTAGGGTTTTTTGTGATTAGAGAGACCGGGAGGTGATTTAATCTTTGGGTACCTTAGCATAGTTAGGTAAGGTGAGACCGGGAGGTGATCCGAGCCATTAAACCGTTGAACTTACATGATACTTAGGGTTCTTAGGTATTGTTGGTGAGACCGGGAGGAGATCTAGTGTACTTTAGTTATTCCTTAGTGTCATATTTTTAGAACCCGGTTACCGATTATAAATCCAATTCCGAGAGTTTACAAGTTGACTAGTAAGATTCTTTACCTAGGTAGTTGATTCACCCTATTTGAGTTTTAAACCGATTTGTCCGTGTCTAGTTTAGTTTAAGTATCTTTTTATTTTTATAGTTAATAATTAAAAATGACAAAAAAAAATCAATTAAATCAATTTATTTAAGTTATTATTCAGAGTCTAGTTTAGGTGTCGCTAGTGTCCTGTGGGTTCGATATCCAGACTTCGTTAGGCTTTACTACAATTGATAGGTACACTTGCCTGTCTAGTGGTCTAACATTAGGACAGTCTAGGTTTATAAATTTAAAACTAGAGTGTCTAGGTTAAGGTTAGGTTTTATTAGACCGCGTTTCAGCATATCAAAAGACGCGAAGCCTCGTCTTATATGGTGCATTCTTCTACTTTCAGAATTTGACATAGAAATCAAAGACAAGAAGGGGGCGGAGAATGTTGCGGCGAATCATCTTTCCCGTTTAGAAGATCCGAAAAGAGAAGAGATTCGTGACGAGGAGATTGGATATAGATTCCCACATGAGTCGATTGATTTTGTTGCGGTCGAAAAGCAAGGTACGCCATGGTTCACCGAATTTGCCAATTATTTTTCTACCGGCATTGTTTTGAAGGGGATGACTACGCAACAAAAGAAGAAGTTTTAACGGGATGATGCTTAATATGTTTGGGATGATCCTTTTCTTTTCAAGTTTGGTGGTGACCGGATTCCTAGAAGATGTGTGACGAAAGACGAAGGGTTGGATATTTTAAAACATGTTCATGAAGGTTTAATGGGATGTCATCATGGAGCACATGCCACGACTCCGAAGGTATTTGATAGTGGTATTTATTGGCCGTCGGTTGTGAAAGATGCGATGGAGTTTGTTAAGATGTGTGACGCTTGTCAACGCACCAGTAGTACTTCATCGAAAAATGAGATGCCCCAAAACCCCATACAAACTCTTGAAATGTTTTATGTTTCGGGCATCGATTTTATGGGACCGTTTCCCGTTTCTGGTGGTTACAAGTATATTTTAGTGGCGATAGATTATGTTTCCAGGTGGGTTGAAGCCCAAGCATTGGCCACAATGATGCTAGAGTTGTTGTGAAGTTTCTCAAAAAGTTGTTTACTCGTTTCGGTACTCCACGGGCGATTATTAGTGATCGAGGTACTCATTTTTGCAACACCGTCATGGTGAAGGCATTAGCTCGTTATGGAGTTACTCATCGCACCTCTACCGCTTACCATCCTCAAACGAATGGTCAAGTCGAAAATGCAAATAAAGGGGTGAATAAAATTTTAGAGAAGACGATGGTAATAAGTCGGAAAGATTGGTCGGAGAAATTGGATGACGCGCTTTTGGGCATTCAGAACCGCGTACAAGACATTGTTGGGTACTACACCGTTAATGCTAGGTTACGGTAAAGCATGTCATTTCCTCGTTGAGTTAGAGCACCGGGCGTTTTGGGCATTGAAGACGGTTAATATTGATCTTACCGAGGCCGCAGGGAAGAGATATTTTCAAATTCATAAGTTGGAGGAACTTCGTGATGCGGCATATTCTCGATCATTGGATATCAAGGAGGGGATGAAAGTGTTTCATGATCGGCGTTTGAAGGGAGTTAAAGACTTCAAGAAAGGTGATAAAGTATATTATTTAACTCTCGTTTGAAGTTATTTGCAGGTAAACTGAAATCAAAGTGGACGGGACCGTATTTGTTGAAAGAAGTGTTCCCGTATGGTGCGATGGAGCTCGAGAATTCGGAAACTGGAAAGTCGTGGAAAGTAAACGGTCATCGTTTAAAGTATTATTTTGAAGGACCAGAGGATTCAAACGAGGTGGAGGAAACTCCCCTCGATCCATCGAACTAAATCATCAAAGAGGTTATTGAGTGAAAACTCATGTGTAGAGTTTGTACATTTTCATTTTATTTATTTTATTTGAGTCAAATAGCTTTTTTAGTTTTGTTTGCGTCGTTGACTCGTTTCAAGCAACCATCACCATCATGGAGAGAGGATTTGACGAGAATTAAAGAGGTTCCAGGTAAGTTTTGCACGTAATTTTTTGAAATTCTTTTGAATTTCTTAGTAATTTTTTGAAATTCTTTCTAAGTAAAAAAGGCTTCAAAATTTCGAAATTTTCTGTAAAAAACGAATTTTCGCGCCGCGCAACGAAGAACAAAGCCCCCACCGCGTGACGCGGACATGAAAGGTGCACCAGGTAGGCGCCGCATAGTGAGACTATGGGGTACCCCATGGCCGCGCGGCGCGGCAGTGTAGTCCATATCCAAAAAAAATTCCTTTTTACACCAAGTTATATCACTTTGTCACCAAATTTTCAAAACCCCTTTTCTCCCTCACAAAAAACCCACGAACCCTAACCCCTTTCTTCACCAAATCCACCATTTTTTCACCCTTTTTCATCGAATTAAACCTCAAAATCATCATAGTATCATCCCATTACCATAACCCACCATTAAATTTAACCCATTCTTCATCAATCAAGTCACTTGCACACACTTAGATTCCAATTTTTTGCAACTTTAATCCTTGTTTTGCATCAGTCAAAGGTATGGTTTCTTGCATTATTGTAATTTTTTTATGTATTTATAGTGTTAGTTTTTACTTTGATTTGGTTAGTTAGTTGTCAGGTTGGTTAGAAACTACTTGTAAGAGTTAGTTTATGTTTGCGGGTCGGTACGGTTTGGTAGATTGTTTCAGCTTGTTGGGTGTAGTTGGTTAGGTTGGAAATTTTTGTTAAATTCCGCCGTTGCGGTTGGGTCGGTTTGGGTTTAACCAAGTTTATATAGTGTTGGGGTTTTAGTTTCAGGGTGTTGGACATAAAATTTTTAGTGGTGGAAAGAGATGGAAAACGGTTTTATAAATTATATATTTTGCCAAATATTGGTTTTCCGCTCGTTTTTTACTCAATGTTCGAGTTATTGGCACTTGGGCTTAATTGGGACTAGGGGTGTTCAACGAATCGAATTTCGAATATTCAAATTTATTCGAATCGAATTATACAAATTTTTAAATTTTGAAGCTGGATTCGAATTCGATTCGAATTGGAAATAGATTTGACAAATTCGATTCGGATTCAGAATAGCTAATTTGAATTCGATTCGAAAATTAAGTGCGAATTGAATTCGAATAGATTCGAATTCAGTTTAAAAAACATATTCAATTTTAAAACCACTATAAATTTGAGTTTTATAACTACAAAAGGTGCAAGTCTGTGAAACAAATAAATCATTTAAAGTTTCACATCCTAAATATTCAAAATGGTAATGTCCAATTACATTAATTATTAACCAAAAGATTTATGAAGTTTATCTTTTCATAAGTATGCATATATATTCTAAAATCGAGTTCAAACCAATCGAATTCGAATGACTAAAAATCGAATTTGAACCGTCAAATTCGAATGCGAATCGAATCGAATTTCGAGTTATTCGAGTCTGATTCGAATACTGAACACCCCTAATTGGGACAATTAAAGTGTCGGGAGGAGGTAGTGTACATTGAGTCTTTGTTGTATTTTTCGGGTTTTGCAAACTAACTTAGTCTTTAAATTTTGGTTTTCCGTTAGCTTTATTTGAAAATATAACCGTCCGTTCGTACTTAATTTCCATTCGGATGAGTTCGGTTTGAAATATTTTGTAACCCGGATTTCCATATTTTATTTATTTTCAGTTTTTAAGTAAACAAAATCCGAAAATTACAAAAATATTTTATTTGTATTTGCTTGTTTACTTACTCCCATTGTTTGTTTGCTTGTCTAATTTTGTTTTAATGATATCGGATAATGACGTGTCTAAAGAAGCGGGAAAGCGGAAGAGAGGTCCGGCTCCGCGACCACGAGGTGGGCCGGCCGAGGTGGTTATTGCTAAACCGAAATCTCGTCGTATTAAGTATCAAGACAAACAGATCGAGACAAGAAGAAAGAGTCAAAAGCTCTGCGATAGTTCGTTACTTCAATTTTTGGAAGGTTCACTTGAATATATTCGGATGGATAATCTCATTAATTGGGATCTTCTCACTTTCAAGACTACCGATTGGAATTTATTGAATGTTATTGGGCAAAGAGAGCGAGTGGAGGATTTGTTGGGTCCAAAGTTTAAGCCGATGTCGTGTCTTGATGAGTCGCAATACAAAGATTTGACATTGGAGTTTTTAAGTACTTTTAAATACAAGGATGGTGATTTTGATCAACCGAATGCGGTTCCATTTGCTCTCGGTAGGAAGACATATGAGATGGATATTTTTGAGTATGGGATAGCGAGTGCTTTTTACTCGGTTGCGGAGGCTTGCCGAAATTTAGGACGAGTGTAAGGGGTGCTTTCTCGAAACAGAGACCGGTAAGTTTTACTAATGCGCAATTGGCTAGGTTTTGGGAGAAAATAGCGATTTCTCCGTTTTCGGGTAGTATGATGAGTTCGGATAATCGAGACCCGGTGCTCGTTATATTCATCGCATTTTGGTGAACACACTTATTGGTCGGGATTCGGGTGAGAATAAAGTGAATTTGTTAGATTTGTTTTGTTTGTTGACGATGGTGGAAAAAGTGCCGGTTAATTATGCTAGTATTTTGGCATGGTTTTTTCATCGCGCGAGATAAGGTGGAACAAAGCATAGGTCGAAGATTGATATGGGCCCGTATATAACGGTTATTGCTCAAAATTTGGGTGTTTTTCTGATGTTTAAAGCGGATTATATAAGAAAGGGGCCCGCGAGGGAATTTGTTGGTGTAAAAGATTTGAGAAATGCGGGGATTTTAAAGCTTAGTGATCCGTTAGCGTAGGAAGATATTAAAGTGGGTCCACGAGTTCATCCACCGTCGGATACCGAGGCTGCTGCGGATATGAAAGCCGGTTGCCCACACGTCATCAGAGGCCGTTACAAAGGTCTGAGAGACCGGCTATACAGTTTCCGGTTATATAGCCTCGCCCCGAGACGATTACTATGGAGTTGTTGTATGACGGGTGGAGTCCGGTTCTGATCAGATGAAGGGATATATGACTGAGCAATGTGATGATTTGAGGCGGATTATGAGAGAAAATCCGCAGAGGCAGGATGACACGTTGAGGCATTTGATGACTGGGCTGCATATTGGTTTACCCAATTATCTCCGACAGCCAGATATTGCGGGTCCGAGTGGTTCGAGTTCCCCGGGTGGTTCGGGTTATGGTTATAGGGCACCTTTTAACATGATGAGTAACCCGAAATTTGATAATGCAGAGTCGTTTCAGACGTCTGAGCAGATTTCAGAGGAAGAAGAAGATGAGGAGGATGAAGATTAATGTGTGGACGTCGCACCAGCTTTGGGAGTTTGTATCTTTTATCGATCTATGATGTTTTTATTTTTCTTTTTATGATGTTTTTATTTTATTTGGTCTGTACTGATATTATTCTAGACTAATTGGTTGGGTATGAGGGTTGGAGTATGGTGACTATTTGAGACTTATGAGTAACCTTTATTTTCTAGATATTGTGTTTGATGTCACTTAGGTATGTCGAGAGGAGTGACCGTGTCCGTTCAGAAAGAGAGAATGAGTTGCTAAATCATGGTGAACGGTCAGTAAGGAGAGCACCCATGGAAATAAATTGGCACATTGACAATCTCGCATATTACCAGCTATGTTTCTTTCCATTTTACTTTGTTTTTCTATTTTTATGTTTTTACTTTTTAAGGTTTTTGTTTTTACTTTTATATTTTTAGGTATTTCTGTTTTTAATTTTATTGTTTCGTTCTTCCGTGCCCGCATTAGGGACAATGCAACATTTAAGTGTGGGGATGAGACACAAGTGTTTAACTAACTGTAGTTAGATGAAAAAAAAAGGAAAATGTTTAAAAAAATGTCCTTTGAATTTAGTTTTCTGCGTGAAAGTGGGAGATGATGATACTTATCGGAAATTGGTTTTCCAAACTACTAATAATATGAGATAATATAAAAGAAAACGCATTTAACTTGGGATGTGTCAGTAGGCTCAGCCTTGAGAATGAAAGGGCAATATGATAAAATGGGTAAACGGAAATCTTTTGTGGGTAAAGTGTTTCGTCTGTGGAAGATAAGTAATGAAAGGTCGGGCCATACTCAATCCTCAATTTTTGGTATGAAAATATTATAACTATTATAAATTTTAAACTTGTTAGACACTCATATGTGTCTTCTTGAAGGGTCAATGGTCATGTTCGGGTTTTCGTTCAAGGGTTTATCTTACGATCTCAGTTCCATAACTTAAGTTTCCTAGTTAATTGATAGTCATAACTTAGGGGGTTCTAGCCTAGGTAGTTATTTTCATCATCAGAATTAATCTAAGTAATTCGTTAGTTTATTCATATTTTAATTAATTAGGGTTTAAATTTAATTTAATAGTATTTAGTTTAAAAATCCCCCTTAAACAATATCGACAACTAAGTCGTATCTTTTAGTCGAGTCTAATTAGCTAGTTACGTAATTTAAAGAGTCTCGTTGGTTAGATATCCGGACTTACTTAGTTGTAATAGAGTCGATCGATACACTTGTCGGTTAGTAGTTTAAGAGTCTAGAGTATTACTTGGTGTCTAGTTTAGCGTGTTTTTATTTGACTACTTTTATCACATCAGAAAAAACCTATGTGTGATGGCTCTAGTGGACCCTACTATATATGCATGTCTTTGATGGCTGAGAAATACTACTCTTAAGACTATCCTCTATGGTGAGGGACATCGAAGCCGCTCCACAGTGCACCTCAGCACCACGTAAGCATTAGGGCGGGGTATCGAAGCCCCAACCAATAGTGTCCCGCTGTGGTTTAAAGCACATTGGCGAGCCTATTATATATATATACACACACACACACACACAAATATATATATATATGTGTGTGTGTGTGTGTGAGAGAGAGAGAGAGAGAGAAAGATTGAGAGAGTACCCTCCGCACCCCTACCTTTTGCGCCCCATCCCAGCGGTGTTTCCCGCCCATGGCGCCCCAAGGGCGCCCATAAAGGCTCGTCTAGTTGCATCTTCACGTATTCATTATATATTATTTTTATGTATACAATTCTACAACAATATATACAAAATTTTGTAACCGTGTTTGTTAATTTAGGTTTAATACTTGATATTCATTATTTATTATTATTAATATTATTATTATTATTATTATTAGGGGTCGCTTTAGTTCAAGAGTGATCCTGATGAGTAGTTTGATAGCTCGGATTTCCCGCTGACTTCAGGATCCTGAGATAGCTGACTTTATTTAATTATTGTTTGAGTTGTGCTTGTAGGTTACGCAAGGGATAAATATCTACAGCGGCTAATTGACTAGTTCATACTGAAAGCTCGGAGATACAAGCTAAAAAGCACGTGGGAAGAAGACTGAGTCTTTGAGTGATCTCGACGGCTAGGGTTCTCGGGTTTATAGGGAATATTATTATTTACTTTTTCTATATAATAAGGCCTTTGTGAAAGCTGTAGGACACTTCTCGCCCACTCTCTGCACTACACGTGTACTCTAGTATTCGTTCACAACGAGCTCTCGAGCTGTAACCACCGTTTTTGCTATTAATATATTAGGCATGGGATAGTTTTCCCTTCCCAAGGTTTTTCTAAAGATTCTTACTAGGATCCTAGGCTTTTCCTCGCTATGTAGTCGTGTTCACCTTACTTTTACCGCATTCGTCTGCTATATCACCTAGCCCATTGTTAAAGAAGCACCCTACCTCACTTGATTAGTTTTCTCAATTATTGTTTCGGTAATTTTTGACCAAACATTTTGGCGCTCACCGTGGGGAAAGTGGTGTTTTTCATACTTAAATCCATATTCGCTTTCTTCCTAAACCGATGCATGTCAAAGTTACACTAAAAATGGCCTCTCAATCAAAAACTACATCTTCATCTATGCCATTTGCAGTTTTCGGAGTTGGTCAACCTCTTCCTCCTCCAACTGCTGCCTAGAGGAAGACGACTATTGCTAGTGTTAGCATCTTAGGAACTGGAGGGTCAAGCAGCGTGCTTTCTCCCTCAACGAGACCTCTTGATGTTTTAGTGCAAATGAAGGAGCACATGGAAACTCAGAAGCGAGCCAACAGTTCTGTTTCTTAAAGGAGCTCCAGGATATTCAGACACAAGGAAGAAGCAAGTGGAGGAATCCTTCACTCCATTGCTACTAAGGAACCTGAACTTCGATGCATCAAGATCCCAACGGAATCGCTATGATGATTTCCTTCCCAGGCTGTCTACGGCCAAAACAAGTGATCCTGTCCAGTCTACCAAGATTACTCAAACTCGAGAATTTGGTGTTATTTCAGGATCCCCGGCTAGAATTCCCGATACTGGTAATTTTGATAATATTCTACCTGTAACTAACACCGTTCACACATCCCATCGGCGGCTTGTTTAAGTCTTAGATGACCGATCCAACTCGACGTCGTTTCTTTACACCGCCGCGCCACTACCTGCAACCTACTATAACCAGACTTTAGCAAATGGTGGCGGTTGTGATTCCGATTGGTGGGTGGCACCGGCACCACCTGGTTTTCAAGACCTTTCACAATCTCTCTCTTTATCCAATTCATTGTAACAATGATGGAAGTTGGATGAAGATGATTGTAGATGAAATTCATCTTTGGAGATAAATTAAAAAAAACTCAAAAAATCACATTTTTGGAAACCCACGTGGAAGATATAAACCGTTTGAAACATCATGCTAAAAATTGTTTTAATCAGGTAAGTTTTCATGCGAAATCCAACGTGTAAGACGGATTTGACCTGAAAACTCGTGTGGTAGATGGGGAGCATTGACATGTGTCAGTTTGTGATTGGTTGTTGAAAACTCGGGAAATTTCCCAATGTAACGCGGAAGCGGATTTCGAGGGCTATTTTGAGAATTTTAAATTTTAGAGGGCTATTTTGAAGATTCTCTATTCTAAGAAGGGCTATTTTAGGAATTTTAATACTAGCCTACATAAAATTTGGCATATTTTTCTTTGAACTGGACTAGATCCGTACGTGTATTAAATATCGCACTCGATCTGCAAGTTATTCAAAATATATCATTTTATTTAATAAACACAAGTTATTCAACAATATAACTAAGAAAGCTAAAACATAAATGAGGAACTCATTTCATACCACTGAAATACAAGATAACCTCTTGATACCTAATAAAACATGAAATATAACACATGATGTGATTAGGTAGTCAACAATATATTAGAAAAAGAAAAAATAAATAACAAAATATGCTAATATATTATAATTTCTATGACCATGAAGACCCATGTTTTGTGCTCTATTTTCTTGTTCCAAGAACTTATTTCTCCCACTCCTTTCTCTTACACAAACTGACACAAACTAAGTAGATTTTGCTGGTGTTTTGTCTTGTGGTTACAACAGCAAATCCCATGTTTTGTGTCCACTATGAGCACCCAATGAAACCAAAAAACACAGAATTAAGAATAAACCCTATTGGCATAGCTTCTACCAATCAACAAGAAAACAAATTACTTAAATAATATTGTTGCAACACAGAAGACAAAGTTCCCCCCTTTATAAAGCTTCCATCTTTTGTTTCCAAACTCTATTTGTTTGTATCTCAGTATGTCAAATATCTCAGCAGATGAAGGAGGTAGCTTCTCTTCAGGTAATACTAATACTGGTGCTGTTGTAGAAGATGGTCAACAAAGACTGCCACCAGTAGTCAACTCTACAGATTTTGGATCCACTTCTCAAGTACTAGTTCAAGATTCATCTAAGAAGAAGAAAAGATCCTTACCAGGAACTCCAGGTAATTAGCTTTCTTCCCAATTCATTTCTGTTAATATAATGAATAATCTCTCTCTCTCTCACACACACTAGAAACATTAAAAAAAGCAATCTAATTCTTGATATTAATCATCGTGCTATCATATTTTGAATATATGATTGTGATTTTGTGCTGGATTTATCTACTTCTATGATCATTGAATGCCAAGGAGTTGGAAATAAGCTAACGATTTTTGTTAATAAAAAACATGTAGAATATACTAAAAAAGATAATAAATTAATATTTTATTAATAAGTTTGTACACAAAATTCAAATACAGAATTTTGTTTCATGACTTATAAAATACATATCATGAAATTGTCCAAACCTATTAGATCAGAAATCCATGATAGAAATGTTAGATAGGTTGTCAAATAAGAAAAAGGAGACTCAATTAATTACAATGTTATTGGTTTATGGATTGCAATCATTGGAGTTCTTTTACCCCTTATCTTTTCTCTTCTTTTTTTTGAACATTCAATCCTTCCTCCTACTATTTACATTATACCGCCAATGCCAGGAATCGAACCCTGGACCTCTCACCAAAAGGCCAAAGCCTTTACCATCCCACCAAAGTGGTCATCTTTTCTCTTCTACTTTTGTTTTTTGCTGCTTCAAGTAATTACACATACATGTGTACTGCTCCTATCAAATAGTGTGTGGGAGGTTGGGTGGGGTGGTTGATGTATACACTTCACTGTGCATGTATGAATTATTTTAATTTCTTCTTTAATGCTTATCCTAGATCCATTTTTCTTGGGACATGTTCCAAATCTTTTCTTGAGATGCAACAATATTATTTATGTATTTGTGATCAAATAACAGATCCGAATGCCCAAGTCATTGCGTTATCGCCAACAAGTCTAATGGCCAAGAACAAATACGTGTGCAAAATTTGCAACAAGGGTTTCCAAAGAGATCAAAACCTACAACTGCATAGGAGGGGACATAACTTGCCATGGAAACTTAGACAACGAACCGGTACTGAAATAATAAAACGCGTGTACATATGTCCTGAACCAACATGCGTCCATCACAATCCGGCTCGTGCATTGGGTGATCTAACCGGAATCAAGAAACATTATAGCCGAAAACATGGCGAAAAGAAATGGAAATGTGACAAATGTGGCAAAAGATATGCTGTACAATGTGATTGGAAGGCTCATTCCAAAATATGTGGCACTAAAGAATACAAATGTGACTGTGGTACCATCTTTTCCAGGTTCACCTCACCTCAATATCTCTGAAGTTTTATTTTAATAAATATTACTTTTATAAATTTAAAAATAAAATCGGGTACAAATAAAATTAATTTACTAAATATACAACCATTACAAAAAAAACAAACAAATTACTAGAGCAATTATACTTTACAACTTTGAACCAAAGTAATTACGCTATAAAAAATAAGTAAAGTAATAATACTTACTCTAGTTAAATATTATAAAGTAATTTGCATAAATGTTATTGTTATTTGTATAGCTAGCATGTTAAATCTATTTGTATATTTTTCTTTGGCTACTTCCTACGGGTGTTTTTGTTCTTGGTTTGGGTCTAGCCTCTGGCTAGTTTTCTTAATATAAGCATGCAGTTCTAAAAAAAAATTGAACCTAAAACTATAAATATATAAACAAATGTATCATATGATTAAACAAAGAAGAAGATTTTGAAATTTTAAACCACCTCATGATCATGGCACATCGTTTTCTTCGACAATATGAAAATGATAAGCAACCGGCCAGAATATTATTTCTTATCAATGTCGACTGCTGATTGAAGTTGAAGTCCATTTTAAATTTATTTATTTTCTTACCTGCTTACGATTAAAAAAAGCAAGCAGTGTCATGAATGTTGTGAGGCTTATATGTTTTATTAATATATAGATACATTAATATTAATTGGAATTGGACTAACCTAGCTTTTATAGTCAAATATACAAACACATTAAATGAAGACTATTCTCAAGTTCAGATTATTCTTATTGTTGTTATTATTAGTAATTAATAGAAATAGAAAAACATTATTAAAAGGATTTTTTAATCCTCACCATACTTATTTGCTAAGACTTTACTAGAATTAAATTAATGTATATGTCTACATATATAGTTAACTAAATGATGATATTGATTAAGAAAAGTCTGGAGTGCTTATTAAGTTAGTAATTAGTTTTATTATTATAATTAGATGAGATTGAAATAAATTTAGGTGTAAAGGTACCTAAGTAATGTATAGGAGTTCACTAACTAGTCGAATACCAGTCATACGTGCTAGTACGCTTTTGTCTTCATATGATAGCGAGTAAACTGATGTGATCTGGATTCAATTTTATGGCATGCATGCATCTAAAGTCAATAAAGTAGAGTCCTATGATTATTGAGGATTTGAATAAATTTGAATTATATATATAATTAATACGAACAGTGATTTTAAATTATAAATATTAAATATTTTTAAGTTATTTTACTAGGATTCAGTGATTTACAAGTATATAGTCATCATTCGTAAACACGTGAGAAGTGACATGTAAAACTCTTAAATAGGTAGTATTATTACATCCTATAATAAAAGAGATGTCTTTCGATTGTGGTAAAGGTTTCGGGAAGAAGAGTAGGTTCAAACCTATCATGAGAATGTATTATTCTTTTAAGTTTTAATTTAGTTTAGGGGTATGAAATTGTGTTACTTATCATTTAAAAAACACTTAGATATGAACTATAATTCTACTGCTATCGGAAGGAAAATGAAGATTTGGGCTAGAAGTCGCAAGGTCTCGAGTTCGAATGTGATCTTAACCGGATTTTACTGTAGTAGGCTTTTGGATGATGGGTTTTCCGCGTAACAAGAAATAGTGAGCTTAGACTACCAAATATTAACTATGATCGTAGACGTATGAGATCATCTTTTGCAATTAGATTAGCCCATGTAGTTGGACTTTAGTTATTGGTTGTTAAATTTTTATTTTTGTTTAAAAAAAAAAGACAAAATGGTGGAACAAAATTGTGAGTGAGCCCATTTGAGATCACTCCTCTAAAATATACATATAAAACATTATGACTTCCGTTTAACAAATATTATTAGCAACCCTAATCTTCGAATACTAACTGTTTATAGTTATTTGTTCGTTTAATATTGCTAAATAATTATTAAAACTTTGGAACATAATGATTGTGAAATTGTATATTCCATCCACTTCAAAATTTTGAATATTTAATTAAGTTAACACCCACATTGAATTAAATATGTTTCCTTTTTGTCACCATTGTCTTTCCACGCCATCAACCACATGTATGGTATATATAAGAATTTATGGGATTTATGTTTAAAAGTTATTGTGTCTAATAACATGATTTTTAATGGGTAAGGATGATTTTTATGTTCGAAATAAACTAAATCGTATTGGCAGATATGTATTAAAACACTTGGTATAAATAAAACACGTTGATTAGTGTGTAGCCTAAATATGAAATATAAGATAAAATGACCGATTTTAAAACATTTTTTTAAATGTTAATTTATGAAAATTATATTAAAGTTTTTAAAAAATCACTGCTTAATAAAACTAACAATGCTAAGTTATATATTCCAATATTACCTTTCCATTTATTTCATTTAAATTTCGATGTTGTGACACTCTTATTCTTATATTACTATGTTGTTTGCTTAATTTTTCATTTCCATCCATATATGTTCTTTTTAACATCTCCGTTATCATTATTTCATTCATTTATGTATTTCCTTAAACAAATGATGTCTTCCCCACACTTTTTACCCAAATATCCTTTTTATTAACACACATAACAAATTGACCATTATAAATTTTCAAAAAAGGTGTTTAATATAACATAATAGAGAATAAATATAATGTTTAATCATATCTTTTAAAACAAAAAGAAAATTATTAACAAGTTTTGTTTGTATTTATATAGATTCTACATATGTATAAGTGAAGGTGTTGGTGTTATATTACTCACGAATGCGTAGGTAAACGTGTGAAAGATTAAAAACCTATGAAAAATTAGATTGATGGTTATTATTATATGTATATAAAGAGCAATTTGTATTTAGAGCATACCCAGTGCTTGACTTTCATAGGGTGTAGAGTGGCTGGGGGTTGGATCGCGAAGCAATCTTCTCGCCCGACACTTGGAGCAAAAGACTATTTAACACACAGCTTGTACTCATAAAGTTAAGGCCACAAAACAACCTAAAGAGTTGCTCCAATGCCAGCCCTCACGCATTTGTATATACAAACTATGGAAGTTTACATATGAGCTATTATAAGGATTGAAAAAAAAAACACTGCGGATGACATCCCACGTGTGGCCATGTGGCGGGACACGTGGCGAACGGTGTGCCACGTGGCAGGCCACATGCCTCGTTGTCAGATAACCCATCGCGTTACGCGATGGGTTTCCCTTCTGATCCATCGCATATCGCGAGTCAGGAAAACAGAATTTTTGTTTTAAACCTTGGAGTTTGGAATTTGACAAATTTGGTCCCTTGACTTTGGAAAACTTGACATTATTGATTCGAAATTTTTCGTAATGTTACAATTGGAATCGTTCCTAGGAAGGAAGTTCTATGGCGTGGTAGGCAGTTCTCTTTCGGCTTCCAACTTTTGTTGTTTTGGTGAAAAGGAATATCCTAGTACACTCAAATCTATGCCCGATATATGGTGAACTAGAGGAGTCGGTGAAACATATTTTTATTTCTTTCTTGTTTAGTGTTACGTGATGAAACGCATCATCAGTCATCTCTATATATATGTGTCACCTGAAGATAATATTTAAATGCATACTTATTGACCGGTTGTTTATGATAAACTCTGTCTAAAAGTTTTAATAACAAAGTCAAATTTCATCATTTTAACAATACTTTTTTTTTTGAAGTAACTGATTAAAGCAAGTTAGTTGGCTGACTTTTAATATATTTCTTCTTTTTTGAAATATGTAGCAAAAAAAACGATTGCCGATATACGGCGGATTCGTTACATACTTGCATGATAAACCTCATGAATATTCAAGATGTGTGACTCTAGATTTTACTTTGATATATATATATATATAATATATATATATAAACAAAGATATAAATCCTACGTGTCGCGATATGGTCGCTCCCCGTTTTTTTGGATTCACCAGATTTGCTTGATTTTTAAATGGAGGCTTCTCATGCATTTGACCCGAATTCATGGGTATGGGTCTTACCAAGCTCAGATATTTCTTAAACGGGTTATAACATCTCATTAAATTAAAAATTATTCTCACCAAATTATTGATGTAAAAATCCTAAAAAACAGGATATAATAAAAATTAATATCTTATTTATTTTAAAAAATATATATATATATATATATATATATATATATTCTTTAAATTAAAAACCCAATTTCATAGTAAAAAAATAAACGGGTCTTGGGTCTCATCAACATAAGTATATTATTAACTTTCATATATTATTTATAATTAAAAAACCAATTTTATTGTAAAAATAATATACGGGTCTTGGGTCTCATCAAAACCATATAGTTTTTAAACCGGGTTATAACATCTCATTTATTTGTGAAACAATTTATCATCAAACCTTAGGTATATTATTAACTTTCATACAAAAAAATATATATTTTCAAAAAATAAATAAACATTAGAACAAACAATATAAAACAACCCCCGTAATACGGGGGGTAAAAACTAGTATATATATATATACTAGTTTTTATCTCCGTATTGGTTGTTTTATGTTGTTTGTTTCTAATATTTATTTATTTTTTGAATTTTTATTTTTTTATTGTATAAAAGTTAATAATATACTTATGGTTTGATGATAAATTGTTTCACTAATAAATGAGATGTTATAACCCGGTTTTAAAGCTATATGGGTTTGATGAGACCCAGAACCCGTTTATTTTTTACTATAAAATCGGTTTTTTAATTATAAATAATATATATATATTTTTTTAAATAAATCATATATTAATTTTTAGTATATCCCTACTTTGGGTAAAGTTAAAATACAAAGGACAACAAAAATAAGAAGAGTAAGAAGGAATCCAGTCCATTGATCTTAGATTTGAATGGCTGAGATTAATTTAATAAATAAAAATTGATGAAAATGGCATAAAGGTAATAACCCATCTTTGTTGACTTTCTCTCTCCACATGCAAGGCACACGTCAATTCCCCCATCATTTTAAAATGTCCATAACTTTTTCATACGACATTATTTTTTTAAAAAAAAATTCACCATAATAATAAGCGTTTTTTATCTTTAATATGAGTATCATATTGTTATATAAATATAAAAAAAATTAATGGGTTTTTTTAATTGTGTTTTTTTTGTTGTTCATTGTGTAATATGTTGTTTCCATTGTGTTTTACGTTTCAAGTCATTGTTTTACATGTATTCACCAATGTATTCAGACCCGGCCCGGACGTCGACCAGGACGCCTTACCGGGTCAAAGGTCGGACCAACCCGAAGGGCGGACCGGTGTTTGACCCGGATAATGTCATAAACAATTTAATATATATTTACATATATATATTTCTATTTTTATGTTCAACAAAATTTCACACACCAATACATAAGGTTTTCTCTCGTATCCAATTATATTTCAAAACAGCCATTAAAACATTTGAAGTTTGTTTGATATCCATTTGATTATTTTAATGGAGAGAACAATTTTTTTTATATAGCACATTAGTAAACATATGAAAATAATTTGATATCAATATCTAATCATTAATCAAAGTCGGCAAGTCTGGAGACTGAAATTATTTCTTTTTATATCTTGTTAGTATTCCTAAATTAGTGGAGATTGAATTGAAATAAACAACTTTCATTCCATTTACCATGTTTAGTTTCAATATGTGATTTAAATTTCATCAAATTATCCATCAATAAGCTCTGGTTGATTGGTTAGATGGCATTTGTTAAAATAACGATCTCGATTTTGACAAAAAGAAAAATAGGGGGACATAAAGTTGTTTTCTTTTTGTTTGTGTCATAATGATGATTTTTAATTCTCTTTTTGGTTATGTGAGTCTATACAGAAGGGATAGCTTCATAACTCATAGAGCCTTTTGTGATGCACTTGCTGAAGAGAACAACAAACTCACCCAAATTACCATGCAACAAGACCATCACAACGATCATCCCAACCAAAACATCAATCTCACAACCTCCATCACTTCACCCGAGTTTAGCCATGGATGCATCCAAGATTCCAAAATCTCATCAGAATTATTACCTTTGAACATCATGCAAGGTGGTCGCGGAAGCCTATTCGTCAATAGCCCAAGAAACGCTTCGCCTTCGTCTTTGCAGTTAGGCGGCACCACCCTCGCCTCGCCCCTCACTTCAGCCACTGCCTTGTTACAAAAAGCAGCCAAAATGGGAGCCACATCTAGTAATAATAACAATAACAATAATGGGATGAGCAACTTTGTTACTACTATGGCACCTCCATCCTATGGCGGAGGTGGCACTTACCACAACAATGAGACCCTAGTTGATCAATCACAATTTTCGGGGATTTTCGGAGGTGGATTCACAAGTCAGATTCAGGAAAATTCACTATCGTGGTTTTTTAACCCTAGTGTCAATGGTGAAGGGAATATTGATGGAATAGATGCCTTCGCTGGGTTAATGAACCCAAGCAAAGAGGATGTTATGCACAATAACAACAATAATGTTAGTCATAACCCTAATCCAGGATTGAGTAATTCCAGAAATCCTTTACTAATGTTTAAAAATGATGGAAATGGTGAAAACTTGACAGTTGATTTCATGGGTGTGGGAGGAATGAAACTAACGAGTTTCAATGAGCAACATCACCAAGGGATGGAAATTTGAAAACATTTTATTTTGGTAATAATAGAGCATGACATGCATAAATAGCATTTTTAAATTATAGACAATATCATGCATGTCGCTCTTGTGGTGTAACATATATATTGTTATATTCATCAACTATACTTTTTACCACAATTTGCGTAACAAATGCAGACTGTTTATATATTACTATGGGAAATTTTATCACGTGATTCTAATTTTATGGGTAACTATGTTTATTAGACCCAAAAAAATTAGACAATAACTGTAAACACTCACAGAAGAAACAGGCACGGGTAGTTCAACCAAAATCAAAGTTAAATTTCTTATGTATTTTATTAAAGAAAGCAGCATAAAGTTCAAACAACAGTAAACAAATGATAGACGATTAACATACTCATAGTCGTATATAAGCGAGTTTCTAGTTGATAAATAAACGCTAAAATATAAGTCGGACTAACCTTGAAACGCCTTAACGGAGTTCATGTCCAGCCCTCAAACATGAAACACTAAGTTTAAAAAACATTAAGTTAAAATTAATAAATAATTTATAAGTATACAACTATACGAATATGTTGGAAAACTGTCACAAAGATTGAACATAGTCACTTACTTTCAACACAAGTTGGGTAGATCACAATAAAGGCTTCAACCTATATGAAGAAATAGAAGGAAAAAGTACACAAATTTAGTTAAGATGTTCACAATCAAATATTTATATCACCTATTTCTCATTTTTGGGTATATAATTAGGCTTCAAACTCGGGGTCGTTTTTAGTTTGGATCATACTGCTTACCAGTCTAAATGAAATTAGACGACTTAATGACCATCTTCCCTAATTCATATACTGTGATGCAATGTGTTAATGAAGACCACTTACAATATTTAAATCCGCTTTAAAATTTAAACACTCATGGAAGCTACAATCGAACCACTCAATTCAAAGATTTGTGCAGCTCCAAACTCAACAACCTAGTCAGAGACTTAAAGATTAGTTTTCTCAGTCAGACACTTGCTGCATTTAAACAAAATCAAAATATTTGAGTGCCAAGATACATATAATCAAAATATTTGAGTAAGGGTGAAGGAAAGTCTAATACTCATAAGAATCATAATTACCCAACAAAAACTATAACAAACCCAAAAACATAATGAAGTTGAAACAAGAGTATTGTGGTTCTCTAGCTACGGTCTTAACAACTGAAACTTACATTAGCAAAAATAATTGAAGATTCTTACTGTGTGGTGTGCTTGTGGACAAAGGTGAAATCGCCGCCTGCTACTGGTCCGATTAAGGTCACATCTCCAGTCGTCGGTGGGTGGTCGTGGTCCCATTGGGGCCGTCGCCGCTCAATTAGGGTCATCGTGGAACGCTGTAAATATTTTGGGGCATAAGACTCAGGATCCAATTTTTGGTGAAAGGAGGAAGGAAAAAGAAATGTAAAAAATTTAGGAGGAAAGCGAAATTTTAGAGGAAAATAATCGGCCTTAATATTTTTATTGTGTAGATATAACCGCAGCTTCTGTCATCTCTTTTATTTAAAGTTAACTAGCCACTTGCCCGCGTGATGCTGCGGTGTACGCACAAACGTAATTGGTGTTAGTATGTTTGTAACCTCACAACGGTACGTACGTAACCCGACGGTGGTATGCATTTAACGTGGCATCGAACGTGTAGCCGGTGCAAGTAAGCGTGTCACATAACGTCTATATGTGAGCAACTTGGTATGCCATCCACATAACTGATGTTTAAACGCGCGTAACTGGTGCCGACAAGCAAGAAGCAAAGATGAAATGTATAGTAATTTCAAATAAACTGTTTTTTAACCCAATCCGTTTTGACGGACCAGTACCGACCCGAATTCCGTTTTGACATAAACCCTTTCAATCTAAACTCATCCCAACATGAACTAAATTAACCCTTTTTGTATTAACATGTTCCAGTCTAACCCGTTCCAACACCATTAGCCGAACCTGTCCGACCAGTTGCCGGTAATAAATGGTAATCGCGTAACATGTTAGTTTTTTAAAAATTAATAAACTATAGCAATACCATACTTAAGTTAAAGAGAATAAAATGCTCGTTTTTATGGTGTAATTTTTTAGAAAAAATATTAAAGAGTTAAAAAGTTACAGTCGTTAAAGAGTCGTGGGGGTAGTTGGTTTAGAATTAGGGGAAAATGTATAAATATTTAATAAATTAACAAAACTTGATTGAAGTTGAAGGACCATTATTATAACTTATTTTTGATTGAGCAAAGACTAATTTGCCCTTACATTTTCAAAATTGTTTGCATTACTACTTGTATAACATGTAATAAGAGTGGTACCTCTTAAAATTTAAAAGGTCCCTAACTCCTATATTATATATAGTATAGATAGTTATTAAAATTGGGTGCCTCAACCGCATCTTCTACCATCAATTTTATATAAAATTAAAATTTTCTCAAAAGATGCGGTTAATATAGTGAACCGCACCTCCTAGCTTTCTCCCTCGCATCTTTTGCTCAGTTTTGTACTAGTGGACGAAACTAGTTATACTTCAACTATTGAGCTACTTGGCCCAATATTATTTCACTTATTAAGCTATAAAAAATATCTGAAATATTCTTAATTATTATGGTCATGCGCGGTTTTATGCAGCCGATTATTTGTGTAAACGCAAACTTAATTGTTGGTTACGGTTTGGATTTTTTTAAACAATCAAATCAATTGCACATTAAAAATAAATAAGTTGATAACGACACCAAACCGATAAAAGATTTGGGCAACTTCATGTTTTAAACCGAGCCATGACTGACCTTGGTTATTATTTATCATGTAAAAAATTTTTATTAATAGAATAGATTATGGAGCATAATGTGAATATAACTACTTCAATTTAATTAAACCTTCACAGGTTTCTTTTATCATACATAGAATTAAGATGGGTGAATATGGATACCAAGGTATATAACTGAATTGTGACTTAAGGTAAGAGTTAAGACCAAGTTATGAATCCTATGACTTTGGGTAGATTGTTTGATGCAGTTTGACTAGCAATTAAATGGCTTAAGAACACAATGATTTTATTCAAACGATTCAAACCGAGTGATTTGGTTAACAAGCTTAAAAGCTTACAACTTTTTTTTATTAAAAATAATCAACTTCCGAAAACAAAAAACCTAACAACCCTATTTATAAATAAAATAAGCATTTGGGCCGGGCCGGGCTGGCTTAATGAACCGGATGCCTCTTGCATCATACTCCCCTTCTTGAAAAAAAACCCGTCCTCGAGTTTTGTCTCTGGATCAAATCCACATGGATCAAATGGAACATCAATCCGCTTCTTATTTATTATTATCATCACAACCCATGTAGCTAGTTCAACTTTACAATTCGGTTCGCTTAGCTTGTGCCTTGTTCCACCTGGGTCGAAGAGAGCATCGGTTCGTTTTTCGTCCACCGTTGACTTGACTTGCTTTAATAATTCAGCTCCCACTTCCTTTATCTTGATTAGGATTAACCCAAATTGAATTTGTTGTTTTTCTCCAATCCTCAGACACGTTAGGATCACACACCCTTTTTAATCCATATTGGATTGGTTCATATGTAGTACTAGCCATTGGATCACTCAAAATCTTTTTATTTTCTACAATAGCACCATTTAATAATTCCTTTACATAGCATGCATCATTAATGGTATGTGTAGACTTTCTTTAAGATTTAAAACTAATTCCATTTTGAATATACATATCATTTTAAATTTCAATATGTTTGGTAGATAATACCATGTAATTTAACATTCGTAACTGGCGGATGAAATATTGGAACTTCCAAACAAATATTATTGATTGTCATCCTATCACTGACCATCACAGAATCACTGCCTTTTACTTCTTCAACAATGCCAATCTCACGTATTGATTCATCACGAGTAACTTAGGTAAGAATATTTACACAAACAAAAATTCTTCTTCATCAAAATCAATCACGTCTTCATCGAACACGGGGTCGTCTTCCGACACACTTTCTAGATAAATTGGTTTAAAGAACGGAGGTGGGTGACTGCCAAACGGATGCTGCTCTCCCTCTTCACCTTCGTCCCATACGACAGTTTTCGACTCGGTTTCCGTTTTACGCATCTCCCCTTTCAATTCGAGATCTCGGATCCTCTGTCAGATCCGCTTGATCTCTTTGTTGTATTTCAAGATCTCGGACTCGTTTCCGGAGCCGTTTGATCATCTTACGACCCCGTGGGTCATAAAAGACTTTGTCGCTGCCTCGATCGGCGACTTTGTGAGCAGGGCATCGATCTTCACCACCAGCACGTGAACCACCAATGTTCTTATCGATGCCTCGGCCGGCGACTCTTCGAACAAGAAAACACTCGCCTTCACGTAGAGCCATTTGAACAACCATGAGCTCTGATACCAACTGATGCAGTTTTGGAAGCGATCAATGGCTCAAGACAATCATGATAATCAAAGACGATAAAACCGAATCAAAGGTTCAAGAAGAAAGTTCTAATTATTCAAATTCAATATCAAAAACTGAATGATACATAACCTTCAACCCTAACTTATACTACATTAAAAATGAGATAAACTTGGAAACAGGATAAACACAAAATATTAAAAGATAATAGAAGTCAAAATTTAAATAAGGAGATGCTCCTGCATCATACTCCTTGTCTTCACTAAAAACTCGTGTAAGGCCCGTTTTGTTAGTAGTCTTTCGTATTTGTAATTAGTTCGTTTACGTTACTTGTTATGTTTACGTTTGTAAGTTTGGGCCCGAGGCCTTGTTGTACTTTGAGCCCATTGGGCCTTTTGGTAATGAAAGATGAGTATAATAATACACACACTATATATAGTGTGTGTATCATAATACTCAAGTAACCCTTTGTATAAACTATTGTTCATACACTCAAACTCTCTCTCCCTCCTCCATTCTCTAAACTCACGGCTCCAAGTAACCACGCCACAAGATCCGAGATCTCGATCCTAGCTAGTTGTTTCCACCAACTAGTTGAGATGTTGATCCAAGACGACTAGTACTTAGTTTGTTGTGTTGTTTGATTCGGTCATGGGACCTATAATTGGTATCAGAGCTTTCGGGCTCTACTAGTTGTAGATCTTGGGTCACAACCTTGGATTTTGGTTTTGTGTGTGTGAAAAGACGGATTTTCAAGAAAATAAGTGGGTTTCGGGTTCATAAGTTCTTTAAAAGTTCAAGAAAAAGCTTGTTAATGTTCAAGATCCTTTAGTTCGTGAAAAAGTGTGTTATAATGGTGTGAAATCTCAAAGATTTGGTGTTTGTGTAGATTCAAAAAGGTTTACTACAAAAGATGTGTCATACATGCATTTAGGTGTGTATTGTAAAAGGTGACGAAAAGTGAGTTGGTGACTTTCCTAAGTGGGATTCGCATACAATTTGTGGTTCGATTATGTGTGTGGATTCGAATATTTTGCTACATTCGAATACAATTGTGAAATTCGATTACAATCTTTAATTAGCATAGAAGATCTATTCGAATACATTTATGTTCCAAGTGGGATTCGAATACACTGGTTGTTCGATTACAAGTTTTCATTCGCATACATTTCCTCTATTTGAATACTTTCTGTTGACTCCCATACAAGCTCATTCGATTACTCTCAGTTGTAGTCCATTTGTCTAAGGCAATTGTATTTTATTTCCTTTCATTCGAATACAATCACATTTTGCATACATTTCCTTGTTCGAATACATTGGTGAATCGCATACAATCCTCCATCGCATACATTGTGCTATTCGAATACATCTCAGTGTTACCTATTTTCATCAAGGCATTTTTCTAGCCAGATATCCCCGTACTATGAGAGTACGAAGTACCAGCAACATATTCATCAGGGATGGTATCAGGAAACAGTGTACTCCCGAATATCAACTGATGGAACTCTCTCCCTCAACAGCAGCCGTATCTTCAGACGTGTTTGTCGAAAATTCTGTTTCTGAGGTATCCTTGGGCGTAGTGCCAGTTGCAGGTGAATCAGTTACCTCGGCGACATCATCATCAATGAGTGGAGAAATGTGGGACACTGTCTGTGAGTTATCCCTAGCAGCTTCCACAGTGGGACCACATAGAGATTCAGTGCTGACGACTAGAAACACATTGAATAGTTTGAAAAATTCGTTGTAGTCAAATAGCCAATCGGGACTAACATGAGCATCAGTCTCATTTTCTTCCAGCCAACGAACCTCATAGGACTCTAAAATCTGTTTGGTGGACTTGTTGTAGACCCTGTAGGCTGTATTTCCCGCATACCCAACAAAGTAACACTCATCGGGTGCGACCCCAAATTTTGGAGTAGTTTCGAGATTCAGTAAGGTGCACGGACACCCAAAAGCTCTGAAATGTACAACAGTGGGTTGATGACCGTAAACAATCTCATATGGGGTCTTCATCTTGGATTTGTTGATTATCACCCGATTCTAAACATAACAAGCCGTGTTAACAGCTTCTGCCTAAAAGAACATTGATACCAATTGTAAGTTCCGAATCTGGATCACTACAATTATGATATAAATATAACAAGTATAGGTGCAGAATACCGATACTTGGTGATTCAAGAACACGAGTATACACAAGATAGTAGCACGAGATTGCTTCAAAACACACGCATATTAAGATACGTCGAGTGCTTAAGCACTTACAATACACAATACTGAATAATGAGTGAACGAACAACCCGTTACCTATACAAGACATCTACTATATATAGGAAACCCAAAACACCTAAGCCTATACGCACCCAAAAGCCCGCCGAGAACTCTAAGGAGTTCTCAGCTTACATGTTAGCCCAAGCCCAAGTACAAGTGAAACACAAAACAACTTAGACTAAGTACAAACCATATAAACTAGGCCCAACAAGAATATTATCAAGACACCAAATTATCAAGATTTAAATTTGAACTTATTTGCTTCTGTCTTAAATGATTTGTACTTTGTTTGATATTGTTTGGATTTAACTGAATATTTAATTTAATAGATATTGCCACATTTTAAATTATTGCATGATAGTACCCCCGACTGTCCCTGTTAATCATTACTCCGATCCCGAAGGCCAACGTTATAGGATCGAAATCCTATGATGTTATCCCATGCTAATGTATACAGAGCGTAGGCTTGCTTTGAGCACTCTAATTTCTTCAAAGTAACAACGCCGGAGGCACGACCCGACCAACTAAGGCTAGGAGCGCATCACCGACAGAAGGGACGAGTAAACCGGTGCACACCAAAGGCGGACCGACCGACCTTGAGAGCTGTGAACAATCAGTTCGCGCCCCGACATTTCCTCCTTAGGTTGGGGTGTGACACATTATGTTGAAGCAATTGGAATTTCTCGGCCTTGATCCCTTGTTGAAACAAATTCAACATTTTCTTTTCTCTCAAGAAGGTGGCTTTGTTATCATCATCAATTTGTGACAAACGATAGTTGGTTCTGTTTTCATTCTTTGGTATAAGATACTATTCTTCCACCGCAAGCCAAGTATCATAGTTCACCGCTTGAACATATGTATCAAACTTATCAGCCCAATTCGGATAATCTTCCACCTTGAGTAGCTTCAAAGGTTTATTGGAATTGAGCCTCTGAAGCAAACTTGACGGCTGTGACACAAAAGCACTCATGTTGTCCATTTTCAAAAACCAATAAAATATCTGTCCGTTTATGCCTTTTGCAAACATATATGTTCTTGTCTGTATATGTCCTTAACCCACATATATCTTTCCCACGTATATGTCCAATGATGTATAAGTATGTAACACTGTATAAGTCAATTGTAATGTACAAGTCACTTATACGTTGAACAATATATGCGCTGAAAAACATATCCGGCGTATAAGAAATGCGCTCTTCATGTCATAGGCGTTCAATACCATTTTTGCAATTTTGAGGATGAAAGTCAAGGTGTTTGTGACTATAACTTGGTAGGATTGATGTATGCTAACAAAAGATCATCTTAAAAATTTTTGAGATCAATGTGACGGTGAAATCTTCAATTTGAGTAGAAAGAAATGAAAAGAAATGAATCTTGATAAACCTTGTGAATCTCTAAGTAGATAATGAGCCCATGCTCTGATACCACTTGTAAGAACTTGTCGTGCCAATGACGTAAGTATCGACATGACAATTAATACTATCTATTCTTTAACATCATGAGCGTAATTCATAATGAGACGAGATAAACACAAGATATCTTTTAATTTTTCACTTATATTTATCCAAACAATTTCCAATACAAAGAAAATATGACAAATCTCAAAACATGTACTTTGGAATGAACTGCTTTCTTATAACGCATGAGTCCATATATATAGGCATTGGAAACATATGCGCCGGTTATGTGTTATACGGCGTATAAGATATCCGCCGTATAAGCACATATGCGCCGCATATGACTTATGCGTTTATACATTCAACACAAATCATTCCTACTATTTGGAATACATACAAGACCCTAGACCTTATGTACTAACACCAAACACCCCCCCTTAAGTTCATAAATGCTAAAGATCCATACGAACCAAGAACATAAAGGAAAG